>NW_022145595.1:12454836-12907336 GCF_000002235.5 Strongylocentrotus purpuratus
CTCCCATCTGACTAAGCTTATCCAAATGCTCCTGAAAAATAGACGCTTTTATGTTGAGCTCAACGGGAAGCGCAGCAGATGGAGGAGACAAAGGAATGGTCTACCTCAGGGCTGGTTCTTGCTCCTGTACTCTTTAATGTCTACACCAACGACCAAGCCAGTGTACCCAGGGACAAGAAGCTTTATCTGCTAATGACCTTGGCATAGCAGCCCAGAGTTCCCACATAGACAAGATAGAAGCCACTCCTTCATCAGCCCTAGGCAACCTGGCAGTCTACTACAACAACAACCATCTGAAGGCTCACACTGTCAAGACCCAGGTTAGCTTGTTCCATCTCCACAACCACAATGCTGGGAGGCAGCTGTCCCTGAAATAGAACGGTGTCTCATTGAAACACTGCGATAACCCTGTATACCTTGGAATCACTGTTAACCGAACCCTTTCATACAAACAGCATGTTCAAAAGGTGAAGGGTAAAGTCGGGACAAGGAACAACCTCCTACGCAAACTGGCAAACTGGTCTTGGGGTGCAAATTCCTTCACGCTGAGGTCAACTGCTCTTGCGTTGTGCTACTCTACAGCAGAATATGCCTGCCCTGTATGAGAAAGATCATCCAATGCAAAGAAAGTTGATGCCTCAAGCCCACGAATGTGTAAAACAGCTTGCACATCCTGGCCGCCATTGCTCCGTCTGATGTCCGCAGAACAGTTGCAAGTAGGACTGAACGCAGCAGACAAGTTGAGGACACCCGCCATCCCCTTTACTCCCATCAACCTGCCCCTATACCCGCCTGAAGTCAAGGGAGAGCTTCCTTCATACAGTCCAGCCACTGTCCCTTCATACAGTCCAGCCACTGTCACCACATCCTCATTCAACCAGAGTGATATTGTGGGAAGAGAAACACTGTGAAAACCATCACCATGAAAAGCTACCAATCCCGACCAAGGAACAGCTGCCACCTATAGCCACATAATGTGACTGGAAGACGTGGAAGTCCCTTAATAGGATTCGCACAGGGGTAAGGCGATGCAAATACAACATGCATACATAGGGGATACACTGATGACACAGACACAGACACCAACATCGAGTGTGGAACATCCGTGCAATCTATATCACACGTATTAAGATGCCCACTCCTAGATGACCAATGCTGTGGCCTGGAAGATCTAGTGGCAGCAAATGAGAAGGCTTCTCCAGTGTGCAAAAGCCTGGCAGAACATTTGAGATCAGATGATGGACTCGAAAGAAGAAGAATCAAGTGTTTTGAACATTAAAACTTCAAGTTTGAAGAAGATCCTCTGAATTGACAGACAGCCAGTAAAGATCTGATAAAACTGCATTGATGTGCACTCTCTTCTTTTTTAAACACACGAGCCTTGCAGTCATAAATACATTGACTCTGCCGTGAAAGTGCCGTGATTGTGAAAACAAAAATTTGAAGCAAGTCATAGATTATTAAAAGGGGAAAAGGTGAAACATCCGCAATGAAATTTTACAAATTATCATTGACCATATCAAATGCTCTCAAAGATCACTCAAACCCAGATACGGAGAAATGTCTCCTCAGCCTTCCGTACGTGGCGACGAACTTCTTCTTCTTCTGGAATGCATGCCTTGGAAAACCTAGCGGTTGATGAGAAAGGGAGGTCGAGAAGAAAAAAAAAGAAACAAATGTTAAAGAAACGGGATTGAAGCTGGGAGTATAAACACTTAAAGTATGACAAATTTAAGAAAAAAGCCATCTGGTCTGACTACATGATAGTCTACTATTTTGAAAGTTGTCTTGAAGATTTACACAGGATAAAGGTCACTAGATGATGAACAAAGCAAATTAAAGTGTTGCTCGTATAAACACAAAAGGAAAAGGTTAAATCAGAACTTTGTACTTATAAACTTATGAGATCTTTCAAAAATTTGAAAGGGCCGAGATCGGTATACCACATTTATTTTAGAAGTTAAATGGCATCATTTGTTTCAATATTGGTTGCACGAATCTTAAGTAATGCATCAAGGTGTTACATTTTTGGTGCCAGTGGCTATAATAACGTATTCAAAATTAAGAAACTTTTGCATGTCTGTAACAATTACCTTAGCGTTTGCAGTCCTGCTTTGGTTGCTTCTGAACTCTTTTCCAACAGGTTGACAAAGCTGTCTGGTCCATAGGTGGTGTAGAGGATGCTCAGAAACCTCAAAGAAGGAGTCGCTAGGATAGCTGTCGAGAAGAGATCAGCAACTTCACACGAGACCCTTGCTGTGCCCTTGTTATGTGGCTTGGTCTTGTCTGGGGGTGTGCTTGATATCCTCAAATCTGCTAGATTGGGCATGACTGGAATGATTCCTGTAGCACACGCGATGACCTTCTCTGGGACTGGTGAATGGATGAGGTGAAGTTCCTTCAAACGAGCAAGGGTATCAACCTTCGTCTGGAGATGATTGAGGGCTTTCTCTGTGACGTGATGCAGAGATATCATAAGTCTAGTCAGTTGTGGACAATGCTGTACTCCGTCTAGTATGCTGATTATGGAGGTGTCATCAGAGCAGGGGCTGCACCCAATGTCCAGGGTAGAAAGTGAAGGGAAGTGCTTGAGAATGTATCCAAGTTGTTCAATGTTCTCTGAATCCATACCAGTCTCCTGTAGAGCAAGGAACTCAAGGTTCTCCATCATTGGACACTCTTCCAAGGCGTCTAGGAAGTCAGGTCCTACTTCATTTCCTGACAACTTCAGGTAAGTCAGGTTAGATTGACAGGAAAGACCAGGTATGAGCTTGGCAAAGCACTTATCGCTTATGCCATTCATGCAGAGAGTCAATCTTTTCAGGCACGTAAAAGATGGATTTTTGAACATCTTGAACAACCTTTCCCAGTCTGCAGGATTGGCTTTGACCCCATTCAGAATGAGCTCTTCGACAAGACAGCGCTCCAAACCGTCAATGACAGGTCCTAACTTCCATTCGCTCATCTGCATCTGATTGACCTGTTCCCAAAGGGGCAACACCGCAAGGAAAGTATCATCAGGACGTTGTAGGAGGTACTTTGGCATTACTCTTCCTTTGGTTACTCCTTCTCTTAACTTCGCTCTTCTCTTTTCTTCCGTCAGGGGTTCCTCACTCTGTTTCTTTCTCCTTCGCCACTTCCTCTTCATTGAATCCGACACCTCGTTCTCCAAGCCAGGGAACGTGTCGAGGAATTCTCGAAACTGTGAACTAGAGTTCAGGTGCAGACGAATGAGCTCGAGCGACTTGATGGAGATTCCCCTGCCGTGCTGGAGAAAATACCCGAGTGACTTTGTGACGTAGCCAGAGATTCCGACAAGTCGGAGACGACTGCAGCCAGACATGAATGGAGCTAGTACATCATTTAGTTCACCTTTGCTCTGGCTTTCAAAGTTAAGCTGTAGACAAAACTCGATGAGTTTCTGGACACGGTTACACTCTGAGTAGCGCAACTTTCCATTAATGAAGAGTTTGATGTTTTCCTCTTCGGATTTCATGAGACTTACAACTTGGTTGATGATGGTACGAGCTGCCTCCTCATTCGTACCGCTTGCAAACATCAGGACATTTCCAAGATCCGTGGCACGTTGAAGGGTTCTGATATCCTCAACACACTTCTGGAAGAAACATCGCTTCTCCTTATTCCCGGTAGAAAGATGAGCAAGGTAACTGCCAGCAAGTTTCTCTTGAATTATCTTGAGGACGAAGGTAATGTTGTGCGAGTCAACCACTCCGTCTTCATTGTTTATCTCTAGATCTTGGTAGAGTGTTGGCCTATACTCTGCTTCTTCGTCTCGGACCAGGATACCAACCTTACAACCCATGGCAACGACTTCTCTTGCACCTGACTTACAGTCTTTGAAGTCTTTCAGGCTGAAGATCAGTTCATCTTCAACGGATCTGACGAAGCCCTGTAATGCTACCTTTCCAAGCTGAAGAATCAGGTCGTCTTCATCAATTTGACATGCTTGAAAGACTTCATCTCCAGTTTCCTCTGTCGCATCTAATTCAGTAGTATCCAATCTCCGAAGTCCGGACATCTGTTCTTTGGATTTCGGATGATACTTCAGGAGACACTTAACGAGCTTGTCGAAGAGTGAGCTAATCGTGTTCATATCTTTGAAGTCCTTTCCATCGGTCAGTTTTGTCAACTGGCAGAAGGCGCAACACATCAGAGGTAGGAAAGCCAATTCTGTTTTCAGATGGTTCTCTTCGAGGTAGGCAAGTAGTTTCTCTCCAAGTTCTGGCCGACTGTTGAAAATCTTCTTGACATATGCATCGATGTCTTGTGATGAAAACCCTGTGATCTGTAAGTGTCTGTATTCGTTGGTGAAGTGGCCTTCCAGTTTAATGAAGTCTCCCACTCTGCCAGGGCGAGTCGTGATCAAGATCTGAACAAAGGGTAGGTATTCTTTCCTCAACATCTTCACGATGTTCCCACAGTTCTTCTGATCCAACCCTTTGCCTTTGAACTCGTCATAGCCATCTAGCAGAACCACAACACGTTTCTGGTTCTTTTCAGCGAACTCTTCAATGAACTGCGGCGTGAAGTCTTTCTTAGGCAGTAGCTGGTCGACTACAGCAGCTCCAAAATTGCTTGTGTGGTCTAGTTTTCTCAGCTGCAAGAGGAAAACAGCTACAGCATCTTTCACGGGGCTTGTCCTACCCTCTGCCCAGTCACTTGACAGCTTCAACAAGAAAGTTGTCTTTCCGCTGCCTGTTCTACCTCTGGCTACAACTCGAGTAGATGATGTTGCTAGTGTCTCCTCGCACCCATCGATTTCATTGTCGTTTCCATCCGATGCTTTTACATCCTTGAACAAGTCATCTAAATTGAGTCGGTAATGAATTGGAAGATCTGGACTATCGATGTCCAAAAGAAGTTCCAGATTGGTGTAGACCCTGCTTAGATCAACTGTCACGATGTTTCCATTCTCTCCAGCCCAAGGGACCATGGGAACTCTGTTTCGTGTCTTGTAGTGATGTTTGAAGTGTTCTACCATTCGCGTCTCTTTGGCATCAAGGGCCGTTGGTGAGGCGGCGTCCGACTCGATTTCACTGGGAAAGAGAGCTACGTAAAAAAAAGTAAATGGTAGGGAAAACACAAAGTTGATGAAAGCAGAATCTTTCATGTTTTACTCCATCACCAACTCTCTCTTATTCAAAATAACATTAATAAACAGAACAAGTTATGGCGAATTTTTTTGATAACCCAAAACTCTGTATTTTTACTCTATAATCTAATTTCCCCCCAAAAAATATAATTCGTAATATTCAATGTCATATGCCATGCGTTGGTAACGATGTGTACATCTTTACACCTATCTCAAAACAAAAAAACTTTGAATTTCATAAACCTTCGATCTCCACAAAGTTCGCAGGGTGACGTCAGGGCTTTTGTTTTCTTTTTCTTTTTTTTACAAATGCGTTAATGCATTTTGCATTAACATAATTATAAGAGTCATCTTTACCAAAAAAAAAAGGCGGTGCTATTATAATTATAACCATCTAAATGTCAATAAGAACCGCGAAAGTATATTCATATTAAAGAGGCATACATTTTTCATAAATTATTTGAGCTATATCCCACCTTCAAATCGAGGGCCATATTTATCAGCCAGGTCCAAGCGCTGAACGCTCTGTAATCCCTGGACAAGTGTCTTCACCAGATCCTTGTTTCGAGTCATCTGACGCCATTGAAGCAGCATCTGGTACCCTCTTTCTCTTTGTTTCGGATAGTCCGACTCGAAGTTTTGAAGATTTGCTTCCGGTATGGCGAGTCTGCGCCCGATGTCCTTCCAGCTATGGCCTAGCTCCGAGGACAAGTCTAGGAGAAGGTTGACTAGCGCTTGCCGTTCCTCGTCCGTCCCCATAATGAGTTCGCCTGTTTTCCCAAAACAAACAAATCACATGTTTAAAAGTTTAGTACAGGTATAAAGGTGAGTTCTGGTAATGCGATTGCATTGTGAAAGAAAAGGTGTGGAATGGATCAGAAACAATTGATCATGTAGCATGCAAGTATTGGTGTGCACTGCAAGGTTCTGGAGTCATCAAAATCATAATAAATTTGGCCGAGTCTTGGTAAAGTAACAAGCACTGTACACAGAAAGCTATATATGGGACAACACACATGGTGTCGGGGCTAGCACTAATTTGATGTCCTTGTCTTTCTATGCTCATTACTCAGCCAGTATACATTTTTTTTTCCAAAATTGTTTGGCACATGTCATTTATTTGTAATCTTGAACATTCAGTGTAAGTTTCGTTTGATTCTGTGAGAATTATTATTATTATTTTTTTTTTTTTTACCAGAACTGGAGTTTATCTTTAACTATGCTAATGAGATTGTACAATCATTCTCAATAGTTGATCATGCGATAAATTTTGTTTAACAAGTAAAATGTACTCAAAATTGTTAAAACCTGAATGAAAAAAAAAACACCCGAAAAACAAAGCGAAAATGATTAGCTCACCTGTGCCACCCTCTGCCATAGAGAAGAGCTTGCATGTCACGAGGTCAGAGACGTCAATATTACGCTGCTGTTGAAGTTATGAGATCAACCAATCATCGTCTCGATCTCATCTGAGAATGAAAAGAAGAGGCAAATGTTAGGATGTTATATAGCCTCAATTATGAATCAGAATAGAAAAAGGAAGAGAGAGAGAGAGAGAGAGATGAGGAATGGGGAGGGTGTTGTGTGTAACTGAACGGAGAGGGTATGGGTGTGTAATGAGATAGGTTGCGCTTATTCTAAATAATTATGGCGTCTTAACATTATCTCAGTACTTCCCTATTTTTTGTTTGTTTTTCTTTCCATGATTGCATGCAGATTTTACAGCGAAATGTTTATCAATATGCTCAACACGTATCTTGTAAACATCTCAAGTTTATTTTCGGTAGTTCATCTGATTTTAAACTTTCTTTCGAAACAGTTTTCAAGAAAATTCTCAAACATGACGACATTCTGAGAAACATAAAACATTAGCCCAGGGTTTTCTTCAAAAATGATGACTAATACAAAGCAATACAAAACAAATCAGAGTTCACGTCTAGCTGTGAATCAGGGTTACACAGTTATTCCGTTTTTTTAAGCCTGTCAAATTTTATGGTCAATCCAGGGACCTATTGACTGATGTAAAGAGGGTTCAGATCTTAAGGGTATACGATGATGACAGTGCCAATCCGAAAAAAATATCACTTTGTGCGCAGTTGCCACTCATTTACACCTTTCAGAAAAATATTATTATCTTTATCCCAATTTAACAGTAATATTCCCGTATCAAATATCCATTGATCAAACGGAATTTGAAGTGTTTTGAATTTGAAATATTGTTATTATTGTTGAATCTTGTTCGAATAATACTTTCTTGTTGATAATGAATGGACCTTTGCTTCTTTAAAGTACAAACTGATTTATGGACGAATTATTTCTTTGAAAATTTGAATAAGGACGGTTGTTTTATCTTGGCGCTTTATCGGTTGCTTGTGATTCATAGATTAAATATTTATGTAAATAAAGTGATATACGTTAATGTCTGCAGGGGGTGGAATAGGCCATTTTCGTAATGCAATCAAATTTAATGCACAAATCTGTGTTAAGTGCCTCGTTACAAAATTATTTCATTCACCGAATTCGGTTAATTGTATATTAATAGTCAGAATGTGAATTGCTTACCTTACGTCCTGTTAGGTAGGACAAGCCATCAAATATGTTTGTCCTACTTTCTGACTTTTGGAATGCAACTATTCATAACAGGTAAACGAAATTACTATTCCCGTCGCACACGAGGCGTCCGTTTACTTGCGTTATTAGGGACTTTAAGATTCTGCACGACGAGAACGTGGACTGCTCTTTTAAGGCAATGTGACGTCACTGCCAGTGCCTTAAAAGGACGTCACATTGCCTTAAAGGGCAGTCCACGTTCTCGTCGTGCAGAATCTAAAAGTTCCTACTGCTAAATAAGCCTGTAAATGAATACAAATACTACCATCAATAAAATAAATATACTCCAAGAGCAATTTTGAATTCTTGTCTTATCGTAGCTTGTCTAACATTATAGGGGATACTATTTCATAGCTCAGGGGCAACATGCTAAAAACTCGGTGTACCATAGGACTTTGTTTTGACCACAGGTACAACATATAGTGCGTATCAAAAAACCTTACTTTGGTAGCTTCAAATTAAAAAGTTTGAACCTATGTGAAATTGAATCAAATATAATTGTAAAGGGTAACTAATACTCGTGGTCGAGTGGATATGTCACCGGACTGTGGATCACAAGGTCCGCAGTTCAAGTCCCACCGCGGCACTAATGTCCTTTGGCAAGACATTGATCTACATTTGCCACTCTCCACCCAGGTGTTAAAATGGGTACCCGGTAGGATGCGAAAGTTAATGTGGTTGGATTAGCAAATGGTGCTTGTAAAATGGCGACCGGCTGGAATACTCCCCAGGGAGTGGAACATGTGCATAAATTGTGTTGCGGGTAAGCCTGAATCCGATGACCGGAGTAATAATATGTTCCGCGCCTAGAAACAAAGTATTAGGCGCATTATAAATGTGAGCTATTATTATATTCACAACGGTGCTGCTACGGATGTCTGAGCAGCGGGATTAAACAAAAAGTATTGTCAATATCCTCTTATACCAAGTTTGGGCTGGAGCAATGAATTTGGGTCAAAAGCCGTTATGTTAGTGTCGTCGCATTCCCAACAATTTTTTTTTTTACTATTAGGCAGTTGAAAAGAAAAGGTGTCAATATAAAAAATGCTTATTACAAGCAACAATTTTTTTTCTTTCTTTCTCTTCGTTATGATGATAACAAACTTGACTTCATTCGCATCCCTTGTTTAAGGGAACCTTTCTCTTTGAGTGATACAAAATGGATAAAGTTAATTTGAGAAGTTATCTTTATACAGTGCGTCCAAGGAAAAACGAAACCGAGAATTATCGATGTTTTATCATAACTTTAGCACAACTTTAATTAATAAATGACACATATTTGTAAAGCTGAGATCCTTCTCTTTCATTTGATGCAACTCATATGATGCATATTCCACGCATAAGTGATTGAAAATAAATTGAAAAAAGGGTACCTAATAGTCATTCCTTGCCGGACGGTATTCGAATTTCAAATGCTTGCATCTCCATAATTTTATTAAACGAATTCGTTTTCACTGGCTGGCCGCTGTACCCACTCTAACAACAAAGACGAAAGACTTCATGCATGGCTAATCGTCAACGAAACGGATTTGTTTTTTGTCTCTTCGGCATGCAGGCAGCCAGGGAAAAACGAATTCGTTTGATAAAATTATGGAAATGCAAGCATTACTTTATACAAACAGAACTTTGTTATTCCTGGCTCATTCTTCCTGATTGAGGTGACATATGAAAGGGCAGAAAATGAACCTTTTGGAAATGTGATTTTCTCTTTGAAATTCAGATACCGTCCGCCAAATGACTTTTTAGTACCCTTTCTTCAAATAGTTTTTAATCATAAATTGAATGTAGCTTGATATTTCATGGTAATTTTTAGGGAAAAGCAATCCAAACAGATGTCTGAATTTTAGCGAAAATCGTTCGCTATTCCTGCTCTTTCATACTACTATTTTAAGCAGAAGTAGTTAATTTCTTCGGCACTCATGATAAATTCGTTTTAACAGTTGATTCCCCTCGATTGATTCTTTTGTTCGGTTTATTTGGAGGGATAGATGGAAGTGAACGCTCTCTTGCTTAACGATGTTGTATTATTATTCTTATTTGTTCATTTTCTCTACAATGCCCTTCGAATAGAGAACAGGTTAAGGCTTCCTGAACATTATTGTTAAGATATTTTTGGTTGCACCCTGTAGATTATGATGGTGTGTTTGAATATGTGTTTTCAAAAACAAGATCAAACACATGATAATAAGCTATTGGGTGCAAGCGAATAAGTATATGTATTCTATACTATTTCCACACTCATTATTATCTGAGCGGTCCACAACTTACAAGCTCTGCTTTTCAGTGGACCTCTTCATTTCCTCAAAATATAAATACAGTTAAAATTCATAATTAAATTTTTGTCTTCCTCAAATGTATAACTGTTAAGACTTATTTATTACAAATCTAACTATGTTTTGTATCATGGGTGTCGATCCGTAACTGATACCTATTCATCAGGGGGGGATGATCTATTCATTCATCCCCCCTGATGAATAGGTATTACGTACATGTTTTGTATACATTTTACATTGTGTGCGTTATCATGTACTCGCGAAAGGGCAGCCGAATGTGTAAGCGGTATAAGGTGTTGAAAGGGCATGCTTGAGAGTTGACACAATGGTGGATTGGAAAAACAAAACAAAAGAAGTTGGTGAATGCTATCCTAAACAGAATTATAATGATAATAATATGTGCTTATATAGCGCCTAACACTTATTGGTGAAGTCTCTAAGCGCTCTACAATAATGCAGCATAATTACCCTACAAGGCCTGCATTGCTTTAGCAGAGCAGCTGTCACGCGCGCACTGCGTTTCAAGGAATAAATTCCTGCAGGTCCCCATTTACTTCACCTGGGTGGAGTGCAGCACAATGTGGATGAATTTCTTGCTGAAGGAAATCAACGTCCTGGAGTGGAATTCGAACTCATGACCTTATGATTGAAAGACGAGAGTCAGAACCACTATGGCGCTTCCAGATCGCGTGCACCTACATGTCCAATAATAAATACATATACATCTACATCTACACATATGCATTCCAGCCAGATTCCTACACAATGTACAAAATGAAAATGTCCATTTCAATACTAGCTCATTCTTTATGCTTGAGCTCTGCAAATCATATGCATTTCTCATACTTCTATCACACACAAATAAAACTACTGAATGTTCAATGTCAATTAAATAAAACTCACTTCCTAGGCAATAACCTGGCGCCACAAGTATATAATTCGTCTCACGAAAACTCCTCTGATGACTTCCTGTTGGTAGAGGGTAGTTCCTCAATCTTACCTTTCAATTTGACGTCATAGAAATGAATATGTATAAGCACGCGGAAGCAACACAGGTAGTCTTGGTTCAAGTAAAAATATTAACAGGTCAGTACAGATGGAGGAGTGCAGGGGCGCTCCGGTCTAATTAGAAGCTGGGTTCAAGCATGCGAGAGGGGGGGGGGGGGGGTGGAGGGGGAAGGGGTAACACGCACACGTGCCTAATTTCTGTCGGAAAGAGAAAGTAAGAAGAAGAAAGAGGAAAAGCCGGAAGAGAGAGGAAGAACTAAAGAGAAAGGGAATAGAAAAGGAAAGACAAAAATGGAAGAAAGAAAAGGGGGGGGGGATTACGACCCTCACCCCTACATACACATACACTCTCACGCCAAATTTCTGTCGGCAAATGCGCCATTTCTAAAGTACTAAGAAGAATTAAGAAAGAGGAAAAGCTGGAAGAGAGAGAAAGTGATTGAGAGCAACTTTTGCTTTAATTTCACCAAAAGCTCGCTCGCTACGCTCGCTCGTATTTAAAGTTGATATAATTATTTTTCTTGACCCTAAAAAGGCCGGGCTATTTGAGGTTTTAGTACGGCCGGGGGGGGGGGATTATGGCCCCCCTTAAGATCTCGGCCGCGAAGCGGCCGATCGCCGCAAAAATTTGCACGCATGTCAAGTGACGTGTATAGAATAATATGATAATTTCAATTTTTTGAAAAATTTACTCATTTGCATATTTTTTGGTAATTTATGCAAATAAAGTAAAAAAAAATTACATTTTTACCCGTAAATCATAAATTATTCACATTTAAGCATTCTATTTCACCACCTATATTCATTAGACCATTCTGAATAATAATACGACAAAAAAAATTGGAAGAGCCAGCTTATTCCTTATGTTATCCCTTGTTTTGATAATTTCTTATGTATTTCATTGTTTTTTAACTTTAACTTCGCTTTCAGGTTTCCCCTTTTTTCCCGGGAAGTGCCCTTTTTTGTTAGTGTCCCCGCCCCACTTTGAATTATGCTCCGCCGCCCCTGGCCTGTTAAAACACCTGAGCTTCCGAGGGCTCCGCCCCTGGACCCCAAGCCAATTTACGCTCCGCTCCCTTCCCTAGCTGCACTCGACCGTTCTGCGGGGCCTGCTTATGAAAAGGGAAAAGGGGATCTTTTTTTTTAATGGCACGTTTCATAAGGAAAATGAACCCTTAATAGAAAGGAAAAGGGGCACATGTGTTAATAAAAGGTACGTTTATCTGGGTTAAAAGGGGTAACTCTAAAAAGTAGAGGGGGCACTTATCAAAAATGAAAAGGGACACTTCTCGTATCTGAAAAGGGGCACTAATTAGAGATTAAAAAGTGTACTTATGAGAATGGAAAATTGACATTATTGCAAAGAAAAAAGGAATTTGTTCAAGGGAAAGGACTTGGAGTTCTTGTCAAAAGTAAAGGGGCACTTATCAGAGGTGAAAAGATGAAAGGACACTTTTACAAAAGGAACAGGGGCACTTTTCCTTTGAAACCATGCCCCTCCCCCGGGAGTGTACCTTCCTCACGTCATTAAGTGATCCCCTAGACTAACAACAGATCTACACCACTGATCATGATAATAGCAACAACTCTACCTGATTTTGTCAACCAACTATAATTATTATAGTTAAAGACAATGTTTATGCTCAAGGTGGTTTATAAACAAAGGCAATTCACGCTAGCGATCCAATATGTTTTCTTGTGCCTTATAGTTACCTTCCATGTTATTAAATGCTGGGTGGACTGATGGATATAAGTAGCGTCTGAGATTCGAACCACTGAAAGGCCGGTGACTCAACAACAAAACCACAGCAGCTTCATTCCAGAAAATCTTGCTATCAACGATAATTTCCTTTCTTTTATGGTGGCCCCAATATTGGAGGGTTTTTTTGTATGTAAATTAAATATGTTGGGGAAAGTGTGATACTTCCCATCCAAATGGTATAAGTTTCTCCCACCTCAAGTTATGTCATTTACTTAACTGCCTACAAGTGATTTTTATTATATTAAATTATGTATAACATAATTTATACACATGTATTACAAATTTCTAAAAAGGTGAAACGCAAAATAAAACAATGACAAGGAAAAGCACATTGCATTTAAATGGAAAGAACATTACGTACCACTTACATACCGAATCTGAATTTCAGCCTGATGATGTAACCAGAGAGTATATATAGTTTAATTCGGAGACATATTCTCTTGTAATTTTGAGGTCGAAGGTGGAGTAGACACTTCTAAACAAGTCCATTTTATTGAAATGCTATGTGTTTTTCTTATTAATAAGAATTCGTTACCTGTTTGATTTTTCGTTCTTTTATGATGTCCCCAGTCTCATTCCGTGAGTGTCGGAATTATATATTTTTGTTATTTACAGTGCGACGGTCCCAGAAAAAAAAAAGTTGAACCCTTAATCCAATATTGACTGTGAACGGAATGTGAGCTTTATAGAAAAGATTCCTTGCTTTTCACAAAGTAAAAGTGATATGCTTTCAAATAATGCATTGATGACATTAATCCATACACGCGTCTTAATTTGAAAATGACATGTCGAAACCCACTTGTGGCATTTTTGTAAAACTGTTAAAATTAAACTAAACAAAAAGTGAGGATATTGTTCTTATGTTTCTTTTTTAAAATTTTGTTATAGTTTGTTTGTTATTTTTAATAATGAAGGCAAAATTAATGTACCAGACGGTTAGGCCTAAAAAATGAGGAGATGTTGTATTGGGATTGTATTGCCCTTTAGGTGCCAAAACATGGGTCGGTCGGTTGGATTTTTTTCCTTTTGTTTTTTTCCTTCTCCTTCTTTGGGCTGATATTTCTCAGTTTTGAATGCTTTAATATCTTCTTTCTCTAAGAAACGGTAAAAAAAAAAAAAAAAAAAAAAAAAGACGACCGTAGATTTCAAGATTTTTGGGTCGGTCGCAAAGGGCAATACAGCATCTTTTCTTTATGGGCCTTACGGACAGGCAGACAATGTCAGACTTACTCTGTGGTTCAATATAAAGACAAATACACGGAGAGAACTGACGGAGAAACAGACAAACATACAGAGATATACTGAGACAGAAAGGAAGAAAGAAGGAAATACAGACCGACAGAGTAAGTGAAAGGGAGAGGGTGAAAATTGGACTGTGGATATATCAACACTCAGGTACGAGAACAGGGATATACACAGAGAGAGAGAGAGAGAGAGAGAGAGAGAGAGAGAGAGAGAGAGAGAGAGAGAGAGAGAGAGAGAATGCGGTAGGGAAAGGAGAGGCAGGGAGAGTAGGAGAGAGAGGGGGTGGGAGAGCGAGATACAGAGAGAGAGGCAAATAGTCAAATACTAAACAAATACTAAACTCACTCATGTCAAAAGAATTCATAATGCTCAATGTCACCAGCTTATGCGATAATTAATCTTTCCAAGATGCACACAAACTCTCATCAAAACATCTCATGAAACAAAGGCATCCAAAATCAAAGTTCGGTCAAACTTGAAGGTGTATAGCCATACACTGTAATTAGGATGAAGTTATTCAAAAGGTAAAGACATATCGCAGACTTTTACAAACATTTATTGTCCAACTTCCTGCCGCATAAGAAATGAGAGAAAAATTGAAAAAAGTAATATCACAATATAACATCTAACAATTTGTTCAGTGTACAATAAATATCGTTCAACTTATGAAAATAACCTGCAGTTTTTTGTCAATGCATAATATTTGTATGATTTTAAGTAAATATAGTATTTCTGCTTTTTTAAAAATTATTTGTCTGTAAAATGTTAAAGGTAATACAAAGTTTTGGGAAATTTTGATAATTGGGTGGATAGTGGTTTCTTTACAATTTAATATATTTGGATGCCCCTGTGGTTGTATTATAAGCACTAGAAAATTTAGCCCCTAAAACACTACTGCTTTCGAGAAAAATTGAATATAAAAATTTACCGGTGCTCCCTGTAAATTTTGATAAATTTCAAATAGCGCCTACGGTCGTACAATGGTAGCTGCGACCATGAAAATTTCAGAATATGTAGTTGTGATATATAATTTCCAAACGGGAATAGCTAATCGGTTGAGTTTAGTCAAGAAACATTGTTGTATAGCTTAATTAATATCGTGACCTTGAGAGGGAGCTATATAACATAAAGAGTTTATTATTTACAATTTCATAACTTTAGACCCGATTTCAACCGCGACAACGATCAATGAATATTGTAGGATCGCATATGCTTCCAATATATTCATTTGAACCAAATTCATGACCCCATACCAAAACTTTGTATTACCTTTAAGTATTAATCTGTCACTCTACAGACAGCAATTATTTTCTCTCCAACGGTACTTTCTATCCATTAAACAGTACACACAAAAATAAAAATGTATTTAAATAAGTTTGAATATTGGATATCCATCAAAAAGTGATTGATCATATATTTAACCATAAGTCATTGTTTCACGAGGTCAAATTTAAACATGGCCCCTGTTTCGATTTGACCCTTTCAATCATTAAAAATGGATTAGACCACCCAGCGAGATCACTGACAGGTGGATATCTCATCAACTCTCAATTGATATAAGAAAAAGAGGGTCATGGGGAACCGGTCAACAGGCACCGATTGGGGAAGTTTTCTATATAGAGGGGGCAAGTATATAGCCACAAGTAGTACAGTGGTGCTTTGAAGGAGGAAACCATACAGATAAAGTGATGACATTCCTTCAGCCTATACATTATTATAAGCCATTGGTGACGTTAAAGATCGGTTGAGAAGAAGTCTTCATTCATCAGAGATAGCCGAAAGACTGGTTCCAACTGCATCATCTAGAGAGAGAAAGAGAGAGAGAGAGAGAGAGAGAGAGGGACACATAAACACTGACAAATTACAACGACACATAGATACAAACTGTATAGCGACAGATTATACTGATAGGAAAAATGAGGGAGGGAGGGGGAGCGATAGAGAGGGGGTAGAGAGAGAGAGAGAGAAAGAGAAAGAGATAGATAGATAGGTAGATATTAAAGAGGTGGGAATGCGTTACAATACCATCAGCATATCAAAATTAATGTAGACCTGAATACCACCCCCCAAAAATGATATTTAAAAGATATCTTGACATATATCTTGCCATATTAGCCCCACAAAAATTGAATAAACAAACAAAACAATAACATAAAAACAACAACAGACACTTGCCCGACCTGGCTATAGTAATAGCTTTGTGCACTATATGAAATAGATACTCTAATCATCAAAAATATTAAATATTGCATCACTTGTCTTCATATCTTCAAGAACATAATACATAAATAATGTACCTTTTAATGTATAAATGCACATGCAAATGTAAGAATAGATATGCTGAATACTGTGATATATGAAGAATAAGTTTGATTCAAGGTGTTTATGCTCCATGCTAAAATGCCGTACAAACATGCACATTTATTTTCAAACAGGAAATTGGACTTATAAGCAAATATACATTTGAAGGAAGAAAAAAATGAAATGTAACTTTAAAGGGAAAAATGTGATGAATATATTTTGAGAGATAAAGCATGCAGGTAATGATAGTGATATCAAGCCCAGTCTCATTACGCAAAAAACCAGTGTTCCGTAATTTGGTGTCAGTGCATGCAAATAGCAACTGAAATTGTAACAAATGATGATTTGTTTGACCTGATTGCTAAGGAAGTATGTGTATACTTTTAGGTAAGCCACCAAGGGACTGATGGCTTTAAGTCCTCTCCAAGGGACTTGGTAATGAGAATTTGGTTTTGCCTTACCAAAGCGGACTAGCTCATCGACTTGGTTTTGAACCCAGGACCTCCCGGCTACAAGACCACTGCTCTACCACTGAGCAATGGCGTCTCCTCTCCTCAAATACAGTACTTATTGTTTTAAAGTTGTCACAGCTAGTCTAAATTACTTTAACAGCACTTACATGTAGGCATATTGAACATTCAATGAAGAGTTTGTTTCCAAATTAATTTTGCCTTTTATAACTGTTGAAATAGCTAACATTAAAGATAAAGTTGAGTTCTGGTCATGCGATTGCATTGTGAAAGAAAAGGTGTAGAATGGATCAGAAAAAGTTGATCATGTGTACTGCAAGGTTCTGGAGTCATCAAAATCATGATAAATTTGGCCCAGTCTTACCTTGATTTCCTTATCTTTCTATGCTCATTACTCAGCCAGTATACATTTTATACCTAAATTATTTGGCAAACGACATTTATTTGTAATCTTGAACATTCAGTGTAAGTTTCTTTTTTTTAACCAGAACTCAAGTTTATCTTTAATCCAAATTCAAGGTAGAATCTTTGAAAAAAATGTGGTTTTGTTTAAGAAGACTACTATCAAAACATTTTAAGATATTAATTATGACGCAGCATTTCTTCACAAATGTATATTAACATTACACTTCTTGATGGCAATACATCTTTCATGTCAATAATTGTAATGATGTTGTATGACACAAGACAGACAAAGCTCAGCATTGCATTTTCATGTGATTATTGTTGCAGAAAAGGTACGTTTGCATTTTGTGGATTTTGGAATAAAACCATCCAAAAAGAAGAAGTTGCATTGCGCAGTAAGGCTGTTGTCAAAATATTAGCATTATTTTGTTCCCAGATAAGCAAAGAAAGATGTGATGTTCAATGTTAAGTGTAAAAGATGAAGTTTGACAGGCAAGTTGGCTGCACACCTCAGGTAATGGTCATTAAAATGCAGTTTAAATAAAATCACCATTTTCAAGCCCTTTGAACCCTTCGCATAAAACAAGAAAGTAAATTTGAAAAATCTGAGCAATAAACATTAAATAAAGCGAAACAGACATAAAATCACCAATGTCAATCCCTCTAAATCCTTTGCATAAAATAAAAAGAGCATACATTTTTCTGAGCAATAAACAGCAAATAAAGCAAACAGACAACAATGATTAGTTTCTGACAAAGTTTATTCTAATATATCTGTTTTAATATTAAATATTACTTGACTAACATTTTGGAAGAATATAAATTTCATCTGAACCATACTGAATTCTCATTTCTGATTCGTTTTTCATGACAATATTCAAACATTCTATACTGACATTCATAGCAACTATTCTGCACAATAAAATAACACAAAAATATCTCTAGACTCATCAACGAAATTTGACATTTCATGACAAACAATATTCCATCATTTTTGTCTCCAACAGCTATATAAAAAAGATAAATAAAAGTAAAACAAATCCGTTATCTCCTTCTGATACATCTTCAAAACTTTTTTCATTTTTGACACAATGCATTTAAAACATCTAAATGTATTCAAACGTACTCTTTGAATAAGTTTCAGCATATCTATACCATCTCAGAATAATGTTAACTCAAATGAAGATTAAATGGCGAGAAATAACTTATTGTATACCAAGCTTGGGAGGATTCAATTTATGAAAATAAGACTTTAATAAAAGCCCCTTTCAGAAATATGCAAGCTCACAAAAACTTATCTCAAAATTTGTCTCTAGCACTAGATGGGTTTTATGAAAGTATCTGCAAATTTCATTGGATTTATAACATGTTGGACTTGAATACATTTAACTTTCTCCTATTCCCATGCTTGTTGATTTGTTGCATGGTGTTTCAAAGACTACAATTGTGCCTTTACACCTACATATGAATCAGACCATGAATATTTCAATCAATAGCCTGGCTGGAATGCTCCTCAGGGAGTGGAGAATGTGCATACACTGTGTGCGGGTAAGCCTGAATCCGATGACCGGGGTAATAATATGATTGCAGGGCCCTCAGGGAGAACAGTATGAATACTGATGAGGCTACCCTGGGTAAACAAGACATATTATTAATAGCATGCGACTTTCATTGCCAATATAATACAATTCTGATTTTTAAAAAAAACATACAAACTTTTTTCAGCAGAAAAAAACACTAAGGTCCAATTTATTCTACTACTTTGGCCATTTGAGAAGAAATAAAAAAGAACATTTCATACTGTTTAGCTACATTCCTGAATTGAAAAATCAGCATGCAGCATGAAATTCATTGAAAGCTGAGGCATCATTATATGGCACATTGCTCTAACATTGGCTTGTGGGTGAACACTGTCCATATGAAGAATACAGACTGATTAACGTACATGTACATCACAAGACAATCATTGTACTGACATCTATACAATATAACTTACGAGCTCATGATTGAAATAACTAGGGGAATCCCCTTTCTAAAGATCTCTGACACAATACAAGTTATCTACTTTTAAGTATTAAAATAAGACAACTTTTACCAAGCTTATGGATTACCGGTATCTCTCAATTCATTATTTTTAATTTGAAGAATAAAATGACATATAACAGTGCGTAGTTACATGCATCGTCTTTCATTGTTATGTACATGTAACTATTTTGTGCGATGTCCATTATGTGTGTTCTCTATTCCAACATCTCTTACAGGAGCTGAATTATTTATATCTTAAAACCCCATCCCCCATGATCCTCTTTTTCTTATGTTAATTGAGAGCCTATTTGATGAGATAACCATCTGTCAGTGACCATGCAGGGAGGTCTATTCCCTCCTGGCCAAACTAGTGCAGATAGGCTTTAATTCAACAGGGTAGCCCCGCCAGTATTTGAAATAATGTTATAATTGGGTCTTATTCAATATACTTCTCTTTCAAGAAGTTTGTGGCCGTTTGCCCAGAGTTATAAGCTTAGAGAATTGAATCATTTTAGAACAATATATATATATATATACATATACAGTCAAACCTGTCTATAGCGACCGCCCAAGGGAAACACAAAAAGTGGTCTTTGTAGACAGGTTCCTTTAGTACATGTTTCAATGAGAAACCATTTTCAAGGGAAACAAAAAATGTGGTCTTTGTAGACAGGTTTGACTGTATATGAAGCAATATATGAAGCAATCCTTCTGTAAACTGTGCCTACTGTTTTGTGCAAAATTGCATGTGTGGCTTAAGGAGCAGCGGTGCAAACAGGTGAAGAAAGCAACTGAAGTGTGACGTATCTTATTCGCAACTTTTTGTTCGCGGCTGTCAGATTATATCAGGTTATAATTGCTTTGTCCCATTTCATCCTAAATGCAAATGCACCAAGTACCGATGACAGAACCCATTGCACCAAAATTACCACTGATGGTAACTTTGCAATCAGTGGTAACTACCGTACCATGGAAACTTTGATTTTGATTGGCTGTTGAGCCCCGCTACCATGGTAGTTGCCATTGATGGCAAAGTTACCATCAATGGTAAGTTTTACGCAACGGGCCCAGCTCTCAACCCCTGGAGCTGGTGATCAGTTTCACAGCCCAGTGAATGCGTAGTGCTCATGGTTTTGAGGTGGTGCTGAGGAAGATAGTTGTGAAGGAACACCAGTCTTCTATTTCAGCATCACTAAAAAGCATGACATGTTGTCTAAAAAAAGCTATCCAGAATAGGGTGATACCCTTACAGTTATATCTATAATCAATAAAACTAATTGAATATTTTTTAAAGGGCAAATTTTGGGATATTTGTGATTGCCAGGTGTAATAGATGTCATCAGTATTTCTTTCAGATTATCTTGCTTGCTCTCTCGGTAAAGGTGTGATGAAAGCAGTCTGGAGTACAAAGACTATCAATTTTCCATCTACTCTCCTCCTTTACTCTGCAGGCACAAACTCTAATTTGACAATCTATTACAATTCCTAAAGCCTTGAGCAGAGCCTAGCTCTGTCGGTCTCTGTCTGTGACCGGAGCAGCTTTAAGTACAGAACCCATGTAGTATGCTGTCAGCCTAGTCTCATAGTGCAGACACTGTTACGCACAATGACTAACAAGGGTTTGTGCCTGCTATAAACTACTCCTCACTTTTAATATGAGAGTGGATAGTCTACAACAAAGGCTTACAAAATCCAGACTGTGTTTAACTGGTGTTTCTGGAGAATGAAACAAAATACTCAGCCTAGATATGAGGCTAACACAATGAATCGACAAAATGCTTCAAGTAATGTTGAGAACTAGGGTGCAACGTTGTGAAGGGGAATGGCAATACACAACTTGGAACGTTTGGAGTGGGACTGAGATTAAATACTTTGAAGATTTAATACAAAGATATAGAAAAATCAAAACACTGAGTACAAGTGTATTATATATCCACGTACTTAAGATGGCAACAGAAACAGAAACAAACTTCACTGTTGATAGCAAACTGAGGATCTGCATAACGAGTGTTAATTGCTGAAATTAAGTGATGTTAATGAGGTAGCTTAATAGCAAAATGGATTGGCACGAAAAGATGCATCCGGAACGCAAAAGGCATGATAGTTTGTTGTATAAAAGTACTTCACAACCAGAGTGTTGGCTCAGTCAGTAGAGCGTCCCCCTCACAACCAGGAGGTCGTGGCCGCGTCATACCAAAATACTTTAAAAGATGGGAGTTGTTGCTACCTTGTTTGGCGTTCAACAATAAGGGATAGAGCAACGTCGATCGGGCGCTGCTCAGTGGCTGCCGGGCTCACGATCAATCGGGCAAAAAGAATTTCCGTTTCGGTTTAATAAAATTTGGAGTGGACTATTAGGCTATTATTATTATTAGTATTATCATTATCCGAATGAAGTTTAGCTAATGGTAAGCCTCGAGATGGTATATGCATTTAAGACATCCATACCCCAACGATTTGGTTTTTAACAATTATGACAGCCTGCCGTCATTAAACGGCTGGATTTACGTCTACTTTCAAGCAGCCAATAAAGGTTCATTATTTTTCAAGTGCTTGTTCCTATAGCTTCCGCTTACATAGTCTGATTTCATCTTTCTGTTTATTCTTGTGATTTACCACGATGAGTGCAAGACGAAAAGCTTCAATTTGTCTCTTTTCGTTGCTATTCTCCAATTACGTAGTTTGCGTACCGGACGCATCTTTTCGCGCCGCTATGTTTCGCTGTGATGCTACCTTAAGAGTCACTCACGGAATACCATATGAAGGGAACTAAAGAGGAATGTTGAGATGTGAATATCACCTGATGAGAGCTAAAAGGGCATTAACTTAATGGGTGGTATTCTCGAAAGTGGACTAACTTTAGTCCATGGTTTAATCCACCGACTAAGTATGGAATGCCAAGTGTCCATATGAATATGTTTTTGAATAATTTAATATATCACTAAATTAAAACAATATGTAATAACATAATGAATAAACAACAACATAACTATGACATAATTATGTTAGCATGGTAATTTAAGGACATATCAAATTAATCAAAAATATATTCATATGGACACTTGGCATTCCATATTTAGTCGGTGGATTAAACCATGGATTAAAGTTAGTCCGCTTTCGAGAATACCACCCAAGGAGTTCAGGCCCTTCTGACTCCAACCAGACTAGATAAGAGTATGATCAAAGGCACAATGTTACATTGGTCAAACTTTCTTTGACAGCCTTCAAGATTGATTTTGGTTATCACTTAAATTGACCCAGAAGTCTGCCCAAAGAGAGATTTGCCAGTTAATACAAACACCAAAGAACAGAAAGGGAGTGTTTGAAAACAAAATATGGTTTAGAATATTTGTTTAAAGGAGCAATTGTTTTGTAATACCGTAATAAGGCCATATCATTATATCCTATAGAGTGTGTGGTTATGTAGTGATGTAGATAGTGTATATCTCCAATAATATCTACAAGCATTTCGGAAAATGATACTGAAGGAAATATACTTTTGGGAATTCTCTGACTTCCGCTAACCCCCTTTTCTTTCAATTGGAGTTGAAACAACGTGCCTTTAATCACACTATGAACACAATGGTGATGGTTGTCTCATTTTGTTTAAGATGTGAAATAATGATTTGTTTACACAGATTTAAAGATGAAGAAAAATAACATATAAAGAGCAACATATAATCATGAACAGCAACAATGTAACCTTCAGATAACTAGGTATAATTGCTCACAATTTCTCAAGTTTTCAGAAATACACTTACTGTTGATATGTCAGGCATGCCTAATATTGCAAAATAATAGATGTCTCTGAGGAACTTTTTAATGTATCTGTGAGCAAGTAGGCCTAGCTACCATGAGGTGCCTTTCTAAATCAAACATTAAAAATAGCATAACTGGAATGGGTTAGTACATGTAAATGTAGTGTCACTGCATGCATTAATAACAAATCTAGACTTCACATTTTTGCGTGGGAAGCTAAATGTACTTGGTGAGAAAACTGAAAATTACGGTTATTTGGCTTTTTTCTTTCTTCAATGATTATTGAGTTGTTCTGCTTTCATACATTACATAGCATCTGAAAGTTTAGGAAGATCATACCTAAAGGAAGGAATACAAAAAAAATAGTAAAAAAATTAGAAAACAATAATTTTTAAATGCATTTCTCAAGAAAATGTATTAGCAGAGAGCATAATTATTTTCTGCATCAAAAGTAACTCTTGCTAGAGAAACTTTCCAAAGTGAGTGTTTGAAGTTGGAAACAATTTGGAAAATTTAATTATGAATTTAAAAACAGACAACACTTTGAATTCAAATTATCACCTCATTCTTTAACTTGATAACTCTTATTTTTTCTGTAAAAAAAAATCATATGGTGCACTTTGTTAAAGCAAATTGATGCTGCAAGAAGCGATTAAATTAGTAGAATTCAGCACAAATGCGCAAATAAAATCTTTCGCTTTAATAGTCTCCTATTAAAAGCTGTCATCGGCAGGATATTACTTGATATATATTGTTCTAAAGATTTTTGAGAGCTGTGACCATAATATTGCAATTACATCAACATGTATACTTTATTTGGTAGATTTTTACCCTGTATAGAAGGAATAAACTTGATACATTTCTAAAAATATCTTACTATACCAGCCGTTTATTATTTAATTATTTGCTACCCGAAATAGAAAGAGGAGCAGAAAGCACTTTAAATGTTTAAATGTGAGTATCCCCCATGTAAAATAAAAAGAAATAAATAGTTTAAAGTCATGAAATGGTCATTCATCAATGATTTTCGGTCAGCCATCAAACCCCATATCATAACATAGTATCCATTCCTTTTATAAAAAAGGGAAAAATGTCATTCCGACTTAACCCATTTCGTACTGGAACCATGTGGTGCCTACACTAAGCCTATGGCTATGAATAAATCAGTAGGCAACAGGTTAACAGCCAATCATTTTTTGGGGAGCTGAGGAATGAATGATAAAATAATTTTATTTAAAAAAACAGGTAACTTCAAATTTGTCACAGTTCCCACTTATTAACGACAACAAACTATAATTGCACTGACTTTCTACGCAAACTTCACGGGTAGAATAAATACTAAAAATCAATGCACTGAAGACGAATATTGCTAATTTTTTTAGTCATGAAAAATACATGGACAATCAAAACAAAAAAAATAACTATCACAAGCCATACTCGATTTTTAATCAAAGTTGCGTGTAGTCTCCAACAGATTTTGAGCTCGTGGAAAACAAACAGTTCATCTTGTGTGAAGTATATTACAGAGATTAGTTAAAACACCTGATGATTATGTACAAAGTAATATTTGGCGTTTGTATTGCCGAGTAAAAAAAACATGAAACAAAACGTAATGATGGCATTCATGAATATGGTAATATAAATAGCTTGACGAGAGATATGTCATGCTCCTATTGCACTTGAAATAGAGCGTTTCCTTTAATAAGCTGGTGGAATTGATGTTTGCCATGTGGGGCAAGTATATGAAGAACACTTTCTGTAAATGCTCTGGGTACTTAAAATGTAGAGGTTCTGGTCAAGCTGCATTCTACCGCTTTCTAGACTTTATAGACTGTTTTCAGTCCGCAATATGGTAAATAGAGTTTACTTAATCGATATTACTTGAAACAAATAATGATTCATGGTATCGATACTGTTAATAGTCAAATAATACTCTTAGATGAATTCAAGAGAAGGCCCCTTTTGATAGTTGACAGTATGAAACTTGCTACAGATCCCTCACCCATAAACATTCTGCAATTCAATGCAAAAGATATTTTAAAAAAGGGAAATTGTATAGAGTTGATACCTAGCTGTCAAGCACAAGACAGTTCTCATTCAAGTTGGCCTTTCAGATTCAACGAATCATTCGTTCATTTTGACGCTGTTATGAATGGCCATACGGTAGCTATAGCGATCCGAAAAGCTTCGATGTACCTTGTTAGTGCTATCTCTGAGGAAAGATTGCGACTCCTCAGCCGCCGGATCCGAATGGCTACCCCCCGCGTTAGAGTTGGTTTTACGGAGGATCGGCTTGGAGGAGGAGGAGTTGCCCTCCGGAGATTTCCTCCCGTCGGACGACGACGGCGACTTCACCGACGATGACGACTTGGACAGCGATGAGGAGGACGATGAAGTGAACTTTGGCAGTGAATTTGGAGCTGATGCGGACCGTGATAAGGTAGATGAGGAGTGAGATGATGCAAATTTAGGAACGGGAGCAGGAGATGACCTCTGAGCGACCGACGATGAAGATGATGGAGCGGGCGGGGCCGAGCGGGGAGGTAAGGAGCTGAAGGGCTGGGAGCGGAGTAGGTAGATGTACGTCTTGAACCTTGAGATCTGTAGAGAACAAACAAACAAACAAAAATCAAAGTAAGGAAAAAAGATAACATTGTCTGATACTTGACAATACATACACTGTATATATAATATCTTCTTTTCCACTTAAAGCATATCTGTACTAGTTTATAGGAGGGATTAGACCACGCTGCAAGGTCACTGGACAGGTGGTTATCTCATCAACTCAGCTCTCAATTAACATAAAAAAAAGAGGATCATGGGGGACCAATGGTCATCGATTAGGCATTGTTTTCTATATAGCGGGAGCAAGTAGCTATAAGTAGGACAGTGTGGCTTTAACATTTTGGTTGCTTGCTTCACCTCTCTGCAAGGTCACTCATTTGCCACACTTTCAATTCTGGACAGAACAATAGGCACCAATTCACAGATGAATTGCTTTGTGCTAGACAATGAGTGATTTCAAGTTGGGTGTTAGTGTTAGTGTTTAGAGCAGTCACACTATGAATATGACGGACAAAGAAAGCGGACAAAATATACAGTTCCTCATTCTACCCTCAACAATTGCTATG
This sequence comes from Strongylocentrotus purpuratus, assembly GCF_000002235.5. NCBI lineage: Eukaryota > Metazoa > Echinodermata > Echinoidea > Camarodonta > Strongylocentrotidae > Strongylocentrotus > Strongylocentrotus purpuratus. The sequence continues at coordinate 12,480,939 of NW_022145595.1, forward strand.
GTAGACAAAGGAACATCCCTTCACTGCTTTCATGTAAAATGTGTAGAACAGGTGTCACATGCACATTCACCTGTTCTACACATTTCTACATGATAGCAGTGAAGGGATGTTGCTTTGTCTACCATAGCAATTGTTTAGGGTAGAATGACGAACTGTATAATTTGTCTGCTTTCTTTGTCCGTCATGTTCATAGTGTCAAGAGCTCTTAAATGGAGCTATAAATTTGCTGATGAAATTAAGAGCATGATACCGATATCAATATCGATAACACTATTAAACACCAAACTGGAAATCAACATTTGCCTAATCCCTAGGGGCTAGTATTAGTGAACGCCTTAACACCAGCCGATTTCCATTTGAGCTTTTAGGGCTGCTGTCAGTGTTTATTAAACATTAACACCAGCCCTAAACACCCAACTTGAAATCACTCAATGGCTTTGAAAAGTTATTGTTTCCGGTCTTGATTAGCTCCATGACAACCCTATTAACACCTGGGGGTGTTTCACAAAGATCCTAAGTCGAACTTAACTCTAAGTTAGACTTAAATATTATGGAGAGCTATTTGTAGCCTTAAAATAAAATATATTCAAAAGAAAAAATTTAAGTATTTTAGACTTCTCATTAATTCCACATCAAGAACATGTCATCTCCTTTATAATAGAACATATTAATGATTTGTATCAGCATTTTATGCCTTTTAAAATAACTTTTACAAAATATTTTCAAAGATGCTAATGGCTTTCCATAATTTTTAAGTCCAACTTAGAGATAAGTTCAACTTAGGATCTTTGTGAAACACCCCCCTGTACTGATTAATCTTGCACCGGAAACAGTTAAATAATCTTGAAACCTACCCGGTATCTCATGACAAATACAACATGATATTGATTGTCCTTGCAAATGTATTTATCTGCGGTGGGGAAGGTTGTTCTTGGCCCCACTGCTTAAATCTTTACCACTAATGGTAATGTTCCTCTAGAAGTTACCATTGATGGCAAAGTTACCATTAAAGATAAAGGCGAGTTATGGTCATGCGATTGCATTGTGAAAGAAACGTTGTGGAATTGATCAGAAAAGGTTGATCATCTAGCTGATAAGTATTGGTGTGTACTGCAAGGTTCTGGAATCATCAAAATGATAAGAAATTAGGCCCAGTCTTCGTAAAGTTACAAGCACTGTACACAGGAAGATGTATATGGGACTATGCGCACACGTGCGTGACACGTGCGTTTATCTCTCACAGACCATGTAGATAAACTAATTTACCAAATATATCAATTAGTAGGCGGTTTCCCGGCAAATTTGTTATCATCATGTATTAGTCAAAACATATTCTTTCACATGATTGGTAATAAGAGCTTCCATTTCATTTTTTGAAATGGGGCGTTTCCAATACTGGTCTTTACCTTTAAATCTTTACCACTGATGGTAATGTTCCCATAGAAGTTACCATTGATGGCAAAGTTAACATTAATGCTTAGTTTTATGTAACGGCTCCATGATAAGGTAAAATAAACACAAACCAGTCAAAGAATAAATGAAGGAATTTACAAACCTCATATTCCAGGTATTCATCCTTTGTCTTGTAATCTTTGATGATCTTTGCCTTAGCCTTCTTGTCTGGTGGATAGCTTCGATGGTCTTCTAACTCACGTTCTAATGCTTCAATCTTCTCATCATGACTCGCCAACTGTTGAGCCTTTGGAAAAAAGATTAAAAGAGAGCAACATGAAGAAATGCTTGGGAGGTGGGGGGGGGGGGACGAAAAGACAGATGGGAACTAGACCTTGACGACAATAGTAACTGTAAAAGGAACTAGTCTGAAAGTTTGTTTAAATAAGTTTTCTTTTCTTCTCAAGTTAGAAATCACAGGTTCAATCTTCAATAGAGACCAGTTTAAGAAACACAATTTTGTAATTGAAAATGACAAAATACGGCACTGTGTATATTTATTTCTTGTTTTTTAACACGTAAAGTCCATAGCCTTTTTCATGAGAGGGTAATATGGTCTTATATTTACTGATTCACTGCTCTATTTACTGATTAGCCCTTTTAGGATTACAACAAGTGTGATATAATTTTGTAAAAACACTGCTCAGATGTCTGATACGGTTAATAATTGATATTGTACACTTCTTTACACTTCATTGTTATGAATAATTCTGCTGTGACATGATCTTTGTTATTGTTCAACCAGTGGAGAAAGAATTTCTGTTGTTATTAAAGATGAATCAATAAATTCTCTAGATTCTCTAGTTGCTTTGGACAGACAGCACTAGCAACATTAAGTTTCAGCACATAATTTATTGCATTGGAGATTTAAAAAAATTCAGTGTCCTTCCAATCTAGCTCAATAAAATTATCTAACTGGATCTAGCTTGCATGATGTTTCACCATCAAACTTATTTTATTGGAAAAACAATCAAAGTCCTTCCAACCGGTGTGTTGGCTCTGTCAGTAGAGCGTCCGCCTCACAACCGGGAGGTCGTGGGTTCGAACCCTGGCCGCGTCATACCAAAAGACGTTAAAAGACGGGAGTTGCTGCTACCTTGTTTGGTGTTCAACAATAAGGGATAGAGCAACGTCGATCTGGGGCTGCTCAGTGGCTGCCGGGCTCACGATCAATTGGGCAAAAAGAATTTCCATTTTCGATTTAATAAAATTTGGAGTGGACTTTAAAAGATTATTATTATTATTATTATTATTATTGGAGCTCAATGTTTCACTAGTTTTATCTTACTGGATCTTGTTTGGATGCACCGCTTGGTAGTACGGGTCTCCTGAAGCCCATCTGTGAACCCACCGCTGCTGGGAGGGGTGGTGAAGAGTGGACCGATGATGCTAGGTTCACTGCTTGCATCCAAGACTGCATGTCTCTCACATCACTGGCATAAAACAAGATAACAACGGATATTACATAACAGAAGTGGTGGTGGTTATTTTACCTGACTGCTAAGAAAGCCTAAATGCTTGTTAGTAAGCGGCCAGAGGACCGACGGCTTTAGGTCCTCTCTGAGGGCCTGATAATGAGGATTAATGCCTTACCAATTAAGGGCACTAGCTCATCGACTTGGTTTTGAACCCGGGTCGCCTAATTACGAGACCACTGCTCTATCAACTGAGCTATCGCAATGAAAGGGTAATTAACAACAAATGTAGATGAAAAATGGGAGAGAGAGAGAGAGAAGGAAAATGACAATAAGAAAGAGAAAAGAGGAAAAGTGGGGAGAAAAGAGGATGAGAGAGAAAGGGAGGAAGAAATGTCGGAAGAGAGAAGAGAGGGTTGCCATATTACGAGACCCTTGCTCTATCAACTGAGCTATCACAATGAAAGGGTCATTAACAACAAGTGCAGATGAAAAATGGGAGAGAGAGAGAGAAAGAGAGAGAGAGAGAGAGAAAGAGAGAGAGAGAGAGAGAGAGAGAGAGAGAGAGAGAGAGAGAGAAGGAAAATGACGATAAGAAAGAGAAAGGAGGGAAAGTGGGGAGAAAAGAGGATGAGAGAGAAAGGGAGGAAGAAATGTCAGAAGAGAGAGAGAGAGAGGGTCTCCGGATTATGGGACCACTGCTCTACCAACTGAGCTATTGCATTGAAAGGGTAATTAACAACAAATGTAGATGAAAAATGGAAAAGAGAGAGAGAGAGAGAGAGAGAGAGAGAGAGAGAGAGAGAGAGAAGGAAAATGACAATAAGAAAGAGAAAGGAGGGGAAGTGGGGAGAAAAGAGGATGAGAGAGAAAGGAAGGAAGAAATAAAGAAAGAAAGAGAGAGAGAGAGAGAGAGAGAGAGAGAGAGTGTGGAAGAAGAACCCAATAGTTGTAAATTTTTGAGTGTAAACTTTAATATAAATAATAATGATAGCTCAGCAACAGTTCTCTTTGATACAAGTAAAGTAATCAATTTTGCAATATTCATTTATATAACCAATTTCAATCCTCAGCTCTGCCTGGTGAGGCCCGGTGCCCTCCAGCTGCTCAGTTCACTGACAATTTAAGGGACTAGCCCAGTCAGCACATTATTCACATGAGCTCTAGCATCTGAGGCCAACAGACCCCAGACTGGCAGCTAATGAGACTAAAGGGTGATACTAATTAATTTCAGGTGAATATACAAATAACATATCAATTATGGATTTAGTAAAATAAACTTATACAACTGTATTAAGTAAATACTGGGTTACAGATGGAAAATATATACATACCAAGTATTTTCTCACTGAAATAAGATATTAAAAATCGATACTTCAATTGGAGAATGGAATCTTGTGGGAAGTTAGATAGGAAAGCTAAATGGGTGAAGAGTACTTACAGACACTGCATGAGGTATTCACTCCAGTTGGCCAGTCGAAGTAAGAAGACGTTGGGTTTCTTATCATATTGACCAGACCGGCTGGCTAATGCATGCTGGATCCTCATCACCTCCTTGGGGTTGTTGAAAGCCAAGTCCTTGGCAACCTCCGACTTCAGATAAGAAAGAAAAAAGAAATCAATGAAAATAAGTTCACACAGGATGTTACAGTTTTAAAACTTAAAGTCTGCAAAAACCTCCAAATTATAAACAACAATCCAATAACACTGACCACGGTTCATGTTTACACAGGACTTTTTAGTTTTAAACTTAAAATTTGCAAGCCTCAAAATTATAAACAACAATCCACTAACACTGACCAGGATTCATGTTCACACAAGACATTGTAGTTTCAAACTTAAAGTTTGTGAAACCTTAAAAATTATAAACAACAATCCACTAGCACTGACCAGGATTCATGTTCACACGAGACGTTGTAGAGTTAATCTTAAAGTTTGCGAAACCTCAAAATTATCAAAAAAACAATCCACTAACAGTGACCATTAATGTAGTAGTCAAAATTGCAATGGACTACCAATAATCAGTATACAATTAAATTCTCTTTTAAAAGGGCCAACCTTTGCGTCTCTCCCTCTCTGTGTGTATGTGTCTGTCTCTCTGTATCTGTCTGTCTGTCTGTCTGTATCTCTTTTTATCTGTATGTATCTGTCTGTCCCGCTCTCTCTCTGTCTATGTCTCTCTTTCTTTCTCTGTCTATCTCTCTGTCCCCCTATTTCTCTCTCTTTCTCTCTCTTCCTGTCTCTCTGTCTCTCTCTGTCTCTCTCTCTGCATTCAAAAATCCCTTTCTCCCTCAGTTGCAATATGTCTATGTTTACAAGATTTTGACTGTGAGATCTAGAAATACCCCTTACTGCTATTCCAACTGTTTCTTTTATTGCATTGGGGATGCACAGCTGTACAGGTGAACAAGCAGACAAGGCATGACATAAAACACAATGAATGGGTCGAAGACACCCTAGGTTTGAGAATTTTCAATGAAGGAACAGCAATTCGATTAAAAAAAAAAAATGGTTGGACCCATAGGCAAATCCAGGTTGGGCTCACAAGTGCCTATATTAGAGCCACCCCTTATTTGTATCATTGAATTCGGAGTAAAATGGCACCTTTAAAATCAGAATGACCCCCATTTCTTTTAATGGCGTCAAAGTTTGTCATCTCTGTGCCCCCCCCCCCCATTGCAAATTTGTGGGAATAGTATTTCATTACCTGGTATTATCAAAAAAAGGAATGAATTGTAGCATATGATTCAATTAGTCTTTTTATATTACATTTCCAGTCTAAATCTGCATCAATTAATTTTCTCTTTTAAGTTTTTCCAACTTTATATTTCAGTCACTTTGTAGAAGGGTTTACATAAAATGTAGACATTATCTAGATTTAAATCACAATTTAGAAGTTGACATTAGACATATTACATTAAATGCTATAGATACAGTGAAAAAGAAGGAGGCTATAGATGCAAGCTTAACATGCAAATATTCTTCTGTTTTAACTGAAAATATGTAAAGATGTAAAGATAATCTGAAAGTTTGAGTGAAAACAGACCATTATTAATGATAACAATTGGGGAAAACTGATCTGATTGATTCCTTAATTCTCCCAACTATATTATTACAATTTAACTACATTTAAGGTGAATGTAAATCGTCACAAAGCAATGAATTGTCTCTTTATGTCATTCCAGACATTTAAATGTAGAAAGATTTTAAAAAGCCTGTCTTATGTCTTATTTTCATGGCAAAACAATTGGGAAAATTTAAAAATGGTTGGGAGAATTAACTGTTTAATAGAGGGTTTCGCACAGTGACACCTTCAAAGAAAACCATAAATATCTTTCAGGTTTGAGAATTTTTTCAGGATTTTTTTGCATTTTAGAGAGTTAGTACAGTAGAAGGAATATAAAAAGTAACATTTCATACAAAAATTACGCAGTTTTTCCATCAACCTTCAACAATGTAACTGAGTCACTTAATCCTAGAAATCTCAATTCACATGTTTTCTTTTCTCTCCTTGCATCGAGCCCTTATGAATAAAGTTTACTTTACTTACCTTGTGTAGATAAATGCAGAGACCTTTCACCGTGCCAAAATACATTTTCCATCCTCTTTTCCCTTTGGGAGCTATTTAAATAAAAGAAGCAATAGAAAAACCATGGCATTTTATTAAATTTCAAATGTCAACCAGCAAAAGGGAAAATAACTGGAAAGGGGATCTTCATGAAAAGTTGAAACCTGAAGTTGAAATTATATCCATCTCATTGGCATTTCACGAGAAAGCTTTTCAGTGTGACTTCACTAGTATAACCTTTGTATTCAATCCTTCTTTTCGTTAAATATGATGTAATATTAGAATCGAGGTTAAACATTCCATCACTGGCACACGAATCAAAGCCCAACAATTGAGAAGCAAAAAACCCAAAAAATGCACAATTTATAAAGATTGTAATACAAAAATCAAACATGATAAAGATAAACAATTAAAACAGATTTCTCAATTAGACTAAAACTTTTGGCACTGTAATTTGAAGGAAGCTTGATTCATGGGGGAGGGGTCATTTAAATGAGAACAGACCCAGGGCGCCTTTTTTCAATGACAAATGACAAAATTCAGTGACGAATATGCTGATTACCAATCAGAAGCAAGGAGTTCAGTAGTTTATAACAAAAAATGTCATTAGTCACTGATGACAAGTTTTGTGAAACGCCCCCCTCCCCCCAGTGTATGACAACATGTAAGTGATGCTGATTCAAACTTACAATAATACAATTATCAATCTCACTTCAGGATTATTTACTTGCAAAGTATTAAACACAAACAGCTCTTATCATGGGCAGTTAATTAGTACATGGGGCTATTTAGTATTTTTTATTAATAAACATAATCTTTTATTCTATTTGCAGATTTTTTTGTTTATTTTTAAAGCATGCACACTCAGAGGATGGTTCTTGGTTGACAATCTATCTGATAGATAAAGCCTATTCACGCTTGAATATAATCCAATACTTTCTTTCAAGTACGCAGAGTGTCCTTGAAGTATAATATTAGTTGTTAAAAGCAGTTGGCATGAGGCCACATTATCCTGTGTCCTGTTTAATAGTTATTGATGGGTAACTCAAATAGGGAGTCATATAGCTGCATTTACAATGCAAGCAAAACTTGTTGATTTTTCTCACATTCTGGTGTTACGTCTGCAGTTGTTAAGCAACCACCGGCAAACACAACAAAAAACGAAATTGAAAAATCCACCTCCGAAATGTGCTTTTTTTTTAAATGCCGACAGATATTTCGCTGATTTTTTTTCAGTATAAATGCCTGCTCTCAAAATATCTGTAAATGATTCTGGTTTTTGGTCACGCGACTCTCCTCACACCCTTGCGTTGCATATACTTTTGCTTTAAGTGTTTTTTTTTAAATTTGAGTACTCACTCTTTTTTCCCTCTGCATCGGTCACTAATTTCCTCATGACATAGGTTTGGATGTAGACAGGTGCGTTGGGATCATCGTCAATCTAAAAATAGAATTCAAAAATAAAATAAAGAATAAAGATGTAAAGAGCACTGAAAGAATTTTTTTTTTCCACATGTAATAGCTCATCTCCAACTATGTATTAGTAAAAAATATGCCATTTTCATTATGTATTCTGTGTTGAATGAATGTATGCAATTTGCATTCAGACTATTGGAATAAAATTATTTGTAACATGGCACTTAACAAAGGTTTATGCATTAAATTGTATTATATTACAAAAATTGTCTATTCAAATGACTTTAAAAAGTTTCAATTTACAGAGAGCAGTGCCTTATGATTAGTTTTGCATGAATGATACTAGAAATCTAATAAATACATGTTTAAAAAAAAATTTCATCATCCCATATTAAAATTAATTATCATGGCAATGACAATTTGGCACTGTATATACAGTTGTACATGTATGAAATGATTTCATGAATATGTTTAATTGTTAAAAATAGCACATGGAAGTATAGTATCTTTTAGTAGGGGTTTTCCTGCATACAAAAAAGGGCTGAAATAATAAGACATTCATTAGACTCTGAGAAATAAAATTTACTTTCTCAATCAATTATATTGTATTATATCAAGTGTTTATTTGCCAACACACAATGTCTATTGTGTCTGTGATATGGTGTCATATTGAATGAAGCCATAAAAAAATTGTGCTTCAAAATTATCATGAAGTGCCTCAAAAGTGTAAAAATCTTTGAGTGACCGGTTTTACCATACTCATTTCCCCAATAGACTGTAGTGATATAAAAAAAGTTGGGGGAAACGTTTTTTGAAATTTCGAATTCCAATCATAAATGTCTTGATAATCAGACGGGCGATCAGCTGGTAAAAGCCATGGTATTCCTGACTGACCTAAAGGCTTATAATTATGATTGCAGCATGAGCTAAATCCAGGATTTTTTTTAAAGAATCTGAGGCAGATACCCTGTCCCTTTAAGTAAGGCAGACATACCAATACATTGTATCTTAGACATTTCCAGGCTCTTTCAATTGACATTTGAATGATTGCTCCAAGATTGCAAGCTTTGAAAGGCATTAAGGTCTGCCCATGTGCAATATGTGCAATGTCGACATTCTATTTCTTTATGTCTACATTATGTGAAGATGGGGATTTACATGGCATGCTTTATGAACACAGACATGTATTAAGTTTGACCTATGTATCATACTGGTTTTGAAGAAAAAAGGGTTTTCATTGAGAGAGAAAATATGTAAAAGTAAATCCATATTGCTGATCTTGAAATAAACAGAAAGAGGTATCTTCCTATGGATTGTTCACAAATTAACACAAGACAAAACATCTTGAAAATAATAGTAATATAGAGGTCCAAAGCTGAATGTAAACATTAACTCTTGGATTAATACCAAACGCAAAAAAAAAAAAGAATGAAAGAGAAAAAGCATAGGGGTAGTTCAAACTTCAAAGATAGATACATCAAAATTATAGAGAGGATTGTAGTTGAGACCTTCATGATTAATGTCGTGCTTTAAAGGTCATTTCCTTGGAAGTTATTTATGTGTTTTTAGAGGAAATATAATATTCCATTGTACGGAATGCAATAAAACATGAAAGAGATTCCAAGATATAATGCACATTTTATATGACAGTGCAGCAACTTAAGGGAATTACTGTAGGTATTTTATCTCAGATTCTGAAACAAAATCCTGGATTTAGCTCATGCTGCAATGACAATTATTCCCCTTTTGGTCAGTCAGGAACCCCATGACTTTTACAAGCCGATCGCCCGTCTGATTATCAAGATATTTAAGATTGGAATTCAAAATTTCAAAGACCGTTTTCCCCACGTTTTTTATAACACTACAGTCTATTGGGGAAAATGAGTATGGTAAAACCGGTCACTCCAAAACTTTTGTGAAGCCCTTCATGATCATTATGAAGCGCAATTTTTTAAGGATTTCAATATTATACCATATCACAGACGCTGCTATCACGTAAGGGCCATGCAACTCAGATGTAACATTGTTAACCGATGCCTTTAATGCACGAGTCACGTACACCAGAGGAAATTACTAAAACGAGAAAGTTCGCCATGTTTGAATGATTATCCCTCCCCGCCCACACTAGCACAAAAATACTCCAAAGCACTAGTAATATGCTATTTTTGTAACGTTTAATACCAAATTAAATGCATACGTCTTTGTGATTATTTCATTCACATGTTACAAATAATTGTATCTTAATAGCCAGAATTCAAATTGCATAAAATATTTGTTGCTAGGTAGGACGAACATAATGCCTTTTCCTACCTAACATCACATAATATATGCAGTTTGCATTCTGCCTATTGAATTACAGGTGAATAAAATAAATTATATTGAAGCACTTCACAAAGAAGTATGTATTAAATTTGGTTCCATTACAAAAATGGCCTATTATGAAATTATGTTTTCCCCATGACTGTGGTGCTTTCTCTTATTCGCCAACTCATCATGAATGTGCATGCACAATGTACATTTACATACAGATAATTATGAATATGCCTTGTTAAGATTTGTATCAATATGCAGATCCTGTGTCTTTAATATTAGTACACATTTCTGCCATGTGAATATACATCCTCACAATACAAATGTCTTTTTTAGGGGGGGGGGGGCATTACATGTTTATCTCAATTCCATAAACAGTTAAGCGCAGAAAAGAGTCTGTGTGAAAACTATACAAAATAGACCGTTGATAGAGATTCCTAACTTTTACTATGAAAGGTTGGCAGGTACATGTATATGATTATATATATGATCCTGCATGCCATTTGCTTTTCCCCACACCTTTTAAAAATGCATCAAATTCAGTCCAATTGAATCAAATCCGATTCAATGCCATTCCGGAGCAGCTCTCAATAAACTTCCTCTGCATCTCAGACAATTGCACTACCTACCTCCATCTGACCCATTTCAATTTTCCCCCGTCTCGGCTCTCAATCTTCAAATTATATTTACTCACTCAGCGCCCATCGGGCAAACCAATGTGATTCCCTGTAAGACTTGGGGGAAAGAAAGATCTACACATCACCCGGTTACCATGACAATGGCTGCTCCCCTTAAAGATGTTGGGAATTTGCTCTTTGAGTTTGGTGCTTGGCATTTTCTTATTAGATAACGAGATTGCGATCTAGATCTTATCGGCTTGGGATCATCTTGTTACCGTATCAATGGCTGCTCCAATGAATGCATTAATTGCCGATAAAAACAATATTTTTGTTTCAATCTCCAAAAAGATTTACATTTTTCAAAGCAAAGGGAAAGATCTTCTATACCACAGCACATTATATATCATGTTATTTGGTCATGAATAGGTATACTTTTACCTCTACATATTCAATTTACAAATGTATGGAATCTTGAGTAATATTAATAAGAGTTTTTTTTTGAATTTTTTGTTTTTGTTGAAGCCATGTAATTGTGCAGTAATCTGTAATATAATTTCACTCCAAGTTGCAATCTGATAATTTTTTCATCTACACTGCTATTCATAATTCTTACTGTTTCTAACAATAAAGCCCTGTATAATAATAATAATAATAATAATAGTTTGTCCTTATATAGCGCATTTCAGGACAGCAGGCCCTCTCAATGCGCTTTACAGATATATATCATTACCCCGGTCATCGCATTCAGGCTTACCCTCACACAAGGTATGCACATTCTCCACTCCCTGGGGAGCATTCCAACCAGTCGCCATTGCTAATCAAACCACATTAGGTTTCGCATCCTACCGGGTACCCATTTAACACCTGGGTGGAGAGTGGCAAATGTAGGCCTACATCATATTAAACTGCAATTTTGTACCCAAAGGTATTCCTTTAATCATCCCGATATCCGCCAATTATCCAATTAGTAAATGAAGGTCCACGTGATCATTCTGGAACGTCTCTTGGCGGAGACTACCACTCCCTCTTTAGTCATCGTTCTGACAGGGTTCTTCTTTGGCAGGGAAGTCAGGAGAGATCATATAGCCTAGATGGGGGTGCACTTCATTCAATTAAGCTCCACAAATATTTAGAGGAATTTGTTTGCACAGACATGTCAGTCTCCTTAATGTCTAGATCAATCAAACCGGCCCTGGAATCTTGATTGACTGTCCTGCATGTCCCCCATCTTTTCTAATTTGGTCTGGATTGTGGACTTTGGAGAAGAAGCTGGTCATAAAATCTACTTTAAAGGTAAAGACCAGTTTTGGAAACGCCCCCCTCTCAAAAAATGAAATGGAAGCTCTTATTACCAATCATGTGAAAGAATATGTTTTGACACGTGATCAAACAAATTTTGCTGAGAAACCGCCTACTAATTGATATATTTGGTACATTATTATATCTATTTGGACCTGATAGATATAACGCACGTGTTGCGCACGTGTCGTGTAGTCCCATAGACATCTTTCTGTGTACAGTGCTTGTAACTTTACCAAAACTGGGCCAAATTTCTTATCATTTTGATGATTCCAGAACCTTGCAGTACACACAAATACTTATATGCTAGATGATCAACCTTTTCTGCTCGATTCCACAACGTTTCTTTCACAATTCAATCGCATGACCATAACTGGTCTTTATCTTTAATAGAAAATGTGTGTGGTGGGTAAAATGGGCACTTCTAGATATAATCACATCAATTCTTTGAAGTAAACATAAGCGCAAATATTCCTCTTTTGGAACAAGGAAAAAAAAGGATTCTAGAAAGCATTCTCTTTTGCATGCCTTATATAGCTGCACACACAAACTTGAAGTATTCAAGGAGATGTACTTTTGCAAGGAAAAATTCATATCTTGATTAGTCTAGGTGTCTAGACTGCTTATATTACAGCTCTCTGCTAGAACAGGGCCTAGAGGTAGAGCAAACACCAACTTTAGGCCAATAAAAAAATATACATGTTTAGCGTCCCTGCCCCCTTCATTTTGGGGGGCCCCCTCCTTTTTTTTTTTCCAAATTTTTTTCATTTTAAAAAAAACAAACATGAAAAACACTGCTAAAATGGATCTATTTCTAATTTTTAAAAAAATAAAAAAAATAACCGGCGGCCATCTTGAAAAATAGCCGGACTGTCAGGGAAAATTTACTGAGCGGCCATTTTGAAAAAAAAGGGCCTCCTCCTTCCTATTTTTCAAAAAGTAGGTTGCTAAACAAGTTTTTTTTTATTTGGCCTTTACATACTTCTAACATGTTTTTTTTCTTCTCCTTTAGGGGGGGGGGGGGGCATTGCTTGCATGGGAAATGCAGTTAAAAGTATCTCTATATTTAATACAAAAGAGTTATTTATGTGAAGAATGAGATTAATAAATCTAAAAAGATATTTCCATTCGAACAAATCTAGACTGATATTCAGTCTAATAATAATAATAATAATATCAAGTATTTAGGAGTTCTAAAACCAATAAAGTACCAAAGCACTCACAGAACTACAGAATGTGAAGAAAAAATATAAAATACATTGATTATTAAAAAAAAAAGGTAAATCACATTGTGTCACTCGGAGTAGAAGTCTCTCTTCTGACGTAAAATATTTTGTTCATACAACATCATTTTGTGTTTCTACAGTGTCGTCTTTATAACGGGCACTAAGCAAATGCCAATCATATAAATATCAAATTGAGCAAATACCAGCAAATATCAGCTTGACAAACATCAAGTGGATCGAGGTGCTTCTATTTGTAAATGCAATTTGATCCAATATACCAGCAACTTTAAGTTCATAAAAAATGCAGTGATTGCATCGACAGGAGCTATTATTAAAATGATATTTCTAGAGGACACAGAATCATCATTTATATCACTTTTTCATACCCCTACATTCCTATTTGATTACAAATAAAGGTTGTCATTTGATCCTGATATTGTGTTAATTCAGCTGCTAAGTACATAAATACAGATTGCTACAAGCACAAACCTGTCCATACAACTGACAGTGTACACATACACATATGTAGATATGTTTTCTGGGGAGGGAGAGGTGCATGGGACGGGCAGGGTAACGGAAGCTCCTGAAACATTTGCGTCTGCAAGATTCCCTCACAATCATTTTTAAATATATATTTTTTTGAATTTTTTATTACTTGACTCCCTGTTTATACAATTTTCACTGAAAACTGGTAAAGCAATGCATGCATGGAGCACTTCATTTTAGCTTATCAAATTTCACAATTCTCTCTACAATCTAAAGAAACTACAGGTAGACAGCGAGGTAAACCCAGGTGCCTTGGAATCCATACCTGTGCCCAGAATTCCTTCGGTACACCCGCCACGCGTCAATTAAGGTTTGTTCACATATTACTCGGTAAACCATGGTTAAGCGAATCCATAGAATGTGCCCTGTACAACATATTGTCTGTTCGGAGCCAGAAGGTGTTTACTCTACGTCACAGCTACCATTTATTTCATTCAAAACTGAAAAATGTGTCTGATATTACCATTGATTAATGGTCTCTTTCGATGTCGCTACCATTACTCTATTGTCACATAACAAAATGTTTCATTTTTGAATGAAATCAATGGAAAAAGGACATAAGTTGTGCAGGGCATGTTTGATACAAAGAATTCCCCCGTGGCTTTTTGTATTGACAAACAGTCAGCACAACGAGGCTTCACTTTTCTGTATCTTATTGCATACAGATACGGTAGCGAGTACACGTAGGACCTTTGATGAGTGCTCCTACTATTGTTCAACTCCATTTGCCATTCATTTAATCCATAGCAGTAGGAAAGTAGGAAATAACATTAATTGTTGTCAATTTGAGGAGGGAATACTGATTAATCTAGAAAACAAAAATACTCTGAGCTGCTAGGGGTGAAGCATAAAAAAGACAACGCTGCAACAACATATGTGAACAGGTCTACTACTGCATGAAGACAAATGTTTACCTGTACTAATGGGTTTCCACTCGGTGTTCCGTTCCGAGGAAGCTTCTTAGATCCTTTGCCGGTGCTTGAGACATCACTCCTAGCGTCGTCGTCATCCATGATCCATTCGAGCGGCTGCGCCTTGATGGCGTTGTACAGCGCCTTGAGAGTGCTGCGGGGGAAGCTCATACCGTCATTCATCCCTTCCAGGTTCGTCACAAAGGCATTCAGAGACATCTTCTTACCAATGTTCTGTATTTAAATGTAAAGAGAAAATAAAATATTATCAGTATATAAGAGAGAATATTCATAGATATTTGACCCTGACCCATTCAGAGACATCTTCTTTCAAATGTTCTGTATCCCAAAAAATAAATGTAAAGAGAATATAAAATATTATCAGGATAAGAAAGAATATTCATAGATATTTGACAATGCGTAATGGAATAAACCAGAGGCAAGCTTTATATTAAAGTTGCCAAAAAAAAAAAATTCTAAGGTGTAACATCTGGCATTTGACAAAGACATTGCTCTAGAATTAAAAATTTAAATCCTTGTACAGTTTACTCAAAATTGCGCAAGTTGATTTTTCCTATTTAAAAAAACCCACCAAACTTTGCAAAACATACATGTATGTTATTTACACTTTGTGACTCAAATTTTGAAGATTAAAGTTGAACTACTCTTGCGGTCCAAATAGATTCCACTTACGCAGAGTCAACTGTAGTTTGGCTGTTAAAATGCAGGTCAAACTATGGGTAATGCAATCTGTTTTAGTTTTATCATGTAGCTTGTAAATATATTTGAAGAATGGCGTTTGTCAGTTTTGACAAACAAAGTATTCATAGGATTGTCTCAATGTTTGGCTGACTAGTGACAAAGCTATAAAGCTGGCACTTTGCCTGTTAACATGTTTTCAAAAACTAGTTTAGTTATGAGATTACTGTCCTTGACCAATTCTTGCCATTGTCATCTTGAACTTAAAGTGTAAATTGTTAGTCATGTTGTTTATTCATGATATCCCATGTGGGTGACTGAGTCAATAAAAACATAAACATAAACGTAAACTAAACATAAAAATGAACATAAGCACAAACACAAATATAAACATAACCATGAACATAAACATAAACATAAACATTCAAACATAAACATAAACACAAACATTACCATGACCATGAACATACACATAAACACAAACATAAACATAAACACAAACGTAAACATAAACACAAACGTATATTAACGTAAACATAAACACAAACACAAACATAAACATAAACCAAATCCGATGTACCAAGGTGCTCCCATTAAAATGTTCAATGTTTACAATCGAATGATGGACCAGTTCATGTAGGAAGTGATATTGAAGAATGAATTCCATCCTAGCTGTCTTTCACGAGAAACGATGAAACCTCACTGAACTTTCACATAAGGAATAGCTATCGCGCCATTATAAATTGACTTAAACTGAAGGGCACTCTGTACAATGGCCTAGCTTCACACCCCAAATGGAGATACCGGCCATTCAAAGGATGCATTCCCAGGCTCGAGTTTGCAGACACAAACCCTTGCCAGTCGCTAATAGTGTCTGCACTGTGAGACTACGCTGATGGCATACTCCATAGGCTCTGTACTTTAAGCCCACCACACACTATAAGATCTTGAAAGAATAATAATAATAATAATAACAATAATGATAATTAAACTGTGCTTATTAAAGTGCTTTCCTGTTTCCACCAAAGGCTCTTAGCGCTTTAACAAACAAAATATAATGAAAAACAATTATATTAAACAAAAAATTATAAATAAACCTACAAAATACAAATTACAATAAATATGAAATATATATCAATGTGAACATGGTACAGGTTGTAATTCAATCATCAAAAGTAATTGTGTCTTAGGAGAATTTTTGAATTGGTTGACAGTCTGACAGTTTTTAATACGTAAAGGTAGTTTGTTCCAAAGAAGTTACAATAGTATTTTGAGATGAACATTTAAATGTTAAACTTCTGAAATCTTAATGATTTATTAATATAAATAGGCATATAATATAATTTATAAAATTTAAATGGATTTCATGCTTCCTTGGAGGAGCAAAAGCTAGATTGGTTGAGAATCGTAGTGACGTCATACCAATAGTATGATTGATTGTCTACGCTCTGAATCCGATTTGGTTTTCATTCTGACAAGAAGGCTTACACTGAAACTCAGGTTGTTAATATTCTTATCATTATTCAGAACCTAAATCAGGAAGATGATGTTTGTATAGATTTCTGTATCGAACATAAGTGCCATTTCTTTGAAAATCGGATCGCAGGAAGATCGTACAGTGTGCGGTGGGCTTTGGCTTCCCTCCAGACACACACAAAAGGCCTGTCCTCATCAGCTCGAGATTGCAAAATAGCCCGCTATTTCTGATTTGGGAAATAATCCCGAAGTTACAAATCGCGTCTTCACCAGCTCGAGACTAGATCTCGAAACATAAAACTCGAGTTTGAGAAATTAGCTCGGGATATTTTTGCTCAGCGTTCGCGCACAGTACGAGTCTTTGGGCTGGTGAAAACGCACCGGACAAAAAGTGGGATATTTTGCAAACTAGCACAAGATATCTTGGGATGATTTTATCTCGACCAAATATCCCGCTAATTACAACTTTGGGCTGATGAAGGCGCAAAATTAACTGGATAATGTGCTCTTACATGGACTCCATCATTTCATCTAGGTCCAATGACGGCAAAACAAGCCCACTAAAGGGACAAACCCACTAAAGGGACAAACCCTACCTTCTGTACTAGTTCAGCCAGAAGCGATTAGACCACCCAGCCAGGTCACTAGACAGGTGGCTATCTCATCAACTCAGCTCTCAATTAACATAAGAAAAAGAGGATCATGGGGGACCGACGTACAGGCACCGATTGGGGAAGTTTTCTACATAGAGGGAGCAAGTAGCTACAAGTAGTAGAGCGGGGCTTTAAATCATGCCAAGCAAGGGCCCAATATTACATGTCATATTTACATGATCATAAAGACTTTCACAGGGGCAATTTTTAAGTCCTCTTTCACATGTATACCCCACAGAAATCATGTTCAGATTATTTTCAAGTTTAAACGCAATTAAATTGTTCACAAATGTAAACACACGTACAGATATTGCTGTGGGTTGATATCGTGATCATGTTTAATTTTTAATGGAGTGCAGGTGTAAATTTGAGTAATTGTGGGTCATGGTAATTAATCTGGACAATTATCTATATTTGATTTATTACTGTAATACAGGATAAATTTGTCAATGGAAAAGAAAATGTGATAATATGATCATGTTTTCTTTACAAGAATTTAATATAGAATCTAATTTAACCATGAACGAGAATAAAGCTAAACTCAAAATATTGGCTAAACTCCACTTATTAATGTATGACTATGAGATCATTGTTTAGGCAAAGAATACATCTCTCTATACTTGGGAGCTAGTGTGTCTATTTGGGGGCAGGTAATTGCTTGTTTTGGCACAATTTCAGCTCTTATGATATGATTGGATACATGCAATAAAGAGGTGTTTGAAGCCCCAAGTGTTTGAAGTAGGAGGTAACAACATATTCCTGCTTTCCTCTGTTAACACATGTCAGATTACTATCTCCGTAATTCCTCTAGACTTAGCCTCGCCTTAAAGCCCCACTGTCCTACTTGTAGCTACTTGCTCCCTCTATATAGAAAACTTCCCCAATCGGTGCCTGTTGGTCCCCCATGATCCTCTTTTCTTATGTTAATTGAGAGCTGAGTTAATGAGATAGACACCTGTCAGTGACCTCGCTGTGTGGTCTAATTCCTTCTGGCCCAGTAGTATTGATGGTCTTTAAGGCACTATCAATATTGAAATGTGAACTTTAATGCTATGTTCCTCATATAATCCTTTTAGGAATATTGTATATGGGTAATTCTATAAATTAGGGACCCACTTTGTGAAATTGTTGGTGTCCCTGTTACATATAAGGAACCCACACATATTTACGGCTCTTTGTAAAGACTTAAATAGTGGAATGAGATTGTAAAGTGATTTCCAAGCATAATATTGCATCCTCATACCTAGAATGACTGTAACACTCATACTCCACTATGTAGTATGGGTTCCTTATGTAACAGGGACACCAACAATGTCACAAAGTGGGTCTCTAATGTATAGAATTACCCATATACAATGTGATGGGTCACTAATTTATGAAATTACTCATATTATTATGAATTTCTCAACAATTTATTCCTTTGACTAACAATGTGAATGAATTTGCTCTGTTGTTTTTCTTTTGTCCAAATAAACCTTCTAAACCAAACTTCTAGACCATTTCAAATAATATCACAACAATAAAAAACTAAGATAAAGTATAACCAAGATAAAGCAGATAAAAATGTAAACATGTCTCTTCTCACTGCCTGAGGTAGCACAAATAGTTAGTCAAAGGGGTATTAGTATCATAATTCAAGACACAATTAAACTTAATTTGAGTGAGAAAAGAGCATAACTTGAGAGACATGGGGACGGGGCAATTAAATCAAAAAGAAAAATCACAAATCCAACACCTTCACTTTGTAAACATCTTCTGGAGACTAGAACATTTCATCGATCAGAAGGATGCTACTCACTTCCTTAAACCGGTCATAATAAGATCTTTAAAAAAATAATCATATCCTTTAAAAACAAGGGCATCTGCACCCTCCCTTGAAATGGTGAGTCAGGATTACATATATTTCCTTGTCGAATAGAAAACAGAGATGAGGTTGGTCTATTTTGAGCTTGGTAAACAGTAATTTCAAATTTGGCTCTATTCCATTCAGAAATCTGCTTTGATTTTGAATAGTTTTACAGTAAGTGTTTTTTATCCATTGTGTTGCATCAAGGACTTATGGTTGGCTGTAATAAGTGATTTTAATGACATGAAGAGGTTGTCAACTTGTCTAAAAAGTAAAATCTAACCTTGATACAAAAGTACATGTACTTTAAAAGGCAGATAAATCAAGAAATGAAAGTTTAATATATTTTGAGCAGTGCCTCAAGGGAGGAGGCGCTTAGGAGAAAAAAATAAATTAATAATATTTTTGTACACAACAAATTGCCAATTTGATATTTACAATAGTGATTAGTGATCTCATATTTCAAACAACTATAACTCCCTATTATTGGCCGATTTATTTCAAACCTCCACCTTTCTATTTTTCTATGTAGTTTTCCAGCCTGTACGCTCCTGTCGCTGTATACAATGATTCTTAATATAACGTTTCTATATACAACGGTTTATATACATTTAGTACAGTCTGAACAGGCTATCAATCTGCATTCATGCTCAATCAAAACAAAAATAGAATTACCGATGGGAATGACACAGCCTTGATATGCGTTAGCTATTGCCGCACCATGCTTTGTGACATTTCAAATATCAACAAATAAACCATTCTATCGAAGTGGAGGTCTTTCACACTGCAATGCCATTGTCAAGGTGATTCTAAGTCAAGTGTCATCGTACAATTCTTTTCAGTTTGAAGCCATTTATAATTTAAAAACCACTTGACACCTAGACTGAAATGCGGTGATCTCGTGGCTTCCATGATTAGAGATAGAGGTATATAGATGGAGAGAGAATGAGACGAAGAGAGAGAGAGGGGGGAGAGAGAGGGGGAAGAGAGGGGGAAGAGAGAGAGAGAGAGAGAGAGAGAGAGAGAGAGAGAGAGAGAGAGAGAGAGAGAGAGAGAGGGAGGGGAGGGGGAGCCCCCTATCAACTTCAGCAATTTTGTTACCAATCATTTTTTGTAAATGGTGCATTATTACAAGAGGATGAAAGTACAGTTATCCCTGGATAGGATAATTGAATACATGTGCTCACTTAAGGCTATGCCTAGCGATCACAAAATTAAAAACATTGGATTAACAAAAAAATCATTCAATTATAAGTTGGGTGTAACAATGTCATATTCATACATTTCCCTATTCCTTTGAGGCTGAGGCTGCCATGTGAAACAAACGTCATATAAATGCAGATGGTTGGTTTCAAATTTTGCTTTCGGTCTGGGGCAATTAAAATATTAATTTATTAAAGGGAAATGGAATATATCTATTTGTAATTTCCTTCAATTGAGAGATAAGACGTTTCCCTGTATATTTTATGTTATTATTATTCAGTGTAATCAAATCAAATCAAATGAAGAATTGAAAAAGAATCATATTCATCTTTCTATTAATAACAGATAAATGAATACTGCAGTGTAAATAATCACAACAGAACTTCTTCACTTTACAGTCTTTAATGTGTGATATTATTAAGAATTCCTTCCTAAAATGCTACTTAATTCCAAACAACAAAAACAATCATATTTAAAATTCCAGGCAAAATGACAGTATTTTTACTTCTTCTAGTTTCATATTCTTCCACACGTCTCTATTATCAAAACATGCAAAATTGAAAACATTTGATGTGGTCTTGTGATTTTTGTCCCAAGAATATATTATTGTTTTTTATGTGTTTCACTGAAGCTTGAAATGAAACCCGTTATGAATTATGACCACCTACATTTTTTGTTACAAGAGAAACACTTCCATTCACCTTATTATGCTACTCATAACACTTTGAATGGTTTTGCATCATATCATTTATTGAATCTCACACAGCACATTAAAATCAAGTTTCAATGACTCCTGGCACTCCTTCAGAGCCTGTCCTTTTAACTTCTTTCAGAATGAGTACATATTGATGTATTTCAACTACAAGTGACTTTCGATAGTGTATACTTGTATTGTCTATCAAAAAGATATTTGTGTGGGGGTGTTATGACAGTATACTTCTTTCATTTGCAACTCAAACTGATGGACATTCATTTCCCGCTATTTGGCTTTTCTTTTGGTTTAAATTGTGGATATACTTGCACTTTTTAGCCTATCTTTATGCCATATATCATTTCAAGAGCCATAATTCATATGATACTTTATTAACTTTCATTTTCTCAGTTATTGATGACAAAATAGATTTGTTTCATACATAGGATGTATTAAAACATATTTTCAATGATTAAATTACGGACGGATGTATGATTACAAATTGTAGGGAAACTATGAATTTTAAAAGTTTTTTTTAGTAGTACAGGGCAAATACGTCACAGAGTTGCCAATTTGTGTTTGATTGATTCCACCTTCGAAAATTCATAACTTTCTTATTTTTAATAGGTTTTTGATTAAACATTCTATGACCTGCTCCTCTCAATTTCTGCTTCTATTAAAACAATCTAACGTAAACAAAAGGGTGGACTTGGCCTTTAAAGAAGTGCAAGAATCATTAAAAAAAGTTTGATGATCATTGTGCTTTGTTTGAGAGTGTCCTTTAACTTCTTCCACAATTAATGCAACCTGATTTATTTCAACTTCAAGTGGCATCATTCAAGCCTGACTTTCGATAGCGTTTACATGTGTTGTTTATCAATAATACATTTTTTGTGGGGGTGTAATCGTGGTTTCATTTGCGATTCAAATGAATGGATATTCATTTTCTGCTAGTTTACTGTTCTTTCGGTTTGGTTTGTGGATCGAAATGCACTTTCTGACCCATACCATAACAAGAGCCATAATTCATAATTCTCTCCTGAACTGTGACAATATAGTCTTTTAAGTGACCCTGTAACATTGCCTCAGATTCTGAAACAAAATCCTGGATTTAGCTCATGTTGTATTATAAACCTTTAGGTCATACATGAATCCCATATGGCTTTTACAAGTCAATCACCTGTCTGATTATCAAGATATCTATGATTGGAATAGGACATTTCAGAATTTGTTTTCCAATGGTTTTTATAACACTACAGTCTATTGAGAAAAATGAGAATGGTAAAACCGGTCCCTCAAAGATATTTTTTTTTGAGGCACTTCATGATCATTTTGAAGGGCACTTTTTGTAGGCTTCTTACACCATATCACAAACACTGATAACATGCAGGGCCATGCATCTCAGATTTGGCTTTGTCAAATAATGCCTTTAAACATGTATAAAGAGAGCAAAGTGCGTTGACTTTGAATTAAATAGTTCATCTGGCCATGGACATGATCTGAATATGCTTTTTGCCATTGCTAGAATGGTTTTCAAGGGTGCGTTCAAGCGACACTTTTCACCCTAGAATCACGGTTTTCAAAGACGTTTAGTTTAAAACACGGTTGCGTTTAAGCGATTTCATGTGAAAAATAAACGTGTTTCACAACTCAAACATGAAACGCTGAAAAAGATGTGTTTTATATCGTGATTCTGCAGAATCACGGTTGCTAAAAATTACTTGAACGCAACTGAGATCTCAATCATGATTCTATGACGTCGTTATCTATTATATATATATATATATATATATATATATCTATTCTTCCCGGGTGGGCTTGAAATGAGCGAGAATCAGTGTTGATGGAAAATCGGTTGAATGATCTCCCGCTGTAACTGTGTTTTGTAACAGCGATTTGATTTGTGATTCATGTTTGTGATTCTAGTTTTAAAAAAAAGTCGCTTGAACGCACCCAAACTCATGACAAAAGAGTAAGTCCCTTTCTGGCTCTAAGTAGATCATGAAATACAAGAAAACTTCCATGATTTTTATGGATTCAAATATCTTTGAGAACAGTCAATAATTTCACTTTACTTGGATATATAAATATTTAAAAACAAAGACATGATGACTAAACAGGTTTGATACCCATTCTCTCTTGATCTACATTTTTGTCTGACTATTTTTTTCTTTCTCCCCTCCCCCTCCTCTCTCCTCTCTCCTCTCTCCTCCCCCCCTCTCTCTCTCTCTCTCTCTCTCTCTCTCTCCTCTCTCCCCTCCAGTGAAAAAAATACAAGGGGGCTCGGGGCGAAATAGCCCCCGAAATGCCTAAAAGAGCCCCGAAAATCAGAAAAGAGCCCCTGTAAATTTGCATGGAGTTCAATGCAAAACAAATTTTAGTGTTATTTTCATGCAGGCAAGCTTGAAAAGTAGCCCCCGAAACCTGCTCCCCTCTCTTTCTTTCTCTATATTTTACATTTTTTTAATGAAGGGGTTTCAAAATGTTTTTAGGCTATCTAAATGGGCCTTCTGTATCAGAATGACTACATCACACTTTGATGAGAATCATTCATTCATGTGAAAGATCAAATTAACGAAACACCCTGAGGGAGAAGATACCCAAACAAACAATATTCCCCCACTAGCAAATGGGTTATCATCATGGAAGTAGAGCATTAATGTAGCGAAATGGATTTATAGTCTAACCGATGCCACCTTGCGAGAAGGTTAAGTTCTGGTCATGCGATTGCATTGTGAAAGAAACAGAGTGGAATCTATCAGAATAGGTTGATCATCTAGCATATAAGTATTGGTGTGTACTGCAAGGTTCTGGAATCATCAAAATGATAAGAAATTTGGCCCAGTCTTTGTAAAGTTACAACCACTGTACACAGAAAGATGTATATGGGACTACGCACACGTGCATGACACGTGCGTTTATCTCTCACACACAAATAGATAAACTAATTTAACAAATATATCAATAAGTAGGCGGTTTCCCGGCAAAATTGTTATCATCATGTATTAGTCAAAACATATTCTTTCACATGATTGGTAATAAGAGCTTCCATTTCATTTTTTGAAATTGGGGCGTTTCCAATACTGGTCTTTACCTTTAAGTACCATCCCTGCTTTTCGCTGATTCCTACATAATATTAACGATCAGGTGTGCTAATTAGCCACTCTTGAAACAGACCACCATCAAACCCAATCAGCCAGACGTACGCAATATAGCTTGGCACATGCTTCAATGACAGCGCAATGTGACTAAAGGCCTGTCCTCATCAGCTCAAGTTTGCCAGATAACCCGCTATTTTCAGCCTCGGGATATTATCCAGAAGCTCCAAAATTGCACAATACGCTCTTCACAAACTAGCTTGGCAAGGTGCAAATTAGCCTGCTGTTTCCCATATACAGTGTGTCTCTAAAAAAAGTAAACCCAACTTCAACGGCAAATTTTCAGAAAACTATAAAATATTTACACATTATTTTTTCATGGTTAGATAGTCCAATAAGTCCTCTGTCCAATTATATTACTTAGGTTATCTGACGCTCATGCATGACTGAGCATGATTCAACTTAGTGAACTGGTGTCAAATCATCACTGTGGCAAGTTATTTCTTGCTATTGTCATGCATTCAGGGCCTATTTGAAGTTAAATCTTTGTCACATGTTAGGCCTATGATTACATAACAACTTCAGCAAAGGTTGTTCCTAACACAGGCACACTTCACATGCTTTCCAAACATGGTACAGTTGACAATTGAGCAGAGAGTATTCCTGGTAACTCGATACCAGGAAACAAGAAGTTTCGTGGAAGTTCAAGATGCTTTTCGGGTGCAGTTCCCCGAGAGGCAGCCTCCAACAAAAAGAGCCATCTGGTACAATGTGAGAAAGTATGCTGATCACGGAACCAGTTTGAACAGGAATAAAGGACACTCTGGCCACAGACGAACTGGGAGGTCTGCTGAAAACATCCAAGTGGTAAGAGAGGCCATCCAAGCCAACCCACGCATAAGCACCAGGAGAAATGATACTGGAATACCACGCGCAACTTTTAACAGAATAGCAAGACTGGATTTGCATCTCCATCCATATCATGTTCATGTTCAGCACCAACTTCTACCAGCTGATTTTCCCAGACGAC
The DNA here is from genome assembly GCF_000002235.5 of Strongylocentrotus purpuratus. NCBI lineage: Eukaryota > Metazoa > Echinodermata > Echinoidea > Camarodonta > Strongylocentrotidae > Strongylocentrotus > Strongylocentrotus purpuratus. Next base: position 12,506,398 of record NW_022145595.1, read on the forward strand.
TTCAATTTTCACAATGGTTTGTGAACCGGTGCAACCGAGATCGACAGTTCCTCCAGTTTTTTACCATCGGGGATGAAGCAACGTTTTCCATGGATGGAATGGTAAGCACCCACAATGAGCACGAGTATGCTGAACTCCATCATCCACCGGGATATGCTTTTAATAAGAACATGAGCAGGGAAAAAGTGAGTGTCTGGATTGGTCTTTGTGGCAATGGTTCATTGGTGGGACCTTACTTTTTTGAAGGCAACATCAATGGCAGGGCGTACCTTGACATGCTGAACAATTTTATTGTGCCTGAGATGGAACAGATCTTCCCCCGACAACGACGTGGAGCATTCCGCAGGGCCTGGTGGGCTCAGGATGGGGCCCCAGCCCACAGACTTATTGCTGTGAGGAATCGTTTGACTGAACTCTTTGGCAATCGCATCATTGCTCTTCATTTCCCAGTTGAGTGGCCTGCACGTTCACCAGATCTGACACCATGCGATTTCTTTCTTTGGGGGTATCTTAAAGGAAAAGTGTTCCAAACCCCACCGGCCACAATTCAGGAGCTGAGGCAACAGATAACAGGTGAAGTGAACCGATTACGACAAGATCAGGGAATGATCAGGCGTGCTGTCAGGGACATGAGGAGGCGTTGCGAGCTTTGCATGGAAAGGAATGGCGGTCATGTCGAGGGTACACATCCCTAAGCTATGCTTGTAAGAAATCAGACATTTCCTATGTCATTTGATTGATGAACTTCCAGTGCAATTCTAACTTGCCACAGTGATGATTTCATACCCATTCACTAAGTTGAATCATGCTCAGTCATGCATGAGAGTTACATAACCTACGTGGTATCATTGGACAGAGGACTCATTGGACTATCTAACCATAAAAAATAATGTGTAAATATTTTATAGTTTTCTGAAAATTTGCCGTTGAAGTTGGGTTTACTTTTTTTAGAGACACACTGTAGAGGGATATTTTCGAAAAAAGACCCAAGATTTGTTGGGATATTTTCTCGACCAAATATCCTGCTAATTGCGACAGCAGGCTGATGAAGACGCAAATTAACAGCTTATTTGAGATCAGGATAGTTAAAATAGCGGGTTATTTGGCAAACTCAAGCTGATGAAGACAGGCCTAAAGCTTGTCTGCCGAGGAAGTATTCTCCCTTGGAATAAGGGAATTTCATTAGATTAGACAGACAAATTAAACTATATTTAGCTGCCTATTACCAAACAAACATTGGGTACCGGGTAACAGGAAAAGGGTCCACTAAATGAGGGAACCATGCTGCATCTGGTCGCCTTTGTCAATTGTACAACATTCCATTTCTGTAAACGATGAACAAAAACATACAAAATAGTGATGTTTTCTTGAAATAGAGAATATAGCAATTAGAACTGATAACTGTGTTCTGGAACCATACATGGGGAGGGGGGGGGGGGGGTGGAACAATTATAAATAGACATTTCAAAGCAGTAAATCCAATTAAATTGGTCTTTGGTAATTTTCCTTTGGAGAAAAAAAATACTTCACTTCCTCGGTTTGGAGCCAGAAGGGCATTAAATATTCTTTAAAACAGAGTTAGTGCCCTCCTTGCGCTGATCAGACAATTCACTGTTTTTCTTTGTGTAATACCATTGATAATTTGGAATGGTTTTTTTTCCTCCTTGACATAGCTTCCAAGATGTAAAAGCTCCCTTTAAGATAGAGGTATTTCGTGGTTTGACTTTGTGTGCTGTTTTGTGTGTCACCAGTATATCTATGCCTGATGTGGACTCACTGCATTCTTTAACATAGAATTAGAAAGCTCATTCTTATTACGCGAAGTAATTAAAAAAAAAAAATCATGTTTAGCGTCCCCGCCTGCTTCCCTTTTTGAGGCTGCCTGTTTTTGTTTTATTTAATAACAAAACAAAAAAATTAAAAATATACTGCTGAAATAATCTTTTTTGGAACAAAAAATAAAAAAATAAAAAATAAAATAAAAATAAAACATGAAACCTGGTGGTCATTCTGAGAAAAGAAAGAAAGAAAGAAAAAGGGCCTCCTTCCTTTATTTCAAAACGGCAGGATGCTAAAAGACTGTTAAACATGTTCTTGTTTTTATTTTTGCCTTACAAAGAGATCAATGAGGAATGAAAGTCTTATTCCCTCTCCTAAATGTATTGATAATACCCTACCTTATTGAATTATTTTGTTTTGAATGATTTATAAAGCAGTCTTGCCTTGAAACTAAATGCACAATATTGGTTTTACATGTACATAAATGTACAAAGAAATGAGAAATTACATCAATTTTTATTTAACATACTGTCGGGATTAATTCTGTGATGGCACAATCAGCAAAAAAGAGCAACATTCGTTTCCGTGTATACATGCGTTTATTACCCTACAAGTAACATCAATTACCTAATAAAAGAGGCCTACATGGTTTCATGTTTAATGGCAAGTAATTTGATTGCCAATCAACTCATCTGCATCATAAACCATAAATCATTATCAAGGAAGAATTGCCTCTGACAAACTTGAATCACTAAAAATAAGCTGCTGCAGTAGCACATACGTGTACAAAGAAATCTAAATGCATACAACATGTACATCATAGTGTCCATTAAATTAAAATTTAATTGAATGTTCAATGAAACTTATTAATTATTATACCTTCATCAATTCTGGTTGTCTCAACAAACTTAATCCTCATGGTTTTTTATGGCCACCCAATTCCAATAATGCTCTATCTTGAGTTGTTATCTGATGTATTGCTTTATTGTTTCATCATTTTACCTTATTTTGTACTCTTGATGGATTTATACTCTTATTCTGTCATGATTGTATTCTGTTTTGTATATTTTATCAGAATTGAATAAACTGAATTGAATTGAATTAAAAATTAAGGGTTGGAAGAAGTACTGGTATAAAGTGAATTTAAGGTACTTGTGCTCGCTAGGTTTTTTGGTCTAAGATGCAAGATTAATAAAAAGAAGTAAAGACAGAAAGTTAAAAAATACATATATCTCAAAGAAAGCATATTTCCTTATGAAAAATAAGTAAATTGTATTCATCAAGGGTATACTTTTTGTCAATGTTTGTTTTTGAAAGGTCTGATAAATATTCTGACTCCCCATTCAGTTCAACAATGTTTGCATGGACCCCTTCTCTTGTTTGCGAAGCTTGATAGGATAGGGGACAGTTTATTGACCGTACTAGACATTACTCCAGAAAAGTAATTAAACAGCCATGTTCCAAAAATGCACATCAAAGCAATTATAGCATCGTCCAGTGTATAGACCTATGATATAAACTTGTTCATTGTATAGTGTTTTGCATGAGAAATAAAAAAAATCATTTGAAATCAAACGCAGGAGAAGAGCTAAAAGATATAACAGAATGAAGGGAATAGATATACATGTACCAATCAAGCAATTGGGCCAATGATAATTAAATGTTCTACGTTTGGCTGTCACCAATGCAATGCCAATGCACCTGTGTACCTCTATCAAGTCAACTATACACAATCAGATTTGCTTTGTCTGGTTTAGCCTGGCCTCAAGGCACTAAATATGCGTTTTCATGAAGTGTGTGCATTATTATTACATGCAGTTTGACTGCTTCTGAGAATGTTGACAGAGTCTGGAAATTGAAGACTATCTTCCTTCTCCTTGAAAGGGGTAATCTACCTCTAGTCTGCAAGCACAAACCCTGGTCAGTCGTAAAAGTGAGTCTGCACTATAAGACTACCATAGGCCATGTACTGTAGCTGCTCCTGACACCAGTAGGTAGCTGGGCTAGGCTTCTCTCAAGACACAACAATTTTTTGATAAAGTGTCAAATTAGGGTCTGTGCTTGCAGACTAATCTACCTCCAGCCAGAGCAGATCACGAATGACTTTTCCTCAACTTACACATATATATTGAGGGGTCAGTAACACAAAGACGTAACTCCATTTTGGCAATTTTGGGCACTTGTGCCTTAAGGAGTTAAGTCTATGTTTCACTAGTCATTGACTTCAACGGGGTGTTGGGTGGAGGTAAGTCTTTGTGTTTCCTGAAAAGCCCACATTTTCTGAACATTTTGATATCAAATACTCATTTTGGCCAAATATGGAGTTACATGTACGTCTTTGTGTCACTGAACCCTCCACGTAATGTTTTCCTTCAAACTGAAGAACTTGAAACTGCCTGGATGCCAGGCTTATTCTTGGAAAATGAGTAGCAGTTGTGTACACATCACTGCTTGTCACCTTATACTTTGCATAAATGCTGCATGTGTGAACCTTGTCAAGTCCCATAAAACTCAAAAAAATTGGAAGAATATGAATTCAATTTGTTGTCAATAATTGATTTTTTGAATTGTGTCCATGAATTACGTATTGTTATGCTTAAATTCAACTTTGTAGTACAATCTCACAAAACAAAGCACTGTAAAGTTCCCTGTGTACTGACTCAATTTCGGAAGAACCTTTGGATGTGAGCTAACTTCATACATCGATCATGCTCATGCTCTAAATATTCTTTTCTGCCACAAAATAATCCCTTTTCTTCCATGGCTAGTAAGCAAATAATTACCGTTGGTGAAGGTGATGGGACAAACTATCACTTCCGAGGGTATCTGGATATACATTCTGATCGACGAGGAAGTGATAGTTTGCCATCGCCTGAAACCAAAAGGTGATTATTTGCTTTATATTCCACATCTGAAACAATTTAACTACAGAAAGAAAAGGACGTGTGTGTATCTACATAAAAGACACCTAGGCCCAAATTCACACCCCCGAAAAAGGTTTAAGTTTAACCCAACCCCTTGTGTGTACGGTGCGCGCATGTGTTTGTTTTAATTGCGCTCATTGGTAATGCACGTTTATTTACGCCGGTTTTAGTGCGCTTTTGGATAATCTTCAGTGAAAGTGCGTTGCACTGTGTATATAGTAGTACTATCTACACAGTGTAATGAACTTTTCTTCTCCCATCAATGATGGGCGAACTATCTTATATCACGTGATTTACTTTTGACCAATCGTAGAGCAAGATTCTTAGTATGTGGAATATAAATATTTTAGAAGAAACGAAGCTCTTGTAAAATACACTACCCATTCCAACCAGAATGACTATTTAAATGCAATCTACTTTTCACCACTCTCACGATCTAGTTTTCTTACAACCTAACCATATACCTTAATTTAAAGTAAACTAGGCAAAACATTATGTCCTCTTTTAAGAAAAATACATGAAGGTGAGATTTAGATTGCCGACACCTGAGCCTTTTAATATTTGGATGAACAACAAAATAGCAGGAGAAAGGAAGTAACAAGCTATTTTTCCATGAAAAATCCTTGCTTTTGTGTTCATCTTCACGCTCCTGCAGTGGTCAGTCATTAACTGAAGGTTCGAGAACTTCAAGTTAATGGGGAGGATGCGAGAAGAGACACACTACAAATGCTACTCACACCTTGAGGGTATCTGGACATCAAAGATGACACTACACAAACAAGGGTACAAGGGACTAGGGTTTATATTTATGTGATAGTTATGATTTTTCAGGGAGTACTACAGGTATATTATCGTCTAAGGCAAAGATGGTGCCACAGTTAAAGGGATCCGGTAACTTTGTCTCAGATTCTGAAACAAAATCCTGGATTTAGCTTGTGCTGCAATTATAAACCTTAGGTCAGTCAGGAACCCCATGACTTTTACAAGCCGATCGCCTGTCATATTATCAAGATATTTATGATTGGAATTACAAATTTTGAAAACCGTTTGCCAAACGGTTTTCATTACACTACAGTCTTTTGGGGAAAACGAGTATGGTAAAACCGGTCACTCAAAGATTTTTACTTTTTTGAAGCACTTCATGATCATTTTGAAGTGCAATTTGTTGGGGCTTCAATATTACACCATATCATGTAGGGCCAGGCATCTCAGATTTGTAAAACTGGAAACAAATTGTTAAAACAATGCCATTAATGGGAAGGATGCGAGAAGAGACTGGAGTAGCATTTGCAAGGTTTAATGTATATTTACAAATCATCCATTGCAAACAAGAATTTTTGTTGAAGGGAGGTCTTATTATCATCTGTCACAATACAAAATATGATTTTCATAATCATTTTCATTTTGCCTTTTGGTTTAAGCCTTTAGTCAGGAGCTATTTCAAACTTAGGGTAAAATAGGACAAAAAATTCAATTGAATACCAGATTTAGTTCAAGTGTTTCATCTTAGCCTAAAACTGAGTAAAATACTCATATTTCTGACATAAGTATCAAATTGAATATCAGCCCAGGAGAAAAGATAGTTGAAACCATGAAAATAGTTCGTTTCAAAGATGTTTTTTATATCCTTGACACAGTAAGAGCCCTTGAGACAAGTACTTCTCTTCCGTAGTGTTTTTGAAGTTGATTCATAGATGCCTCTTGAACCTCTCACAAAAATCATGACTTTCTGTTTCACTGCTCTTTATCAAGTCTGTTTCAGCGAAACATGAAAGTTATTTGTTTTTTCCAAGATTTTTGCAAGATACCGTATTGACCCTGACCTACTTCTAGGGTCAAGTAAGTGTATACGTTGCAGAGCACATTTTTCCACGGATGTGGTCTGACATATCATTTCAGATGCTTATTTAGAGGCCAGAATTCCAGGTTTAGGAAAATGGCAACGGTATTTCAGAGTCGCTAGCAATTTCCGCAAAACAAGTGAGTAAAGCTTGGATAAGATATTATAAAGTGTATGATAATGAATTGGTGGAAATTAATGATTATTTGGTGTCACATTCGAGTACGAAGATGTGTTAGTAATGTGCATGTTAATGTGTATAGAAGTGTGCAGCGTAATGTGTACGTTTACATTGAAAGTATGTGCGGTATTTAGTTAGTGTTTAATTCACATTTATAAAGAGGGATTTTGTGCTTTTTAAATCACCGACTTATAATGACATTAGTCAGAGGTTGATTTAAGGTTGTTTTAGTTGACAAATTATAAATATTGGTATTGACATATGAAATAAGTGTCGGATAAATCAGAGTTATGAAAGAAAAAGACTGAATTACAGTCAGGTTTTTGGGAATTTATTATGAAAGTTCAATGAGTCTAAATAAGAAAGACAAGTTTGACATACTTTGAGTAAGATGGGATTTATTTATTAAGCATATATTTAAAGGTAGTCTTGACTAGGAATTTATCTAGGCTGGGGACCTTGGTTACTCGGGTTTTAATGAAAGCAGTATTTCTGTCAAGATATGTTATTTTGACATAGAGATTAATGGGGGTTTAGGCCTTTTAGAGAGTTTTTGGATATAGAGTCAAGACTTTTAATGAATGCTATTTAAGGCTTTTGATTATACATTACCGGATAAATGCATACTGATTTAGTTCAGTACATTTTATGTGATATAGACATGTATACTGAGGATGCTTATTTTTATTCTACTTTCAGGTTGAATAAAATAGCTCAACTGGCATATCGTTGAGTTCATATACAACCAAGCGGAAACCTAGACCTGTCTTCATTTTTTGAGCGTACCAAAGTCCATTGGCAAGACCAAGGCATTAATTATCAACTGCCACTCTCCATCTAGGTGTAGTAAATGGGTACCTGGTAGGAATTTATTCTTTTCAAATGCTTTTAGTAGCTTATTGCAAGTGGGCTATTAAAGCCAAGGTAATAATACTAATTTTTGAGGTGCCTTGAGCATCCCCTGAGATGGATACGTTGCAAAATAAATTTGGGCAGATGCCTACGAGTAACATTTTTTTTTGTTTTAACGCCATGGTTTACCACTTCATATCCGATCAAGCCCTTAGTGTAGAACTGATGATAAGGCTAAAGGGATTGGGTATCTTTGTCTCAGATTCTAAACAAAATCCTGGATTTAGCTCATGCTGAAATTATTAATTGTGAACCTTTAGGTCAGTCAGGAACCCCATGACTTATACAAGCCGATCGCCTGTCTGATTATCAAGATATTTATGATTGGAAATCAAAATTTCAACAGTTTTTATAACACTACAGTCTATTGGGGAAAATGAGTATGGTAAAACCGGTCACTCAAAGATTTTTACCTTTTTGAGGCGCTTCATGATCATTTTGAAGCGCAATTTTTTTAGGGCTTCAATATTACACCACATCACAGACACTGATAACACGTAGGGCCGTGCATCTCAGATTGAACATTGTTAAACGATGCCTTTAAAGATGACTTACCTGCCCATGTAGGTCGGTGTTAAGCAGCATGACGGCACATATAAGGGTATGAGCCGCATCAGAGGACTCCACAACTCCTGGATTACAGTCAAAGTAACGATGAGAGAAATGCGCCAGCACCCTCTCTCTCTCCTGCGATTCTCCGATGACCGTGACGCACCTCAGGAACTCCCTCAGCGCCTCGTCCAGCCTGTCCCCCGTGAAGTCAAAGTAGCTCAGGTACTCCCTTGCCACGAGTTTGCAGAATTCATTCCTAAAATGGATAGATTTTCAAGGATTGGATGTCTAAATCAGCACTCGGCATTTCATCTATGAAATGAATGAAGTGTAACAACAACTTGTATACATCTTAGGGTGCGTTTATTGACCAATTTCTTGCCTAGAATCAGGTTTCTCAAACGTTTTTCAGTCAAATTTTAAAGGTGATAAACGCAAAGCCTTTTTCAAACATCTTTAGATATGGGCATATTGTAATGAAAAAGGTGCATTTTGAATGTGACATACAGCCAGAATCACGTTTCTGAGATATGATAAACGCAAAGCTGTTTTGAACCCAACATACAAATCGGACCTTCCCAGGTTAATATCCGGTTCGGAGGCTAGCGCGCGCCATGTGATGTGTCATGTTGTTGTACAAGCATGTGTGTGTAGTTGACCTTCAAGAAACTGTTTGCTTCCTGGGTCAAACGACGCAAAGCAGCTGCGCAGAGACAAGGCCTTTATTTTGAATCGTAAAGAGACGATAAACGCGACATCCCGCAAATCACGTTCGTATAGTGGGGTTCGATATGTACATGTACATACATGTATCTAGTGGCAAGACATGATAAATGCACCCTTATACATCTTAAAGCTATTTCCAAAGCTGTTGCATTTTTGCAGAAGTTACAAATATAGCTCCTCTTCAAAATGCAGCGATTTGTATATAGGAAAAATGTAGGCCTATGTGAGAAAACTGAATAGGAGAGAGGTACATGTACCGTAATTAACGGTGTATAAGCCGCACCCCTCTTTTTTGCCCTGAAAAAAAAAAAAAAAAAAAAAACTCTGTCGGCAGCAAGCCAGGTCCATGTTAAAAACCCCATGCGGGAAGGCCTTTTCATTTAACTGCAAGGTGCAGCTGAATGTGTAAGATCATTAATGGAAATTAAAAAACAGTAGTGGACCTAGGATAGAACCTTGTGGTACGCCATGTAATGTAATTATTATTATAAACTACATATTGAGATCTATCAGAAAGATTATTTTCAAAACAAGATGACAGACAAATTTGAGTGTTGTTCTAGTTTACGAGTGGTGAGTCAAAACACTGATTACTGAGCTGGGAGACATTGGCAGGCATAGCGCCAGGTGGAGGGGCATAAATTGAAACTTCAATTTTTTTTGTTTTTTTTGTGTGTACCGTGTATAAGACGCACCCCCGACTTCGAATTTTTCGGCGGCAAAAAAGTGTGGTTAATTACGGTACTACAGTATTTGATCTTGTTTTGAGAGGTGATGATACATAAGGTCATACAGAACGTCCTAGAAAAAATGGAGTAGAGGAAAGTCTAAACATGAGGCTCAAAGACTAGGACCTGCCCTCAGATATTAAAAACAGCCAAGAAGTTTGTTAAATGACAATCTTTCCAAACAAACATGAAATAATGATAATAATAATATTTAATTTTTATATAGCGCTTAATGCAAATGTCTCTAAGCGCTTTACAAATATACTATTACCCCGGTCATTGGATTCAGTGCTTGCCCGCACACATTGTGTGCACAATCTCCACTCCCTGGGGAGCATTCCAGCCAGGCGTTACTTGAGGCTCACAAGCTGTTTGACCAACAATGACGGCCGCATCCTACCGGGTACCCATTTGACACCTGGGTGGAGAGTAGCAAGTGCAGGTTAATATCTGGCCAATGTCCTACTGCACGAATACAAAATACATTATTCATACAATCCATGTTCGCCTTTACTTACCTCTTACTTAAATGAATGGATACATCTTCTCTCTTAAAACCATCAAGTTCATAGAGTCTCTTTGCCAGTCTTTTGGCTGATGGCAAATCCAAGTTCTTGGGGTTTTCATGGAGAGCACTCTCCAAGGTGTTCATGTCCGGGAACTCGTAATCATCACTACCTGAACTTGAAGTTGATTCCCTGTCCCTTGGTGTTAAACTCGGCAAATCCACAGACCCAATATTTCCACCGTTACCAAGCATTGTCTGACCTGCTGTAGGTGCAGCCATCGCTGCTGAGAGTTCACACTTCCCTTTCAAGCCTCCGTTTTCTATCCTAGGTTCTAAGTCAGAAGGGTTCGTCTGAATTCCTATTGCATTTGTGGAGAGTTTCGGCCTTGAGGATTCCATTGGTTGCTGGACACTCTTTACTTGTACCTCCGAGGGTGTGTTCCTACCCAGACTAACGGTCGTTGCAGTGGTCTTCACTTTCACGATGGGAGACGACGTTACAAAGGCACTGTCAACCGGGGACGACATGGTGTCGTTGTTGTAGGACACATTGGTCCCATTTTCTATTCGAGTCCGTACATCTTGACTGTGGCTGAATGTTGTCGGTAGCTGGTGACTGGTGATCCGCACCAGCTCAGCTGTAGAATGTCCATTGTTCATCGTGGTATCAGTTTCTGCACTGCTCACAGTAAGGTCAGTCTCCCGGACTACTTCCGGGTCGGCAAGGACAGTGTTGGACTGTACACAGCCATCTAAAACATCTTTCCTTCCTTCCTCTACAGTATCTAGACGTTTCGCTGGTGAAAGACCTCCCTCTTTGAGTGAATCCTCACGGTGTATCAGAGCGGTCGTTGTGAGTATCTGACCAACAAACTCTTCAGTTGCATCTGCATCTGAATTACAGGAATGTGAGTTTACCAAGCTATCTGTAGGTTGAGAGGCATCTAAGCCGTTGCTCTTGGGAGTCACTAAATGGTCTTTGATCTCTCCTACACCATTCTCCCTTAACTCATTATCAAAGCCTGTCCTGTTAGGAAGGACTGGTGACTGAAGACCCCGGAGTTCTTCTGTCTCTCCGTTCGATGCTCCTGCGCAACGTAACCTCTCACTTAAATCAGGTGAAGAGTCACTCTCTCCTACACCTGCCTCCAACCCATTCAAATCACCAGATGTGCACACCACGCGGTCACTGTTGACTTTTGTAAAGTCCCGCTTTTCAATTTTTGGCTTTGGACTGATGATTGACGTTGTTTTGAATGCACGGTGCTGGGAACTCGGAGACTTGTCCAGTGGTGCCAGGAACTTCAGAACGCGGTCTCTTGTTGCAAGATCTGTATTAGATGGGATAAAAAGCAAAATATTATAGACATTTTGTCATCAAATACTGACAAGTTTGGGTTTGACAAAGTCAGAAAAATCCTCAAATGTTTGTATCTGAATATAAATGTAAATATCACTTCATGAATCATATAATGTACCGGCCTAATGAGTTTATAAAATGTGACATTTTCTACATTAAATATATATTTCATGTGGTTGTAAAACTGTGTGACCAGCACAACTGCTTCTGATTCTGTACAAGGAAATTACTTGATGTGTAAACTGACGTAGTCAATACATACCCAGTGCCATCATTTATGTTACTGTCTGTAGTACTTGATGACTTCAATAGAAAAATAACTGTAACCTCATTCTCCATTGCATTTTACAAATCAACCAACTGCTGTCAATCAAATTAATGCAGGTACATATTTAACCGCACAGAATCCTAGTGAATGAATTACCCATAACAGTACAAATATAATATGATGACATCATCTGATTGGAGTGAGAAGGGCACTTGCTCTATGTAAAAGTACTTGATTAACATCCTTCTGGCTCCAACAGACATGTACAAAATTAAATCTTTCTTCTCAGCAACAGCCAGCACATGACATAGATTGCGTACATCAGTACATGTACAATATGTACAAGGTAATTCTCCAGGTGCCCCCTTTACAAAAAAAAGAACTGTCCAGGTAACTTCTAATTGCTACTTCATCATGAATAATGCATGCCATATAAAGCCGACAAGGCAAAAGAGAGTAACAAAACCTTATCGAGTAAAGAAAGGCCACACAAAAAAAAGTACATGTCCTGAATATGTCACACCAATGTTAGTCAGATTTGGAGTATGTGTCCCAGTTCTTGAGAACACTCACGGCTGGAGGGAAGAAAATGTTTGCTTTCACAGAACTCCAAATTGGCATGATCTACATCTGTAGGCTAAGGGTCCGTTCACACATGACATGTTAAAACCATTGGGGTTTTTTTAATGTCAAATGTGAAATGCTTCACATTTCTGTATCTTAAAGGTAAAGACCAGTTTTGGAAACATCCCCCCCCCCTCTCAAAAAATGAAATGGAAGCTCTTATTAATACCAATCATGTGAAAGAATATGTTTTGAATAATATGTGATGATACAAATTTGGCCGAGAAACTGCCTACTAATTGATATATTTGGAAAATTATTATATCTATTTGGACCTGATAGATATAACGCACGTGTTGCGTAGTCCTGTATACATCTTTCTGTGTACAGTGCTTGTACCTTTACCAAGACTGGGCCATTTTTTATCATTTTGATGATTCCAGAACCTTGCAGTACACACCAATACTTATATGCTAGAGGATCAACCTTTTCTGATTGATTCCACAACGTTCCTTTCACAATGCAATCGCATGACCATAACTGGTCTTTATCTTTAAACATAGCGCTCAGTTGATTCTTGCAAGTCCTTTGTTGTGCGTGGTTTCATTCCCTTACACGTTTTAAAAAACGCAGCAGCTTTTTGCGGCAGTTTTACCACGCCATATCTGAACAAGCCTTTTATATATACTCAAGAGTGGAATCCACAGAAAGAGTTCATATGCTATCCAATTCAAGTACTCTGCTAAGAGCACAATTCTTGTTTTCTTTGAAATTTGATCCTCCTTGTTTATTTTCCACACTCTCCTCCCCCAATAGGCCTGTCCTCACTATCTCGAGATTGCCAAATATCCAGCTATTTGAACTATCCTGATCGCAAACTATCCAGCTAATTTGCGCTTCATCAGACCGATGTAGCAATTAGCGAGATATTTGGTCAGGATTGTCATCCCAATATCCCACTATTTGGCATAATATCCAGCTATTTGTCCGGTGCGTCTTCACCAGACCAAAGACTCACACTATGTGCCAACGCTGAGCAAAATATCTCGAGCTAATTTCTCAAGGTCAAGTTTCAAGTTTCGAGGTCGAATCTCGAGCTGATGAAGACGCGATTTGTAACTTCAGGATTATTTCCCAAATCAGAAATAGCGGGCTATTTGGCTATCTCGAGATGATGAAGACGCGCCTATTGTTTCTTGTTCCTCTTGTTTATTCTTGCTCTACTTTCTCCTTCTTCTCCTGCCACTTATTTTGCTTATCTAAGTTTTCTTTTTCTTCTTCTCTTTTCTTCTTTCTCTCTGTCAATCCTCATCAGGAATAATTTAAAGTCCAAATGTTCATTGCGTTTAGACAAGTTGTCAACTTTTGAATATTTTAAATAAAATCTTTCCTACTGAATGTATGCACGGACAGAATTGTGATGTTTTACATGTACATGTACGTGTAGCCCTTTTCCAATGTGATAGTCTATTATATGTTAAAGGTAATACAAAGTTTTGGGAAATTTGAAAAATGGGTGGATAGTGATTCTTTACAATTTTGATATATTTGGATGCCCCTGTGGATGTATTATAAGCACCAGAAAATTTAGCCCCTAAAACACTTCTGCTTAAAAGAAAATTTGAATTAAAAAATTTACCGGTGCTCCCGGTAAATTTTGATAAATTTCAAATAGCGCCTCCGGCCAAACAATGGTAGCTGCGACCATGAAAATCTCAGAATATGCAGTTGTGATATATAATTTCCAAACGGGAATAGCCAATCGGTCGATTCTAGTCAAGAAACATTATTTTATAGCTAAATTGATATCTTGACCTTGAGAGGGAGCTATACAACATGAACAGCTTTACAATTTCATCATTTTAGACTCGAGTACTGAGTATTGTAGGATCACATATGCTTCCATTATGTTAATTTGAACCAAATTCATGACCCCATACCAAAACTTTGTATTACCTTTAAGATCTTGATTGATCTAATTCACATAAAAGAAATGCCTTTTATTAGAAGTACAGACTGTTTCCATGTTACACATAAAATCAAACTGTAGATACGCCGATTGAATCATGTAAAAAGAACTGACAACTGTGATGCATATGAGCAAAAGATTCAATTACCGGGCAATCGGTGTTTAAACAAATGACAGTAAAAGTAAATAACGGATTTGATTAGAATCTAATTACTTATAAAATTAAATTAAATTTATGAACAATGAACTTGCTCAAGACCAAAATCCATGTCCAAATTATTACACGAGACGTACTGCAGCTTGTGTCCACACTATTCCAATAGCAGTTCACAGTTCACAGTATTTCTACATGTACATGCATGGTCTTTGAAATTAATCACTTTTTTATCCTTGAAAATTGGCACCAATAATTCTCATTTTTCACTCCCAAGTACCAGTTAAAACATATAAAAATGTATATGAAATGAAGCAATGTGAATGATAATCACTAAATTCAACATACGGTAATAATTGCCAGTTTGTACAACAAAAAGTTATTAAAAATTTAGCACCGCATTGCCAATACGAGACTGTAATGGCACAAATAATTCTTATTTTCCACTCCTAAGTAATTCAAAAATATAAAAATGTATATAGCTGTATACATGTGAAATCAACCAATGTTGCCAATTTGTACAACAAAAAGTGATTATGAATATAGCACCGCATTGCCAATTAGAGACTGTCATGGTTACATGTACGTACATGTACAATGATATCGTTCATATATCCATGAACAGCACAATGAATGTACTGAATTAAAACAAATTCTGTGATATGCTCGTTCTGCTTGTGTAAATGCGTTATTCCAAGAATTCTGGATCAAAATATTAACAAAAGAAAAGGTCACTAAAAAGGAGACACGTTCTGAACCGCTATGGGTTGAACATTGGAATATCATTTGACACGTACTTACCCCTATCTAATACATGATTACATGGATCCTACACGTACTTCAAAACAGACATGAAAACCATACGAAAGGATTAGGGTCCTACACTCTATGAAATGGGAATAAATCGACGAGCTAGTAAGATCATTTTTAAACACTGCATGAAGCTCTAGTAGCTCACGTGGCAATAGTCTATACCCCTACTCGTCCTCTCTCAGTGAGTAACTCGTGATTTTACGGATGCATCATTGAATATCCTGTGGCAAATTTCTGGCTATTGAGGAAATATTCCCCCCCCCCCCCCCTCCTCCTATCTCCTCTGAAGGCTGAAGGCCTGTCTTCATCAGCTCGAGATTGCCAAACAGCCCGCTATTTCTAATTTGGGAAATAAGCCTGAAGTTACAAATCGCAGCTTCATCAGCTCGAGACTCGACCTCAAAACTTGAAACTCGAGCTCAAGAAATTAGCTCGAGATATTTTGCTAAGCGTTTGCGCATACAGGTAGTGCGAGTCTTCGGGCTGGTGAAAACGTATACATGCACTGGACAAATAGCAGGATATTTTGCAAACTAGCCAAAGATATCTTGGGATGATTTCCCAAGCAAAGAGCCAGCTATTTACGCCTTCACCAAATAGCCCCCTACAGTATTTCACGATCAGGCTAATATCCAGGATCAGAAGTAGCGGGCTATTTGGCAATCTCGAGCAGATGAAGACATACCTACTGAGTGTATAAATACCGAGGGGTGAACGAATAGAAAGGCTTGGGATAGATGACTAAACCAGAGTGCCTGATATAAACCTCGTTCTGTACGTGTCCTCAAATTCTAACCTTAATACAGACATGGAAGGTGACATACTTCAATCATTAGGATGTACATTAAAGGGAAACTGGAAGCACAAATACATCTGTGACCCTAAATCTCTCCGAAGTAAACAGATTTTTTACATCGGCCTTCATGTTTACATGTGAATTGTAGGTAAACATTACAAACATGTATCCCTGTGTACACACGCAACAATTCATTGTATAACTATCCCGAAACAGTATAGTTATACAATGAAATTGTGTGTGTGTACGCTTTAATACCAACGATACGTTGTATAATAAACGTGGGTCTGCATGGGCATCGTTTCGAACTAGAACTCGATAAAGAAGCACGGAATGTGTTGTGTGTGGACGTAACTAGTATAACTGGTCGAACTAGAACGGTATAACTGGGCAGGGCTTAACGTGACCGCACGCGGAAGAAGAACTGACCTCTCATTTCCGCTTCCGTTTCATGACCACAGTAGCAAACTGCGCAGCAACATGTACATGTATAGGACGTTTCGCTGTAGAGTTTCGGGATTACTTTCTTGTGTGTGTGGACGCCTTGGAATTTATACGATGATTCTTTATACGACGTTTCTTGTGTGTGGACGCCCTGGAATTTATACAATGATTCTTTATACGACGTTCTTTATAGAGTTTCGGGATAAAAAAAATTGTGTGGAGACACGCTATATGACTTTGTGTACTATTAAGGCCTTTAAATTGAAAAAAAATACACTGAATTCTATTGAATTAAGAATCTTCTGATAACTCACATGTTTTAAAGTTCATGTGCCCCTCCTACAATAATTTCATGGCATATAAATGTCATCTTGGTGCGCATATTTTAAATGGATAAAATACTGTAATCGTACAAATTCATGAATTGTAATCAGGTTCACATACAATGTAATATGTGCATATGCATGTACATATGTTCTATCCACAAAAATCAGTATATTTACAAAATTTTCATCCAGCATAGCAAGTAGATTACAATTTATTTAAAGATAAACTTTAGTACTGGTAATGCGATTGCATTGTGAAAGAAAAGGTGTGGAAAGGATCAGAAACAGTTGATCATGTAGCATGTAAGTATTGGTGTGCACTGCAAGGTTCTGGAGTCATCAAAATCATAATAAATTTGACCGAGTCTTCGTAAAGTAACAAGCACTGCACACAGAAAGCTATATATGGGACAACACACATGGTGTCGGGGCTAGTACTACCTTGACTTCCTTGTCTTTCTATGCTCATTACTCAGCCAGTATACATTTTCTTCCAAAATCGTTTGGCACATGTAATTTATTTGAAATCTTGAACATTCATTGTAAGTTTTGTTTGATTCTGTGAGAATTAATTTTCTTTTTTTTACCAGAACTGGAGTTTATCTATAAAGTGTGAGTGATGATGTGTACACTACAGAGGAAGGACATGGATGGGTATGCTCAATGAGGGGTAGCCCGAATTGGAGTGACATGTTAGAAAGGTCATCAAATTCATATCAACCCCATTAAAACTAGTGACCAGCTAGAAGGTACAGCTGTACGTGTAAAATTAACACTGCATCGTCAACCGTGTCCATACATCT
The DNA here is from genome assembly GCF_000002235.5 of Strongylocentrotus purpuratus. Taxonomy (NCBI): domain Eukaryota; kingdom Metazoa; phylum Echinodermata; class Echinoidea; order Camarodonta; family Strongylocentrotidae; genus Strongylocentrotus; species Strongylocentrotus purpuratus. Next base: position 12,524,045 of record NW_022145595.1, read on the forward strand.
ACCGAGTACTGTACAGCCTTTCCAAAGAGTCTTTGTCCAATTTATGGTTATGAAATAAGAATTATATTCAATACATCTACTGATAATACTCATAATAATAATAGTCACATTGGTATAGCGAATAAGCATCTAAGCACTTTACAATGTAATTATTATTACTCTAGTCATTGGATTCCACTGATATTCCAAACATAACAGTGCACATGCTCCACTACCTGGGGAATATTCCGCCACGCAGTCACTATTGTAAAAGTGCACAAGTACCGAAATCAAATAAAACAATATACATCTGCAACTTAACAACATGTATTACAAATTCAGACCATTTTTTTCTTAATTACAGAGATACAGGCTAGCCCCCGTTTGCAGCTTTTTTACCCCCAAATCAAGCTCTGTATTAAATGTTGATCTAGACATTGTTATTTTGTGAATGTTGCATTTTTGATTTATCGTTCTATAAATGTCAAATTGTAATGATAAAAAAAAACATGAATAAGAAACGGATTGAATGAGATTTCAATTACTTGAAAATTTAAAGGGTACACATTATGAGACATCTTTTATGTATTTTTAAGTCTACATGTATACAGGACTTTGCATCAATGTTTAATATCAAAATTAATTACTGGTAGCAAGATGAAATGACATAGGTAATGCAGTTTAATTGTGATTAATTAATGCAATTAGCAGCTGTTTTTTCACTGCACATTAAATTCTAATATCCTTGCTGGAGGCAGTCTGCCTGTAATTGAAGGAATATCATTTGACACCCCTCAGCAAATTTCCAAATCAACCTATTCAGAAATATTTCATTCAGTTCTATTAAATAAATCCCCCCCCCCCAAAAAAAATACATTTAAAATATTTCATTTGGAAAATTAGAGCTACAAAACCGAGCTAAACATATAAACAAATCTGATTGTGCCATACTTTTTGCATACAATTCACTTTGTGTTCATGACAACAATGAGAAAAATACTTCAAGTCATAAAACACGAATAACAAAACAAATTGCACAACATTCTGAGATGTGACATTAACAAAAGGGTCATAATCATGCTGCTCGAGTCTGACAGATGAAAAAATATGTTATTGATTTATTTCCCGATCAGACTGACGAAGGATGCTTGTAGTTTTGCCAGAGGGGAAGTGCGATAATGAACTTGATTCCAAATGACAGGTTCGACATACACTCTAGTCTAGAGAGCATTCCTATTATACAGTGCGTCCCAGAAAAAACAAGACCGAGAATTATCAATGTTTTATCATAACTTAAACACAATTATAATTGATAAATGACACATATTTGGAAAGCTTAGATCCTCCTCTTTCATTTGATGCAACCCATATGATTCATATCTCACGCATGAGTGATTAAAAGCAATTTGAAAAGAGGAAACCAAAAAGTCATTTGGCAGGCGATATCTGAATTTCAAGGAGAAAATTACATTTCTAGAAAGTTCAATTTCTTCTCTTTCATATGACACCTCAATCAGGTAAAATGAGCCAGGAATAACAAAGTTCTGTTTGTTTAAAGTAATGTGCGCATTTCCATGAATTGATCAAACGAGTTTGTTTTCACTGGCTGCCTGCAATAGCAACTAACAGAGTTGACAAAATACTTAACTCCGTTTCGTTGAAGATCAGCCATGCATCAGGTCTTTCGTCTTCCTTGTGCATCATATGAGTTGCATCAAATGAAAGAGGAGACTCTAAGCTTTCCAAATATATTAATCATAATTGTGATAAGTTATGATAAAACATCGATAGTTCTCGCTTTCGTTTTTTCTGGGACGCACTGTATAGAAGTTTATGGAATAAGAGAATGATATACAAGGGGGCTGATGACCGAGGGGTGATATGCCCCTAATAAGCCCCCCTGTAAATGAAAAAAGGGCCCCCTCACAAAGAATGCTGTCAACAAGTTTGTAATGCAATATCTCTCAACTGGTCATGTCCAGTTTAGCTGGGGGAAAAATGGACCTTAACAACAACAAAATCATCTTTTTTTATACCCTGTCACACAGTGAAAAAAATACACTGGGGCTCGGGGCAAATTAACCCCCGAAATGCCCAAAAGAGCCCCCGAAAGTCATAACAGAGCCCCCCAAAATTTGCAAAACAAATTAAAGAGTGTTATTTTCATGCAAGCAAGCTTGAAAAGTAGCCCCCAAAATTGTTAAAGTATTTTTTTCCCTGCTGTCACATACGTCTCATAGAAATACAGGTGGAGTAGAGAGTTGAAACACGATAGTTCACACTTCATAATGATAACATGAGTTTCAAGTCTGATAAATTTGAAGCTCTTCTTTCCATGTCTTGCAAACACTCTTATGAAATTGGAAACTCTTTTAAATTTGCTTAGATAAAAGCAATCATCTTTACGTGTAGTTATGAAAATGAATGTACAAAGAATAAATTTTGCTTTCATTTAGAATTCATGTCGTGTAAAGTTCTGGTATTGCAATATTCAATTCCCGGTGTTGTCAAGACTCACATGAATGATGATCATCACCATGTAAACCTCATACATGTAATTGATTGCAATATAGTACATGTATGCTCACGTACGCTATAGTGATTCATCAATACTACATGTACATGTACATGTATTTAGCATCAGCAATTTTGGTAATCCCTGGGGGGGGGGGGTACTCACATATTGCTATTGCTAGCACTGGCTATTCATTAACCCCCCCCCCAAAAAAAAAAAAAAAAAAAAAAAAAAATGGTGGTGATTTACGGTGCCATATTTGAACAATGTGAACAAGCCTTAAACGTCAAGACAGTTTTGGAAACGCCCCCCTCTAAAAAAATGAAATGGAAGCTCTTATTACCAATCATGTGAAAGAATATGTTTTGACTGATACGTGATCATACAAATTTTGCTGAGAAACCACCTACTAATTGATATATTTGGCAATTATCTATTTGGACCTTATAGATATAACTTCCCAAATACATGTACATCTTTCTGTGTTCAGTGCTTGTAACTTTACCAAGACTGGGCCAAATTTCTTATCATTTTGATGATTCCAGAACCTTGCAGTACACACCAATACTTTAATATATATGCTAGATGATCAACCTTTTCTGATAGTTCCACAACGCTTCTTTTACAATGTAATGGCATGACCATAACTGGTGTTTATCTTTAAAACCAAATGAATGCACATTAGGGCTGCGACGAGTAGTCAAATGCTCGAGTACCCGCACTGTTGACAACTACTCAAGTACGATTTCTCGTATTTGGATATTCGGCCGAAAAAAAGAAAGAAAAAAAAGAAAAAATTAAAAAAAAAAATTAATTAAAAAAAAAAAAAAAATTAAATAAAAAAAAACATAGTGTCCGAATATTCAAGTATTCGCTTGTAAGCCTGGGAGTGTACTCGGGTACCTCATTACACGGTTGTGCACCGCCTTAATGCACATTGCTCACAAATCTAATTGAGTTCTGTCTTGATGAATGAACCATGTCTGAATGGAAATCCCAATCAATTAAACTTGATAAGACTAGAAGGATTAACGATCGTCATACAAACCTTCTCTCACTTTCAGTATCAGATCATCCGGTGATTTCATCAACGCTGTAACCACTGAAAGATACAGAGGGGAAAAGATAGAGAGAATGAATTAATTGATGGCTGACTACTACAATCCATTGTGAGTCATGACTGTGATCCCCTATTTAAAGGCATTGAAATCAATTCTACTTTTGCAGTACAATATATTTTTTCTTCATTGATGCTTTGTTTATCTGATATTAAATCAATATTACTACTCAGTGTAAGAAACTGATGGAAACACTCTGCGTGGCAATTTTGAGAAAAAAAATACATGAAAGAATTAAATGGAAGTACTAATATACACAAGAATTGTATTACTACCAGTATAAGGAAATTAATATAAAATAAGCCTGAAAATATCACAATGTCAAAAGAGTAAAACTCCATATCTTATATCCTAACAGTATAACACATGAGACAAAAAAGCAGAGGAAAATATACACGGGGGCTCGGGGCAAATTAGCCCCCGAAATGCCCAAAAGAGCCCCCAAAATGTTTAAAGTATTTTTTTCCCTGCAAAAAAGAAAGTTTATCCACTGACCGTATAAAAAATAAAAACAGAGTGTATGGACATATGTACATGTAGGTATAAAATAAATGTAACAGATAGTTGGCAATGACAAAATATTGCCAATCTGCATGACACATGTTTTTGCAGAGTAAAAGCAAACTTCTCTTTACATTTCCGATGGCAAATCCCAAAACCCTGACCCACAATAATGATAATAATAACCATCACCATCATCATCATCATCATCATAATAATATAGCCCTTGTGAACATAATTAAGTAATATTTTAACACAGATTATACCTTCAATTTCATGCATTCAATGAGTATACGGTAAAAGCTTTTAAACAGTTATCCTAGCTATATTTTCAAAAGCCAAATGTTGAGTTTTCACTAGTCGTCATTGCATATGAAAAAAATATCCAATTCATATAATCAATACAGGTTTCTGTTCTATTTCAAGAGGGAAATAGAATATTATTCTAGACTGTAGTGAAAAGATACAGTACAGTCATACATGTAGTCTAGTCACTGTCCACTACATAATCAATGGAAGTTCCTGTTTCTGTTTTAATAAGGAAAACAATATTATATTTGACTTAATTATATTGCAAAAGCACACATGTACAGTACATACAGTACATGTACAATATTCCAATAAACATGGGAGTTGTATTGGCTACCTACATTGTATTTAGCCATTCTAGTTACTTAACAAGTCAAGTATAATGGATTCAACTGTCATTTCCTTTATTGCAAGTGAAAAATCTTGGTACACATGAACTAATGATACTAAATTCCATCATAAATTTAAAAGAAAGAAAAAAAAAGAAGAAGAAATTAAATCCAACTTATAGAATGATAATCTTCTCTTGATGTGCATAGTTTGTGTAGGCATACACTGATACATGTAGAATTTACAAATACTAAGCATTGCATACTTTACATGCCCGATCTCACCTTGAAATTCTGAGTCAGTCCCATACAATGAATACAATGCTGGAACGCAAGCACATAAATGTACATCACCTTGCCAACAAGTTGAATTAAATCCAATTGAATAGATATCCAGAGCAAAATATGTATTCGTCTCCTCAATGATCATTTACTACATGTCTTTGAGAGGGAGCATGTGCGATTAGTAATAGCAGGAATGCTATAGTTGACAAGAGTGACATTTGTTTTACTCAGAAAAGAACTAAAAATATGCAGTAGTGAGTCAGACACAGCCGGAGCGGTCACACCCCTTCTCCGATACGCAGCGTTTCAGGCCTGGCCCAACTGTGTCAAAATCAATTTGATAATTACCGAAGGTCTCGTATTACATCACGCTAATTCCTGAAAACAATCAGCGGGTGTCAAATTATGGGAAAAACAGGCCAGACACACACATTGTGTGTTTATTTATGCTACATTGTATGCATTCATTGCATTGTGAGCACTTTCTATTCGTTACTACCCCCCCCCCCCCCCCTCCCCCACCCTCCACCATGTGTACAAGGTGATTGAATAGATTATATATCTTTCCAATTCAACATAACTGAAATATGCATTTCTGCAGGTATGAGAAAAATAAAGCAAATAAACACACAAATCAAAACAAAACCGATTAAAAAAGACAATACGACATTGGTGGGTAATTGATTTTTAAAAACTTCAATTCCAGAATGGATAAGTCCTTCAAATAAATAATCACTGTGGTTTACAGATCTATGATTAAAATTGTGAGGTTGAACCATATCGCTACAGTCCATGAGACCGAAAGCTCACAAGACCTGGGCTGCCGGTCTTGTTGACCGTTGGTCTACTACTGTGCATGTACATTAAGGCTGTGCAGGGTAGTCGAATGCTCGAGTACCCGCACGGTTGACAACTACTCGGGTACGATTTCTCGTACCCGAATATTCGGCCGCTAAAAAAAAATTTTTTTTTTTTTTTTTTTTTTTTTAAAATGTCCAGGCCGACGCTTACCCGTGCCTGGGTGAGCGGCGGCCGCTGGCATGGTGCCGTCGGTAAAAATGTTTCCCAACTCAAGCACTGTCAAACTCACCACTCAGAAACTGGGACCAAATGTCTGGATTTCTGCTTGGACTTGGAGGAAAATGGATTATTCTGCCATCTTTGGTTTTTAAAACAGCATTGTTCACTGTTATTATTATTATTAAATCGGCGCCTTCAACTGCAACTCAAAGTAAAATTGCATGCGTTTTCGGCGACAGAACTGGGATACTGCTCCAGTGGTATGTATGGTGGTGGCGAAAAAGAAAAAAAATCCAAAAAAAAAAAAAAATCAAAAAAACAAAAATCAAAAAAATTCAAAAAAAATAAAAAAAAAAAAAAAAAAAACATGGCGTCCGAATACTCGAGTATTCGCTTGTAAGCATGGGAGTGTACTCGGGTACCTCATTACACTGTTGTGCACAGCCTTAATGTACATGTGGGCTAGCGGTCTACTGGGATGTCCCTATTATATTTTTATAGTATTTTTCGTCAAAATCACAATTAAGACATACCTCAGGCAAGTCCAGATCTGGTATTAGGTCATATACATTGTATATTAACATCCATTTACAGAAAATATCAATTGAGGGAAATAGAATCTGTTTGAAGTTTGAAAGTCTGATTGTTACCACATATCTTAAAACAATACCCATAGTTACAACACATTTCAGATGATGTACAGTACTGTAATATTTTCTACCTGAGTACCGGTATAGCAAATACACATTGTTTTAATTTCCATCAATTATCAATAAATACAAACTTTGTAGAACTAGTACATGAACATGTACTTCAGAATTTCAGGGCCATAGGCAAGTGTACACAGAAACTTTTATTACCTCAGCATCAGGATTCCAATTTATTAATTTAGTTACTACACATTTCAGATATAATAAATGTACTGTACAGTGATATTTTCTACCTGAGTATATATCTACCGGTAATGCACATTGTTTTAATTTCCATCAGTTATCACTAAATACAACAAATCTGTATGTACTTCAGACTTTCAGGCAAGTGTACAAAAGAAACTTTACTTACAATTCATTACCTCAGCATCAGGATTCAAATTTAAATGCAAACATCATGTAACTCCATAAAACAGATACCTGTATAATTTGTAACAGTTTAATTTGCACCAGGAACTATACTTACCATACATTCACTTCTCAAACAGGATGAAATTTCAAACAGAAATTCATATAACTTCCTATGCAATAAGTGACAGACAGAGTTTCAGTATTGTTTGGCTGGAGAGGATGTACACGCTTAGTGCAAAAGTTAATTGGACCAGACCCTTAATCAGTATAGACTGTAGATTACACATGCAAACATACAGGGCTCTAGCTGCGATGGACCGTGATGACATGACATTTGAAAATCCTTGTAATGATTGAAGTAAGAGATAAGCAGATGGTTCAAAACATCCTTTCTATTTCAACTTCGTGTTTAGTCTTGACTTACAGAGTGATTTGTGCTTTAATACGTGTCAATGAGTAGTCCAGATTCTGTCTCTTTTTAAATTTTTTTTAAATTCTTCAATCATCTTTGTCCTCCCATTAAAGGTACTATGTCCCTTTTGCAGCCAACCTCAAATGCTGTAGAACTTTGCGGGAATTATGAATATGTCATGTATGTCCTATCTGTGAAATTTAAACGTTAGCAGTGTCCTCATATTCAAATTATGCAAGGAAACCCGTTTACTTGCTAGACTTCACTGTCAGACACTATTGAGTGACTGACTGGCTTTTTTTTCTTCTTTGGTAATAACATACATGAAAAGAGTTGTAAAGGGTACATGAGCATTTGTCTACATCAATAACCCACTTCTTGTGATGGCCAAGATTAAACTGATTGAATCTTTGCGCAGCATAAAACGTATGATCCTTCGGTACAATTGTCTGAAAATCAAGACTATTACTTTTGGGCTCTATAGCCCTAAAGTCGATTTGACATCTATTAGTCGTTATTTTCCCACTTGAAGACATTTTCAAGCCCCACCTTTTTTAGGAAAGTTCTAAATTAGTATTATCTTTCAAATGCAGTTGGAATTTAACTTTTTCATTTTTTTGGCCTGCAAATGGGACATAGTACCTTTAAAGGGGATGTAGTTTGGCCAATACTGATTAACGCCATCTATGTCTTCTTTTGGACAACTGCACGTAAAGGAATGGACTTGATTTACAGTAATCAGCGACTTTAATCTATACATTGTCAGCGTTTTCGAAACAGACCAAAAAAAAAAGTTCTCCTCACGCTTCGGTTTTGTGTATGTCACGTAGTCCGTAGTCGTATTATACCCAAGTCAGACCACAGGAAAAACATGTAGTCTCGTCATGCTACAGTCCCTTTAAATACACACATCCCACACAGATCGCACGACCCCAAAAAATACACCAGTTGAAGAATGAAAGGCAAGAACTGTCTCCGTTTAATAGCGTTGAGGGTGTGTCATTTTCTCAAGTGATGGGGCATGCGACACGGACAGTCCAGGTAGTGGTAGAGCATGACCTAAACAGAGTCTGCAGAATGTAGACTACCTCCTCTCATTCTCAAAACTAGTACACATCCTGACTTGGTTACAGTGTAATTACTCATTTTTATTGAAGAACCAATACAAAAATATAAAAATGCTTATTAGACTGTCTTGGAAGGTTTTATAGCACTGGGAAAAAAAAAATGATGATCCTTTTCTTTCTCTCTACATGTATGTGTTTTGTAATTAAGCTGCAGTCTTTTAATTCTACAACCGTCATAGAGTCATTTTCATGATTTGAGTTGCCTCAAATGAAAGAGGAGTATCTAAGCTTTACAAATATGTGTCACTTAATAATTATAATTGTGATTAAGTTAAATGATAAAACATTGATAATTCTCGTTTTCGATTTTTCTGGGGCGCACTGTATAATGGCTTTCTGAATCTTGTTTTCCTTTTTGTAAAAAAGCCCAAAAGATATCAAAGCTGCGTACCATTAGAAGGGTTGCATTCTCTTTAATGCATGAACATCTGTTTGGATACAAGCATGTGCATGGATATGCAGTATTGAGCATAGTGATTAAATCTAAGCTTCTATTTCCTGAATAAGAATCCATGGAAAGGAATTAAGAATCTTCAGAGTTACAAGATCAAATGACTTCAAGTTCATGCCCAAGACCACTGCAACATACACCAAGGAGTGAATACAAACTACAAAGCCCCTCTCAGCTTTCAGTATGAATATTTTTAATCTTTCAACATTACACCCAACCCCCTCCCCATAAAAAACAAAAAAGAATCGGGCATATATACTTAGATTACCAATCTCTGTAAAATTTACTGGGCTAATTCCCAAATATTCCACTACAAATGGAAGGGGGAAAAAAAATAATTAAAAAAAAAACAAAAAAACTTTAACATTCTAGTCCAAGGAACGGAGTGTTTCCCCCTGAACCTGAGCGGGAGGGGCACGCTTTACAACAGAGAGGGGAGGGGCACGCTATACAACAGAGAGGGGAGGGGCACGCTATACAACAGAGGGGAGGGGCATGCTATACAACACAATGCGGCGACAATCATTTTTGCATTATTGTCTGCTCAGCGCGGAACTCGAATCCAAGGCTAGCGCATGACGAAAGTCATGAGAGCAAGACGACGACAATCCAATTTCGCCACACCGCCTCCTTAGGTAGTTAGAAACAAGCAAACAACTTACATTTCAAGATAAAGACCATGCAGTTATGGTCATGCGATCGCATTGTGAAAGAAACCTTGTGGAATCAATCAGAAAAGGTTGATCATCTAGCATAAGTATTGTGTGTACTGCAAGGTTCTGGAATCATCAAAATGATAAGAAATTTGGTCCAGTCTTTTTTTCTTTTTTTTTCTCATGTTTATTCGCCTGTACTTGTACTGGGAACTGGTGGGGGAAAAAAACATACATTTGGCCCAGTCTTGGTAAAGTTACAAGCACTGCACACAGAAAGATGTATATGTGACTATGCGACACGTGCGTCATACAGTATCTATCAGGTCCAAATAGATATAATATTTTACCAAATATATTAATAAATAGGCTGTTTCTCAGCAAAATTTGTATCATTACGTATAATTAGTCAAGACATATTCTTTCACATGATTGGTAGTAAGAGCTTGCATTTCATTTTTTGAGAGGGGGCGTTTCCAAAATTGGTCTTTACCTTTAACCCATTAGAAACTAGAGATTTTACCTTTAACTTGAATCCAATCAGAGCAGAGTCTCTTCTCACAACAAGGACACAAAAAACTGACAATATCCTGACATAGTGTAGGCTAGGTACCGGTACTTGACTACCCTGGAAATACATGTAGGCCAATGCATCCAATACTGCACTTGTAATGTTCAGACAGATACATATAACTACCAACCACTCCAACCTGTGTTTTGGTATTTACTGAAACTTTTTTCACTGTTGCCCAACTTTTGAAGGATTACTTTGGTTCTCCACACAAACGTAATCCTCTGTCTGAAACCCAGTGGACAAAAGGTTGGGATATCCTCTTTCAAATGGCTGAGAAAGCAATGGAATTAATGCTTCCAAGCATCACTGCTTTTGTGCTGGACTGTTGAAAACATAAAATCACAGCAAAAAACTTATCTTCTCTCCCTTCGAGTCCCCAATAACAGTGTGGCCTCTACCCATGCCATTGTAATCTGTCATAAACATCACATAAATCGAATAAATCCATAATTACATATTGCATGCAATAAGCTTAATACATATTATTAACCCAATTTCCTTTTTGGACAGTCTGCACTACATTCAGTTGGACTAGTCATAGCCTATTCCGTTTCCAAGGAAACCAAATATTCAAATCTGTTGCTTGAAAAAAAAAATCAAACTTTAAAGGGCAAGTCCACCTTGATATTAAGTTTTTTTTAAACAAAAGCAGAAAAACAAGAGAAGTAAATTAGTGAAAGTTTGAGAAGCATCCGATTTCCGGTAAAAATAGAATAGTTAAGAATTGTTTGAGTTGTCATCAGTGAAAAACAAATTGGAAGGGGACCTTGCTAGATATGTCACAGAGTTGCCAATTTGTGTTTGATAGATTATAACTTTAAACAAACCATAACTTCATTATTTTTCATCAGTTCTCCTCAAACTATCACTCGCCTGTTTCTTCCATTTTTCGGCTACTATTAAAACCAACTTAATATCAGGGTTGATCCTCATTAAATAGACAGACAGCTCCTCTATTAAATAGAAAGCAGAAAATCACAGGTGAAAGTTTTGATGTGATTGGACAAAAAATAAGAAACTTATGAATTTTCGATGTGATTGGACAAAAAATAAGAAACTTATGAATTTTTGATGGTTGTAATCACTAAACGCATGAGCACTTTGAATTGACTTATTCAATTGGCAATGTCACTCTGACGTACATGTAGTGTCGGCCAACTTTTCCTTCTGTTTCAACATACAAAATTACTACAATGTCAATTTTTTTCTTCAAGATGTATAATTCAGGAGGGTCTTTTATTTTTAAAGGGAGTGTGCATGTACCATCTACGTCTTCTTTTTTTTTACAAATGCACATAAACGAATGGACTTGATTAACGGTAGTCAGCGACTTAATCTCTACACGGTCAGTGTTCACGAAACAGACTGAAGTTCTCCTCACGCTTTGGTTTCGCGTATGTTGCACGCACATGATTGATGCGGTCCCGTCGTACGTAGTCGTATCATACCCGATTGGCCCAGAGTCAGGCAAAAGGAAAGACATGTAGTCTCGTCAGGCTACACTCCCTATAAGATGCCATGAAATTATTTTCAGTATGATTTCACAATAAAGTATCCAATTGATACCCTGCTAATTGGTGAAAAATCAGAACAAATGAAGAAAAAAAAAATCAGAAAACAGTGCAATTAAACCAGGAACATAACATGTTCCCTGATTATACACTCAGGTTTAATTTAGTATATGAATATTTACACTACTAAAGAGTTGAAAGCTAAATTATATGCAGGACAAATAACAAAGTCCAACCCTGGGAATTCGACCCTGGGGGAAGAAAATCCTTCAAAACTTGTGACAATCAATCCGCTTTCCTTGCACATTATTTTTTTTTATTATTTCCATTCGCACGTATCATATCTCCCATTCACCCTCACACCAGCTGTCCCCTTTGAAAAATAAATAATCTCAACTTTCACACTCCCCATTCCACAGCACTGTCAAAGGGTTCATTCACACCTGTACTTGTACCGATCTCTGACATTTACAGCTTTGTGTGAACACTTCATATCTATTCTAGAAGCAGATTATAAATCGCCAAAATATTTAAAAGCCTGAATACATTTGAAGATGAACAGGGTCAAAAGAAAGGGTACAATAGTAGATGTAGATCTGCTTTCATTTCATGATCTGCTCTAATTTCAACCAGATTGTGTATTAAAATTCATTTAATACAGAGTAATTTTAATAATATCATTAAATTTTTGTTGGATATGAATGGCATTTTTATGTCTAATTTACGATACAAAAATATCCTATAAAGTATAAAGCAAGTGAAGTTTTGAACAATATTTATTTTCAGGGTACAGATAGTTTGAAGAAAATGTAATGTGTATAAGTTCCTGCTGAAAAAGATTTAAAGAGTGACACATTTTGCGTTATGAGAACATAATGTGAAAGTTCCTACTGAAAAAAGAAATACAAAAGCAACACATTTCTGTAGGAAGTCGCACATTCATAAACTGGTACAGGTGCATGCCTGGACAACATCCCCTTGGGTGCAAACAGTTTATTTCAATAGGCGCGTCTTCATCATCTCGAGATTGCCAGCTAGCCCGCAATTTCTGATTTGGGAAATAATCCCGAAGTTACAAGTCGCGTCTTCATCAGCTAGAGATTCGACCTCGAAACTTGAAACTCGACCTTGGGAAATTAGCTCAAGATATTTTGCTCAGCGTTAGCGCATAGTGCGAGTCTTCGGTCTGGTGAAGACGCACAGGACAAATCGCTGAATATTTTGCCAAATAGTGGGATATTTTGCAAACTATCCCAAGATATCTTGGGATGACAATCCCGACCAAATATCTCGCTAATTGCTACTTCGGTCTGATGAAGACGCAAATTAGCTGGATAGTTTGCGATCGGGATAGTTCAAATAGCTGGATATTTGGCAATCTCAAGATAGTGAGGACAGGCCTTATTCTACCTGTGCACACCTAGCCCCCACTGACAACGACAAGAGATGATCATCTTGGTTACCATAGCAGCAATGAATGATATATTTTTGGGAGGGCTCAGTAAGTGCTGCCATTTCATTTTTTCTTGCCGATCAAGATACTGAGTAAAGGTCACATGATATCATGTGTCATCACTCTTTTGTGTGATGGAATACGAGGAGCTAGAAAGAAAAATGATTTCCCCCAAAAGCCTCGCCAGACAATTTCATATTTACATTTTATATTTAGTGTATGTACTGAAGATATCACCTTGAGAATACATTTTTCTTTCCATTGTACGTTTGAGGGCCCCATCTTACAAAGAGTCACGATTGATCCAAATTAATTGTAAAGTCCTCCAACCAATCGCAAGTTTGCAGTCTCCTATCTCTTATGTACATACATGTAGTTGCGATTGATATCAACTTTTTAAAGGTAAAGACCAGTATTGGAAACGCCCCAATTTCAAAAAATGAAATGGAAGCTCTTATTACCAATCATGTGAAAGAATATGTTTTGACTAATACATGATGATAAAATTTTTGACGGGAAACCGCCTACTAATTGATATATTTGGTAAATTATTTTATCTATTGGTATGTGAGAGATATAACGCACGTGCCGCGCATGTGTGAGTAGTCCCATATACATCTTTCTGTGTACAGTGCTTGTAACTTTACGGAGACTGGGCAAAATTTCCTATCACTTTGATGATTCCAGAACCTTGCAGTACACACCAATACTTATATGCTAGATGATCAACCTTTTCTGATCGATTCCACAACGTTTCTTTCACAATACAATCGCATGACCATAACTGGTTTTTATCTTTAAAGACAGAGCCCAGGATAGTACTTTTATTTTCTAGTCTGGCTTGGGCCCTGCCATTGCACTCTCATGCTGTAGACATTTTATCTACTTTGCTTCTCCTTACCCGGGTGCACAAATGGTATTTTATGCATTATACCTGAGGGTGGAAACATTATACAGTTTCGTCTGTATCTATGAAAGCATGTCAGCTTGGACCCAGGGCCCGTATTCAATTCAATACTTAAGTACAAAATTTAAGCTTTTTACTTAGTATTTGGCTTACATAAAATACTTAGCCAATTTTGGTATTCAATTCACACTTTTGTGTAAGTATTTTACTTTCAATCTAAGCCAACTGCATACCAGACTTAAGCCAATTATTTGGTGGCCTTGATTGGCAGGCATATGGTTTTCTTACGCAGTATTATATCCCGCGCACAATTATATCAGCGCGCATTTATTGCAATGCATCAATTGCGCTTTACTTTTGGTTGACCGTGTGACGTCACAATGCTTATCAGTAAGTATTTTACTTAAATTTTTGACTTACCTAAGTATATGTCTATAATGCGATTTGAATACGAGATAAGTAAATTACTTAACTTAGCCATTTACTTAGTAAATTTCTTACTTATGCTAAGTATTGAATTGAATACCGGCCCAGAAGAGCATTATCTCTGTATTAACATACCGTATTTGCCGGCGTAAAGGCCACAGTATTTTTGGAAGAGAAAATATCAAAAAGTCGGGGTGCGGCCTATGCGACGAAAGAGTAAAAAAAAATAAAAAATAAAAAAGTAAGTCAAAACCAGCACGAATTTGCACATATGGGACTAGATCTACGAATGCTACAATAACTACACATTTCCACACATCTTACCGATAATTTTATCTTGCATTGTTGACATGAAGACGAAATTAAACTTCCAAAAACAACATCTGCCGATAGATCTTGATCTAAGTTTGTGCCAATGCATTGCAAAAGTAAAAGAAGGGCTCGTTTAATGGAGCTGCCGCGAAGTATCAAGCACGCGAAGTCGCTATTTTGAATCCATTTCAATACACAAGAGAGAGGCGCAATGTATACATCACAAAAAACTACATATGCTAGCATCAGTGCATGATGGCCGAGCGGTGTAAGGCGGTGATTTTAGTCAAATCAACATTTGTACGCAAGAGATCAAATCCCGACTTTGACATTTAAAAAACAAAAATTTAAATGTCAAAATCGGAGGTGCGGCATATACGGCGCTGCGGCCTTATCGCCGGCAAATACGGTACACTAATTAACGTCCTTCTATAGCTCCGAACAGACGATATATGTCTTAGATACTCAATAGGCCTGTCTCCATCAAACCGAAGTTGCAAAATAACCCGCTATTTTAACTAGCATGATCTCAAATTAGCCAGCCCATTTGCGTCTTCAACAGCCCGCAGTTGCAATTAGCGGGATATTTGGTCAAGAAACTATCCAGAGAAATGTTGGTCTTGTTTCCAAAATAGCCCGCTATTTGCGAAATCGCAGGCTAGTCTGCGCTAGTTTGTGATGAGTTTGTGTTTACAATGTATATGTCTGGTGAAGACGCAATTTCGAGCTACAGGGAAAAAAAATCAGAAGTCTGAAAATACCGGGTTATTTTGCATTTGTCTGATGAAGGCATGCCTGATGTGGATAGGAGATTGTACATTATGTGCAGATATTATGCAACTTAAATAACAACCAGGCCAAGGTAATGGAAATTGTAAAGTTACTTTGATCAGTTAATAGGTGAGTACCTACAGTGTAAGGAGAAAAAGAAAAATACAATACAAATAGTAGAGACAAGTAGCTTCTCAGTCAATAGTATGCTCTCCAACATACCCTATGTTCTAATTCAGACTAAACCTGAGTACAACAAGAATATTTTATCTGAGAAACTGAAATTAGAGCATTGAGGACACAAGGACTTTTCCGGCAAGCATGCATCTCTCTGAGAAAGGAGGGCACAGTCTGGCCGGATAATTACTCCTGAAGATGAATGAGTTCTGGAGTGCAGGAAGATCCGAGATGCCATTAGCATTCAGACCGGTACAAATCGTCATCCCTAGCCTACATTCCAGGCTGAATATATACACACCTATATCGTTGATATTTTACCTATCTTGTGTCTTCTCGATTAAAATTTATTCAAATAAGTCTGGAGTGTGTAACTTTGATATCCCCTGTCACATCAAAGACCCTTCAACAAAAGGGGGCCTATTTAACAGTGTAAGGGGGTGGAACAGTCTACAGAATCCATACACAGTTTAAAAAACAATTCAATTACATATCATTCAGCCTGGAATGGAGGCTACTACATCCTATTCCACTCCTGCACTTTCTACCAGGGTCATCAAGTGATGTAGCATTAGGCTGTCATCATTTCATATTGATCGAGTGCCATATGCTCTACAACTTCAATGTACATTCTCTATTAAAGGTACCGGTAATACACAGTTTTGGTATTGGGTCAAGAATTTGGTTCAAATGAACATATTGGAAATTTGGAATCATATGCGATCCTACAATATTCAGTGATCGTTGTCGCGGTTGAAATCGAGTCTAAAGTTATGAAATTGTAAACAATAAACTCTTCATGTTGTATAGCTCCCTCTCAAGGTCAAGATATTAATCAAGATATTAATTAAGATATAAACCAATATTTCTTGGCTAAAATCGACCGATTAGCTATTCCCGTTCGGAAGTTATATATCACAAATCTATATATCCTGAGATTTTCATGATCGCAGCTACATGTACAGGTGTACCATTTTTCGACGTAGGCGCTATTTGGAATTTATCAAAATTTACCGGGAGCACCAGTAAATTTTTCTCGAAAGCAAAAGTGTTTTAGGGGCTAAATTTTCTAGTGCTTATGATACATCCACAGGGGCATCCAAATTTATATCAAAATTGTAAAGAATCACTATCCACCTAATTTTCAAAATTTCCCAAAACTTTGTATTACCTTTAAGCTGGGTTGAAGAATGAAGAGACAATACGTCCACCTTGCAGCTTGATTATTTGTTTGTTTATTTTACACGTCTGTTCAAAAAGCATGTGTATGCTTGTTAAAGTAAGCAGCCAGGGGACTGACGGCTGTAAGTCCTCACAAGGGGACTTGGTAATGAGAGTTGATGCCTTACCAAAGGGCACTAGCGCTTCAACTTGGTTTCGAAACCGGGACCTCCCAGTTATGATGCTATACTGCTCTATCACTGAGCCTTCGTGCCTTACTCCATTGTCTATAAAAACAGAGCCTTCATGTACAAGCAAGTGGCATTGCCAAGATCAAACTGGTTTGCTCACTTGTGAATCATCCTGAATTATGTCTATATTGTCATTAGACAACTGCTTTAAAAGAAAGCAAAACAATCAGAGAAGCAGAGTGGTGAAAGTTTAAATGAAAACTGAGCTCAAAATGGAAAGTCATGAAATTTTGAAAGTTTAATCACTTTATATGGGCAATGCAAAGTGGCAGCGAATCAGTAATGCCATTGTGACGTAGTGTTCTAACTTTCCTATTTGTTTCAACACACAAAGTGACTAGAATGTCAACTTTTTTTCAAATGAAAGACTCAATCAGAAGGGCTATTATTGTCTATAGAGGAACAATATATGCCATCCATAATATATTTTGAGTACCGTAGTGCCCCAACAGAGAAGACATTGTTTGACTCCTTTTTTCTCTCAAAAGTCAAAACTAATATTGGTCACTCTACTCACTTTTCTCACAAATTATCCTTCCAATAGTGCTACATATGAACAAAATGATTAATAAGTCACCCGGCCTCCAATTCTCTTCTATAACCATTTTGAAATGTTAAACTTTAAGAATCCTCCAGATATAACACGACTAAAACATGGCGTTTTATTTTATGATGACATAAAGTATAATATTTCTGAATCTTCACTGAGGTCAGTGAATGTATATATGCAAAAGTCCTTCTTTGAGCTCTGTTGCCATTCATTTTACACATTAAAAAAAATGTGATTTTTTTTTTTTTTTTTTTTTTTACCAGCAGTTTTCCGCACATTATCTGAACGCGCCTTTGATGTGCCATCATCAATGAACTCCATTCCCACATTGAGGGGATCATGTAGAATCGCTAGATTCACACCTCAGCCTGGAATAAATCCAATTTGTATGCTGCGTTACTTCTCTCGAACCTGTTGAAAATTACACTAGGCTCCTAAGCCATGTTAGCAGCATGCAGCTGAATTCCCAGGAGCTTGAATCAGGAAAAGAAAGCTCCTCAGAAAAGGTAAAGGGCAGCACCTCCAGAACAGAAAATCAGTAATCACAAGGCTCAAAATCAGTAATTTGTGGTATAAATTAGTAATTTCCTATGCGGCGCTATGAATCTATACAAAATCTGAAATTTTTGGTGATTTTACTCACACAAAGTTGTTAAATATTGAGTTTCTGGTCATCACAACACAGTTTTCCATGAAAAATGGCTTCTATTAAATACTTGATACTTTTCCATCTTTCTCAGCAAGTGTTGGATGGCTGCCATACTGCACAGCACTCGCTACGATAATCATATTACAAATTATAAAAAAATATTAACCCAAAAAATAAAAAATAAATAAATAAATAAATAAATGAATAAATTAAAAAATAAAAAATAATACAAAATCCGTAATTTGAGACAACATTCCGTAATGGTTGTTAATTTCCGTACCAATTATGGGAAATCCGTACTAGTTGGCAGCTCTGAAAGGGTGTTCTAGGCCGGTATTCAATCCAATGCTTTATGTCAGATGATACAAGTATTTTACTCGGCTTTAGGCTTTGGTAAATAAATAATAGATGAAGTTCTATGAGGGACGACTCATTTTAATGAAACAAGGACAAGGACCTGAATTCACAAAAGAGTTTTAATTCAAACCATGTTCCGAACCATGTTCTAAACCCATGGACTATATATAAACATCACATTTCTATAAAAATCAATTTCAAATACCCATCTGTTATCTGTTTCCCATATTTTGATGATGATCCCGATGACCCAGTCATGGCAACCTTTACAGACAGGATTCATTGACACAGTGAATCAGCAGCACTAATATTGTCTCACTGCATCATGTTTCTCATTGAAAATACATACATGATAGGGCTGCGACGAGTAGTCGAATACTCGAGTACTCGCATTGTTGACACCTACTCGAGTACGATTTCTCGTACTCGAATATTCAGCCGCAAAAAAAATAAAAAAATAAGGAGTCCAAATATCAGGAGTCCGCTTGTAAGCCTGGGAGTGCACTCGGGTACCTAATTTCACGGTTGTGCACAGCCTTAATATACATACATGTATATGACTAACGACTTTTACAGTGTCTAGATCGAAAAAAGATGCCAATTCTTGCCAACAAAGACTTTGTACATACAGTATGCAATGATGTGGAAATTTTAAACAAATGTTAAACTTGTTTCCCTTTGCAAAGTTCAAGGGTCAAATATACATGAATGACAAAAATAGAGTCAATATGCACTGAGGTTATTGGTGTTCAGCTCAAACATGTGTTTACAATACATGTATTTAGGACAGAATAAAAAATCAATGTTCCAAACCAGAAAATATGGTGGATAATTGTCCTTGATGTATGTAAGTAACAAAATGAATGCATACACGTACAGGTGTTTCATACATTTAAATGTTCACAACTTCACATACAGTAAAGGAGACTCAAGTGAGTGGGCATTCTTTATTACTGTTATTTAGTTTCATTTGGGGAGGTGTACTACTAACCTTCTTTTGTTGATTTGTTTTCCATTGTTTCATTGTTTATCTCCAGAATGATATCTCCTACTTGCATCTATGCGATAGAGAGAGAGAGAGAAAGAAAAAAAGAGAAAGGGAGAGAGAGAGAGAGGAGAGAGAGGGGAGAGGAAAAAAAAGAGAGACAGAGAGGATAGAAAGATAGAAAGAGAGAGAAAGAGAGAGAAAGAGAGAGAAAGAGAGAGAAAGAGAGAGAGAGAGAGAGAGAGAGAAAGATAAAGGGGGAGGGAGGGAGACAGAGAGAGAGAAACATTAATGTAAGTTATTGTGCAATAATTATTTTTAATTGCTTATCACATAATATTCTCAAGAACATAATATGTTCAACATAAATCCCTGCATAACTGCTCTCTTTCATATTGCAAAGCTGCAAACAGGTCATCATCTTTTTTTCTTCTTTCAAACAGGGTCACCCTTTTAAATAAAACTCTAGATACTGTATGTAACTTGCAAGCATGCCTGATGTTAGTGTTAGTGCTAGTGTTAGTGAATAGGACAGTTGTACATAAAATATTAATACCAGCCACAAAGGTCCGTTCAGCAGACAACAATTTTGCAAAATTGATAACACTAGCTACTGGAAGTTGACGATATAGGTCAAAGCCTTAACACCAGCTGATTTGCATTTTGGTGTTTAGGACTGGAGTGTTTTCTTAAACACTAACACAAACCCTTCAAACCCGACTTGAAATTACTCGCTGTAGGCCCTCAAATTTCAGTCTGGACCTCCAACATAAACAAATTGAGACCAAATTGATTTAAAAGTACACACAACTGTAATGGTCAATTTTCAATTGACCCGTGACTACTTAAATTTTCAAACATATTTTAAGACTATTATTTTTTGAATAATTTTGGTTGAGAACGAATATCAACCTGCTGCTGATTTTCAAACCTGTTTCTTTTACATATTTTTAAAGCCCCTGTGGACCACACTAAAAAATGCAACTTTGAGACATATTCTTTGAAACATCCTGTGGCGATGTATCAGATACATGTACTGTACTTGGGACGACAATGATTATCCTGCTAAAACCAAGGAAATCTGACAAATCAAATATTAGGGATTGATAATACATGGGCATACATGCATGTTTACAGTACCCAAATAATGAACACGTGTAAGTCTTTCTTGTACTTTGGACTCGGTACAGGCCATCCATCAAGGTTGAATATGGATTGTATTGTAATAGCGCCCTTGACCACACATTTTAAATACATTTCTTCCTCTTAAAAACTAAAATTTGTAGAAGGAGAGCCACAACTTCCTTCCAGGATAAGTTTATATGACAACCACTAAACAGTTAAATACAAGCAGATTGTACTTTGGTAGTGAAGGATGGGGGGGGGGGGGGGGGGGGGGGGGGGAGGGGGTGGTACTTTACAAAATAAAACTTGATTAAAGTGTATATGTGTTCATTATAGAATATTAAATCACCTTATGGGCAAAGAAAGCTTTTTGAAATACACCTCTGGAATTTCAGAGATGGTCAAATGTTGTGATTTAAAGGCAGGAAGTCCCTTTTGAAGACCTCCATGTTACGTGGCGAGTGCTCAAAATATATCCTACAGACATCGCTTGTGAAATGGTACAGTCATAGGTTCTGAAACTTCTTGAAAATCCTAAAAAATTATTTCTTTCCATACTATAATATATTGAGTTATGTACATGTACAAATATTTTCTGAGTCTAGGAAATAAATATCTGGGATTAAACATTCCAAATTTATTAGTTAAAAGCTACTTTTTCTGTTTGTTTTCATTTGGTGGGAGGTTCCTAATAAAGAGACCTTATATACCTCTGGATTCATGGAACTTGAACAGGTTTTTAGGTCTGCAAAAGGGAGAAACCATCTTTAATGCCAAATTAAAAAAAAACATGTTTTAATAGAATCCTGCCTTTTTGAAAAATAGGAAGGAGGAGGCCCTTTTTTTTTTCTTCTTTCAAAATGGCCGCTCAAAATGGCCACTCGGTACATTTTCATTGACAGTCGGGCTATTTTTTAAATCAGAAATAGATCCAATTTAGCAGTGTTATTCATGTTATTTTTGGAGTATTTTTCAGATAAACGTTGATATTATACACTTTTTGACAGGTTTCACAGCAAACCGCTACACAATACAAGTACATACCGATGGTGGGTTGCGGGCGGGCGCGTGCCTGTGTGAAGTTATCTACTGTATCATCTGAGACATTAAGGTAGATAACTTCAGACAGGCGTGCGCGCGCCCGCCTGCAACCCACCATAGGTTTTGTGCAGCGGTTTGCTGTGAAACCTGTGAAAAAGTGTATACTAGTAATATCTAAGGCCTTAGTCTAAGCTAATATCAACGTTTATCTGAAAAATACTCCAAAAATAACAAGAAAATTGATACGAAACAGGTAATAAACATAACGACTTTTAACTCATGATCTTTATTAGGACATTTAATTAATATTTACTTCATTTTGGGCATGTTTTAGTAGGGTATCTCCACGCCCGGGTTATGGGTCAAGTTTTGGATAGGTTTCTGAACAAGCCCCAGACATTTTGGATAGGTTTCTGAACAAGCGCCAATTTTTCAGGTCTTCGTGATCGTAGGTTAACATTTAAGTTTAGACTAGATCTATAGTCTAGAGTAGATTCTAATCTAAACTTGATTTATTGTGTCCTTTAGTTAATGCTTCCCGGCTGTTGCAATACAATGTCCCTGTGGCTGTAGGCTGTACGGCCTAATGCAATAGTACGCCCACACGCGGTAACTTACGGGCTACATGTACGCGACGGTACGGCTACGTACCCTATTGTAAACCCGGTAGTCGGTATACGATCGAGATGATGCTACAGTTTCATTCATCTATGTACCAACGGCAACGGCAACGCTATACAGCACATGAAATCATGTCCGGGCATTGTGATTCATACTTACCCCTTCGCATTCTGAAGCAGGAGAGTCGCTTAAAATGTCACATATAACCGGGGGGAATCCAGTACCCCTACCTCCCATCAAGGAGAAGCCAAATCCACCCGACAGGGCCCGCTGGAGGTGCAGAATTTTCGGGGTAACCCCTCCGCTGCATCCTCCTCCTTCCATATCCATCGCGAAATAGCCCGAGGTTGATAATTCGCTGGTGCAACCGGAGATTGCAGTGATAGACGATGTTAACCGCCAAGATAAAGGTGGTGCAGCGAAATTGTACCTGTGTTTACATTCTGTGATACTCAGCAGATTTTTTGTTCAAGTTCCAGAAAAGAATTGTTGATCACTTCAATTCACTTGTAATCGCATTGTTGCCAATGAATGATGGGAATACACAGAGGCGGTGCTCCCAGGGGAGGGGGGGGGGGCACTGCTTTTTAAGTATCCCAAAAGTGCCCCTTTTTGATGTAGGAAAAGTGCCCCTTTAACTTTGAAAGAAGTGCCCCTTTTTACATAGGAAAAGTGCCCCTTTTACTTTGACAAGTGCCCCTTCCCCTTTCCACCTCTGATAAGTGCCCCTTTCATTTTGACATGAACCCTTTTTCCTTTAACAAGTTCACATTTTCCTCTGCAATAAGTGTCCATTTTCCATTCTCATAAGTGCCTTTTTTAATCTCTACTATAAGTTCCCTTTTTCAGGTACAAGAAGCGCCCCCTTCCACTTGTTGATAAGCACCCCTTCACCTCTGATAATTGCCCTATTCAAATTTGAGAGGTTCCCCTTTTGCCCCTTTCCTTTGTAAAAAGCGCCCCTTCCCCTTTTAATAACTACCCCTTTTTAACTCGGATAAGCGCACCTTATATTTTCACATGTGCCCCCTTTCCTTTTTAATAAGTGCCCCTTTTCCTTATGATAAATGCCCCCATTTAAAAAAGAGCCCCTTTCCCTTCTCATAAATGCACCCTTTCATCTATGAAAATAGTTCATTTTCATTCTCATAAGTGCCCCATTTCATTTCTTGTAAATGACCCATTCAATTTTGAGATATACTCGTTTTACTTCTCATAATTACCCCTTTTAACATGTGCCTCTTTTTTTTTTTAATAAGAGCCACTTCGATTTCCCTGCTCATAAAAGCCCACTTTCACCTCCGATAAATGACCCTATTAAAATCTGATCGGTGCCCCTTTTCTTTCAACCAATGCACATTTCCCTTTATCATTAGTGCCCCTTTTCACCTCTGATAATTACTCTTTTAAACATGATATATGCCCCTTTTTCCTTTCTAATAAGGAACCTAGGCCTATCCCTTTTTCATAAATGCCCCTTTTTACTTCTTATAAATCCCCCTATCAAAATCTGATGGGTTCCTCTTTTCCGTCGACAAATGCCCATTTCCCATTCGTATAAAATCCCTTTTTCATCCCTGGTGCGTGCCTCTTTTTATAGGTGTAAGAAGTGGCCCATTTTCACCTCTTATAATTAGCCTTTGTACTTTGACACGTGCTCCTTTTCTTTTCTAATAAGTGTCTTAACTACCCTTTTCCTTTCATCATTAAACGTGCCCCTAATTTCAAGCGACTAAGAGCAATCCCCCCCCCAAAGCTCGCTCGCTACGCTCGCTCGTAGTTATAGCCTAGATGTTATAATTATGTAACTCATCAAAGGTCTTTTAAGTCTTCCGTTATGAGAACGTGCTTACAACCCCATCAGGATTTGGTATTTCCTCTTTATAAGATGCAATTTTTCTTACTGCGACCTCACAAATCTTAATATTTTTCCTCGCTCGCTTTGCTCGCTCGCAAATGTATTTTCAGACCATCATACCGAACTGCAAAGTATGATGCTTAAGCAATATCTTATATGATGTAAAACAGGGAAAAAATATTGAAATGATCCCTGATAATGTAATGACAATGTAGGGGTATACTGTATACCAATGTCTAAAAAATTGTATATTTTCGCTTAAAGGATTTCCCTTTGAAGGTGGCCTTTTTCTCCAGAGAGTGCCTCTTTTTATGGTGCCCTCCACTTTGGAAGTCGCTCCACCGCCTCTGGAAATACGACATTGTTGTGATGGGTAGAAAAATAAGGGATTTCGTTGACCAATGAATTGGCAATCATTAGATATCAAGGACATGAGGCCATACGAACGTATTTGATATAATATCAGTTTTCGGGGGGGGGGGGAGGGCTATAGACAGGCCCGTAGCCACCGGAGAGGGGGGGGGGGGGTCACGGGGGGCACGTGTCCCCCCAAACAAATCCAAGATCGGTTGAACTTTTTTGACCCCTCCCCAGGACGTCGATCAAATACATATATGTGCCCCCCCCCCCCCCCCAAACATCAAACTCTGGCTACGGCCCTGCATATAGAAGCAACATGAATATGAGTTTTTATGACTCAAATATGCATCAGATAATTATAGACCTATCACGATAAGAAATACACTCCATATTTTTTCATGGAAGTGTGGCGGAGGGGTGGGGGGGGGGGGGAGGGGGAGGGGAGCTTTTATTAATAAAATGGTCCCATTAGGCATCAGGCACATCTCCCAACGAAGAAGCCATACTTCCATAAAGTGGGCTTGGCACTTTGATAGCATACGCGCCAGTTTTGTGTATAATTTAGTAATCCCTGTTCTTTAAATCAAGTAATTTATTGCTAAAATAATTATATTTTTTTACAAATGCTTTTTGGGGTAAATATGACACGTGATAAAAAAAAATCACTAATAGTGATAGTAACAAATCTGCATTTACAAAGCGCTTACGAACTATTGTCTCTAAGCATACTACCCAGTAAGCCTAACATTGTTGAATCATGGACCTGATTTTTTTTTTCCGGGGGAGGGGGGAGGGGGTGGGAACGAAAAAAAAAAAACAATTGAAAATCAAATCCTGTGACAATAATTGTTTAAACTACATGTATCAAGTCAGAAAATGTCATTGTTGGATGACTTATATTTTCCTCGAATTGCTATTTCATGGCTGTTCAGATTTTATTTTGACTGAATCGTCTCAATCCTTGAGGAAAAAACGTTTCTTCATTTATTTCATGATATACAGAAGATAATATACAGTTATTGACTGGCAGGGGGTGTAATATTACATTCTTTGGACCTGAAGGGAGTTATATTTCCCAAGTGGTTATATTATAGTCACGAGGAAAATATAACTCCCTCCAGGTCCAAAGAGTGTTATATTACACCCCTGCCAGTCAATAACTGTTATATTAGATAGCCTTGTTTTTTTTTTTTTTTGTGGGAGGGGGGGGGGGGGGGGGGGGGTCCATATTTTTTTTGCCCGAATTTTTTTTTTTTCCGGGGACAATCAAAATTACGGAAAAATAATCTGTCGAATAGTTTTGGGGAAAAAAGAAAAAGAAAAAAAAATCGAAAAAAAAAAAATTCTTTCCCAAAAAAGCATTTTTTTTGGAGAAAAAAAAAATTACCCCAAAAGCATTTTTGGGGTAAAAAAAGAAAATGTGGAAAAAATAATTTCAAGGGAAAAAACAAATTTCACCAGCCGGTAAAATATAACCAACCAGGAAAATATAACAATTTGGATCCTCGCAATTGATATCACGTGACGAGCTCTGGACCAATCACATCTCGGTATCTGTCTAAGCTATCTAATATAATATTATATGGACTGAACGTTAGATTTATACAATGATCGTTAAATAACTTTAACTATTACAGACATATCTTTAAATCACATCCCTACTAATGCTCCACTAAATTATGATAATGGTTTCCAGATATCATCATTCTTTTTATTCCATAGTTTTGATCCGGGGTTTTGATACTTACTTCAATTGTCTCCAGACTCTCCACTGATCTCGATTTTAGAGATAAGAATTTTTCATCCCGGGAGATTTAATTTTGCAACCCACCAAGCTGTACTTTTTTTTCGAGCTATCGATGTCAGTTGACTCCATTGAGATACGGTTGACTCTCGTGGGTAGAATGTGAATAGCGCCATCTCTCATTCATAATCATGAAATGTATTGGATTTTTATCACTGGTCAATTCGATGTGATTTCTTTAATTAATTTTGATTTCTTCTTAACATGTGACATATATCTTCTGCTTACATTTTAACAAGTCAGTTTAATTAGTACTTCGCCTTCTTTTGATTTCTGGAAGGGGGGGGGGGGGGGGGGGTGGCACCATTAATATATTGGATGATTATCATGATTTTTCTGGGATTGACTTTACACACCGGACTTAGGGACAGGGGGTGTTTTGAAAAGTAGGGAACATGCATATATATATATATATATATATATATATATATATATATATATATATGCATACCCTAAATAACACTGAGTTGGGGGGGGGGGGTGGGGGGGGCGGGGTCTCCCTAAATAAACATTTAAATTTATTTTCAGTAAATGTCATACCTGTGGCAGAATGTTTTACTGACATCGCTACCTCTGCTGTAATATATTTCCAATTACAATTACAAAGATTTTTTTATATAGAAAAGTTGATGACTAATCATAAAGATGAATGATCCGTCGACGGCGCGCCGCATCACCGCATCGCAACGTTATCGTTACACCGCATCGTTGTATTCGCAACGCCGCGGTTATTGCGAGTTAAACATCAACGAGACGACACGAATACTTTCGATATGTCCAACCGTTACGCTTAATTGTTCACTATGCGATATGAGTGACCTATAGTCGCAAGTTCGACATGAAGAGGCACGAACAGAATGTACATCCTGATATGAAAGAGCATGTATACGAGACTGAAGATTCCAACGCTGGTGAAGAAGCTAGTGAAGATGATTTCTCCGAACCACCCTCTAAAAAGCAAAGAGTTGTAGAATCTAGCGATGAAATGTTGAAACAAGTGATTCAGAAAGTGATGTGGGGGGGGGGGATGAATCGTCAAAGTCAGAGACGCCTAACATGAACGAACTTGAGGAGAACCTTTGTTTATCAAGAATGGTTAGAACAGGCCATGACATACAGCGAGGACCTCAGGGACGAAAAATATCAAAAATATATCTCCGAGGGAATGGACGAAGAAGAAGCTAAAGAAAAGGCTCACGTGAAAGTTCTATGGGCTGTCAAACGCAGCTTTTACGATCTTTACTCCAACTTCTTGCAGCAGAACGTGTACCTTGGAGGAGCTGAAATTAATCAGGAAATTATGTCTGATCTCACAGAAAAAAGTAGAAAACGGCATGAATGTTCAGGAAGCCGTGCAAAGAGTCTTAGCAAGACACGGTACACAATTCGAAGGCTTATTCCAGTATCAGGATGAGAATGACGATTATAGTAAAGTAGAGGAGAGAAGAGAAGGAAACGCAGAGGGTATCTGAGGGAGGAGGGGGATGTGCCCCCCTCAGAAGTTAAAGATTGTTTTTGAAATTGATCCATACATGGCTCGAATTGGTGCATACTTTTTGCCAAATTAAAAATAAAACAGTCTTAAGTTCAACTAACATGAACAATAACGCAGGAGGGGGGGGGGGGGGGTGTCAGAGGGGGATGTGCCGGTTTTGTGCCCCCTCAGAAGTTCAAGCTTTTTTTTAAAATTGATTTTGCCAAATTAAACAGAAAACAGTCTTAGGTTCAACTAACGGGAACAAAAACGCAGGGGTGTATGAGGGGGAGAGGGGGGGGGGGATGTGCCTCCCTCAGAAGTTGAAGATTCTTTTTAAATTGATCCATAAATGGCTCGTTTTGGTGCATACTTTTTGTCAAATTAAAATTAAAAGTTCAACTAACAGGAACAAGAACGCAGGGGGGGGGGGGGGTGTCACCATATTTTTCAAAAGGGTTGTTATAGATGAATTTGTCGTTTCTATTGAACAATCATCCATAAGGTTTAGGAGATACAAGGGATTAATTTGATTTTTTTTTCTCCAGTTGGTGAAAGGTTTTTCATCGTTTACCAATGTTTGAACTTCTGGTAATGTGAATTTAATAATGAAGCGTCTAAATCTGATCGCCTGATTTGCCTTGCTTTTTCTCTCTTTTTCTTTATTTTCTCTATCTTTATTTTCCCCCCTCTCCCCTGCCCTCCCTTACGTCATAGTTTACATTTGATAGTTCTCTTTCTCTTGGCCTTCCTTCTTCTCGTCCCCTTCCTTTTCTTTTCTTCTCCTTCTTTTCCTTCTCCTTTTCCTTTTTCCTTTTCCCAGCCTCTTCCCTTTTTTCAAAATGATAGAGGGGCGGCCGCCCCCTGCCCCCTGTAAATGTAAAAATCTGAGATGCACGGCCCTACGTGTTGTCAGTGTCTGTGATACGGTGTAATATTGAAGCCCTAAAAAAAATGCGCTTCAAAATGATCAAGAAGTGCCTCAAAAAAGTAAAAATCTTTGAGTGACCGGTTTTACCATACTCATTTTTCCCAATAGATTGTAGTGTTATGAAAACCGTTAGGAAAACGCAAAATTTGGTTTCGATTTTCAATCATAAATATCTTGATAATCAAATAGGCGATCGGCTTCTAAAAGTCACGGGGTTCCTGATTGACCTAAATGTTTATAATTATCATTGCAGCATGAGCCAAATCCAGGATTTTATTTCAGAATCTGAGACCCAATCCCTTTAAATGCCTAAAAACCCTGAGCTTCAAGGGGCAACGCCCCTTGACCCCCGTTTGGGCTTTGCTCCTTGACCCCACGCAAATTTACGCTGCACTTGCTTAGCTCGCTTTGCTCTACCTGATCGTAAATACTTTTGAAAAACGTTCCGCGGGGCCTGCATGTAACATGTAAGAGTGGGGGTGAT
The DNA here is from genome assembly GCF_000002235.5 of Strongylocentrotus purpuratus. Classification (NCBI taxonomy): domain Eukaryota; kingdom Metazoa; phylum Echinodermata; class Echinoidea; order Camarodonta; family Strongylocentrotidae; genus Strongylocentrotus; species Strongylocentrotus purpuratus. The sequence continues at coordinate 12,553,587 of NW_022145595.1, forward strand.
GCAGATTGTGTCTGCCCCCAACCGTTTTTGCTCATTACGCCTCGTCCCTCGCATTTTGTCCCCAACCCCCCCCCCCGGTCATGACAAGAAATCGCCGCCCCTGCTGTCTATACCATTACATTATTTGAAGAGTCACTTCCTATATTATTAAGAGCATGTATATTACGAAGCTTATCCTCGGGGGGGGGGGGGGTATTCAAAATACAAAATACAGATTCAAGATTCAAGATTTCTTCATGAAAAGAATAAATGTGAGAACGCACACAATGTAAACAAAAATATCCAGGTATATATATATATATATATATTTAAAAAAATACTATAATGCCCTCTACATTTCTATCAAATTCTTCAGAGTTAAACATTCAAGTATTACATTATTGCTAATTTCAAAATCAAAATACTAAAAGGGCGAGATTATTTGTAAACAGAAAAAGAAATGTTGATTAAACAAAATTTTACCTAGATGTGGAAGAAATAAACATGACTGGTATTCTTAGATATACTACAAATTTAATGCACTAATCTACACTTTTGTATAACAAGAAGAGTTACAAGCACACTCCTGCTGACACTCTAGATTTACACAAACTTTTGCATGTTGTTACACAACCGTTTAAAGGTAAAGGCCAGTTATGGTCATGCGATTGCATTGTGAAAGAAACGTTGTGGAATCGATCAGAAAAGGTTGATCATCTAGCATCTAGCATCTGCAAGGTTCTGGAATCATCAAAATGATAAGAAATTTGGCCCATTTTCCGTAAAGTTACAAGCACTATACACAGAAAGATGTATATGGGACTACCCTATATCTCTCACAGACCATGAGAGAAACAAATTTACCAAATATATGAATTAGTAGGCGGTTTCCCGGCAAATTTGTTATTATCATGTATTAGTCAAAACATATTCTTTCACATGATTGGTAATGAGAGCTTCCATTTCATTTTTTGAAATTGGGGCGTTTCCAATACTGGTCTTTACCTTTAACTTTATCATGAGGTAATGAATACTATATTAATATCAGTTTGAAAATTGTGACATTTAAAAGACTTTTAAATGTTAGTAGACATGAACATAACTACCATATAACTTTATCATTCAATTCAATTCAAGATTTTATTGTCCATATATAATACAGAAAAATTGTTTTCCAATGGTGTAACATGTAATGTAAAACGAAAAACATGTTTAAGACAAAAAACATGGTGTCGTGTGCTGAAAGCCAGAAGGGCGTCAAGACTCTATAAAGAAAAAGTCTATGAGCAGGTATGGTCCTCCGGCTTTCAGCACAAAACATAACAAGACAGTTACAATGTATATGACTTATACATAGCAATAATTTTAAATACAATTCTGAATCATATCTTGAATAAATTCAGGTATGAATATAAATGTGAATATGAAAGTAGAATAGGAGCAGCATCACAATCGAAATACGAGCAGAAAGAGAAAGAAAAAGAGAGCTCAAGCTCGAAGGACTGATACAAGAGAGAAATATAGGGAGAGTTGGTAAGGGTCCAAAATGAAAGGGGAGAGAAAGAGAAGGAGAGATGGCATAATTTCCAATCAGATTATAATACATGACAGAAAATACATGGCCATATTAGTGTAGGACAAAAATCAGCAGCAGAGCTAAACAACGGATGTTTTTGACCCACAATGGTGATAAGGTGGAAAGTTTCCAACCCAATCCCTACAAATTTATTTTACTGGGTGGGTAGAGAAAAAGTTAACAAATACTCATAATCGCTATTATCGCTATTATTTCGCTTTAATACAGCTGAGAACTTCGCGTTATTTGTGCATTATAGATGCATGGAATTTGGAATAAAATAATTTCTGTATCTTGCTCTACGGGTAATTGGTACACGCAGGCGGATTCCTGAGCGGTTAAAAGTAAAACAACAAAATAGTGGATGTGATGGGTCTTTCATAATAGAAGTTATTTTAGTCAATAAGCGATCTTCAAACAAAACTGATAGGGGTGGTAATTCAATGCCGATAAGGCGTTGAGCAATTTTCCTAGGACGTTCGAGTTTAGTGTTGTCGGCTTGTATGAGATTTTCATAAAAACAAATGAGATTGAATAGAAGAACACTTTGAATGATAGACTGATAGAAAAGATGCAAGATCGTCCTGTCTATATTAAATTTGTTGAGCTTCCTTAGAAAAAAACATCCGTTGATTAGCTTTACTGCGTACAGCGTTGGTGTTCTTATTAAATCGTAGCTTATCATCAATCAAGGTACCAAGATATTTATATTCACATTCATATGCACATGATGCTGGTCGTTCCTGACATTATGCTAGACATGATGCTTAACTTCAGACTTCAATTTATGTAGTAAACATGTGAATTTTGTAATTGATTTGATAATTGTAATTGCTAAACGGTAAAAGCTCAATAGTCTTCATGTCTTTTCTCTCTTCTCTCTCTCTCTCTCTCTCTCTCTCTCTCTCTCTCTCGTATCTAAGCGCATAGAGACAATTTTGTAATATGCGCTATATAAGAATTGAACATTATTATTATTATTCAGAAGAACAAAGCAAACTTGCAAAATTACAAAATTAACGTCCAAAATGACACACAAAAACACCCACAGTGGTCGCCGCCGTGCAGCGCCCTCTAAATTTTTAAAATAATTTCAGCAATAATGACTGTCGGAAAAAAAACTCTGACACTCCTGCTAACACTGTGAAATCTAGATGAAAATAACTAACACAAAATACATTACTTTAACCGAATCATGAAGTAATGATTACTATGAGGATAGAAGCAGCCTAAAAGATGACAATAAACTCCTGCTGACAATCTGAAAATTAAAGTGTGTAACCATGTACACACTAAGACTGAAAGCTAAAAAATGTGATTCAGCTCCCACATGGTATGATCATGGGTGTCAATTTGTATCCGTGGTTGGGGGGGGGGGGGGTGATAGGTGGCAAAATATTTTCGGCAATGGATCAAAGCAACCAAGAGGTAGAAGCGTGTGGCAGGTTGCACCCCCTCCCTTCCAAGTTATCAACTTTTTCAAGTCACCCTCAATAAAGATAACATTTCAGAGAATATAAGAGTGGTAATAAAATTAATAACATGTTAAATGTTAGTCCTGACTCTTGTCTGCAGTGTAGGCCTACTAGACTGATATCATCTATTTTTAAACGAAATTTAGACATTACCAAAACAAAATCCAATGATGAGGGATATCAGCTTGTTCCGAGTTACGAGGCCATTGCTTTGTCACTGAAACATGACTGTACGCAGCGGGGGCTAGGGTAGGGGGCAGTTTCCATAAATTAAAAAAAAAAAAAACTGAAAATGCAATAAATTTTCAATTATTTATTGCATTTACCCCGGTCCCCAACATAAACAAATCCTCTGGACGGCCATGCATTATGGCTCAAGGCATGGGCACACAGAGGATTTGTTTACCCTAGCCCCTGCTGCGTACAGTCATGGTTCAGTGACAAAGCAATGGCCTCGTAACTATGAGGGCCCCATGATCAAAACCGTGTCGATGTGCTAGTTTACTGTCATTTATGACTTAAGGGCGTAGGTCCCCTAGTTGTTAAGCATAGTAGCATACACATGCTTTTATAGCAGTCATGCAAAACACACATTGTAAAATTATTATTCAATAAAATCTGAGAATGTATACCATTATCTAAATCTATTATTTTTAAATTATTTTTAAAATAATTCCATAAAAATTGGGGTAAAACAAAAATATTCCAACTATATGAGCGACAGTGTAGCTTTAAAAATTAATTCAGATTTAACTTGCCAAAAGTCATGTGATATTCTTGGTCAGATGCTTTCCTTTACCATTAAGAGTAATATTGAGGAATTGGTTGATAATTTTTTTCTTGGCAAGAATGCCCAAATTAAAAGAGTTAAACAAATACACGACTGCAACTTTTAGAGCGTTTTGAAAAAAAAATTAAGGAAATATCAGGAAAAAAAAGAATAAAAAATTAAAAATAAAGACACAATGACGTGAATTTTAAAAAGGGTGAACGGAAATAACATATCAACTAGTGAACTATCTTATAAGTCATACTAATGTCCGAAAGTCTTTCTCCTTGTCTCCGATCTCATCACGAATTCGTCATAGAGGTCATCTATGTTTACACTGTTTACAATGCAAGAATTCAATTTATTCTCGTCTCATATACGGTTGTCTCATTTACTTTGTTTTCTATTTATATATGTACAGTATGTATTATAAAAATGAGATAGCAAAATTTGTATATTGATGGTCATCTTGCGAGTAATAACCATTAACTACTCTCATGGGCCTCTCATCATTAATATTTTTCTTCATTTTTTTATGGTGAATTATTGGGGGGGGGGGAGGATTGTACAGGCCACCCCCCCCCACCTGAAATATTGGGGTGGGGGATATATCCCCCGATCCTCCCGGATCGACAACAAGTTCGAGCTGATGTTGAGAAACGATGAAGCAGAGTAAACACCAAATGCGCTGTGGGAATACATAAAAGAAACAGTTGAAAATGCAGCAAAGAATCACATCCCAAAGAAAAGGAAGCGGAAACAACCATGGATCTCAAATCAGACTTTCGCTGATGACAGGAAGAGGGCAAAAGCAAAATACAATAGAGGAGAATGGACGAGACTCAATAAGGCGGTTACAAGTATAGTGTGGAGGAGGACAAAAGGAATTACACCGAGGGGAAGTGTAAAGACCTAGAGCGTCACAAGAACAACTCCAAGGCCGCATTTGCAATTGTGAAAGAAATCACAAAGAAAAGAATCCCAAGACTGGATGTAATTAATGATGAAAATGGCAAAACACTGACGGAGAATGAAGACATTAAGGGAAGATGGATGCAGTGTAGTACCAAGCTGTTTGCCGCAGAGGGACAAGTTGGACACTCAGTGGGAGGAAAGTGATGAAATGAAACCCCCTCCGTTAAGATCAGAAGTGGAGCTTGCAATGAAACAACTGAAGGATGGCAAGTTCCCTGGCTTTGACAACTTGACTTCTGAGATGTGGAAGGCTACAGGTGAAGAAGGTACCGACCTGATTTGGCGTCTCTGTTGCAATATCTGGAATAGTAGGGAGTGGCATAAGGACTGGTGTAGAGCTATTTTTATACCATTGCCAAAGAAGGGAGATCTGAAAGAATGTGCAAATCACCTAACGATCAGCTTGATTTGTCATGCAAGCAAAGTTCTTCTGAAGATGATTAGCAGAAGAATGAAAATCAAACTGCCAGCCGAGATCTCAGATGAGCAAGCAGGGTTCCGTGAAGGTAGAGGGACAAGAGAACAGATTGTCAACATTATAGAGAAATGCAGAGAACACAGAAATCCCCTCTATTTGTGCTTTATAGAATATAGCAAAGCATTTGACTGTGTGAGCTACTCTCAATAATTATGGAATAAAATGGCAAAGATGGGGTTCCCAAGTCACATCATCGAACTGATCAAAAACCTCTATCATGACCAAGAAGCAACAGTGAGAACCAGTAACGGCAATACTGAGTGGTTTGGAATTGGCAGGGGAGTACGTCAAGGCTGCATACTGTCTCCTAACCTTTTAAATATTTATTCTGAGGACATTATGAGAAATGCTCTGGAAGGATTCAATGGGGGAGTTAAGTTTGGAGGTAAAAAAGATCACGAGCCTAAAGTATGCTGACGACACTACCCTCATTTGCAGCAGCAGAGAAGAGCTGATTTATTTGTTGAATCACATTAAAGAGGCAAATGAAGAGAAAGACCTTCTTCTAAACACCAAAAAGACAAAAAGTATGGCTGTCGATAGAGATAATAATAACACTGACTTCACCGTAGATTGAAATAAAATGGAAGTAGTAAATCGGTTTGAGTACGTGGGTTTACTTATCACTAACAAAGGAGAGAGCACCGTAGAGATAAGAAGAAGGATGGCAATGGCGAGATCAACAGTACAGAATATGTCTCACATCTAGAAGAGCCAAGGCCTCTCTCTCAGTCTGAAGGTTCGTCTGCTTCAAGCAATTACTTCCTTCTCTATTACGACTTATGGAAGTGAGTCCTGGGCCATGAAAAAGAATGACAGAAAGAGAGTTGATGCCTTTGAAATGTGGTGCTACAGGAGGCTGTTGCAGGTGTCATGGAAAGATAAAAAGACAAATGTGTGGGTCCTGGAAAAGATTGGAACAGACTTGACCATCAGAAGGGGAATCATGGAGAAAAAAACTAAACTGTTTTGGGCACATTGTTAGGAGATCTGAAGGTGTTGAGAAGCAAATACTGGACGGAGCAGTCGAAGGAAAATGGAGTAGAGGTCGTCCCCCAATATCTTGGACTGATGATATCAAGAAAGTGTCAGGACAAGGAATAACAGGTGCAACACAAATGGCAGGTGAAAGAGTTGCATGGCGTGCTCTCGTGAAGACCACAGCAGCGCTTTACAGCGCCACCTGAAGTTGATGATGATAAACCATTTAACCGTGTAACCGGTATTCACAATGCAAAATATTAAAATGGGCTGGGCGTGCGGCCTATTGTAATGAAGTGATTTTCAATTCGCTGGTTCAGCTCATTCAGTCACTAATGATTGCTAGATAGATATATATTTGTAAGTAACCGGAGAGGAAGAAACGAGAGATTAAATCAAGATGCCGACTCCAGGAGTCGAATCCACTGGACCAGGTGGCGGCAAGTTCTTGAAATCAAAAATAACCATAACTGGTGTTTATGTACTCATCGGTGCTAGTACTGTAATTTATCTCGCCCTTTTGCAATTTTGGAATAGTGGCAGCTCAACAGGTAGGTCTTATTATTAATAATGATAATAATACTCAGTTCTTTTATAGCGCATAACACATTACAGGATAGCATGTCCCTATGCTAATATGTTTCGCTAATACTCTTTGGTCTATTCCTAGACGAAGGGAGCATGCATTGATATCTTTAAAATCTTGATATAGAGAATTGTAGCCATGATTTCTGTCCTACAATATGCTCGCTTATTTTATTTCGGGACTGACCGATCTTCGCTAATACTCTTTGGTAAAGGGGAGGCCACAATAGGCATTAATATAGGTCATTCTTTGAACTTGTTGATTTTAGGGTAATTTTGGTAATTTCTCACATGCCGTTTTGTGCTTTCATACTGATTGGACTTGGCATCACTGCAAGTATAACAAACATGGTTACATTCATCTGCTGTAATGTGTCTCAGTAGTCATAAAAGTAGTTGTTGTCACGTAATACTTGTGCTGGGACATGGCAACATTGCAAGTATTACAAACATGGTTACACTCATCTGCTGTAATGTGTCTCAGTAGTCATAAAAGTAGTTGTTGCCACGTAATACTTATGCTGGGACATGGCAACATTGCAAGTATTACAAACATGGTTACACTCATCTGCTGTAATGTGTCTCAGTAGTCATAAAAGTAGTTGTTGCCACGTAATACTTATGCTGGGACATGGCAACATTGCAAGTATTACAAACATGGTTACACTCATCTGCTGTAATGGGTCTCAGTAGTCATAAAAGTAGTTGTTGCCACGTAATACTTGTGCTGGGACATGGCAACAATGCAAGTATTACAAACATGGTTACACTCATCTGCTGTAATGTGTCTCAGCAGTCATAAAAGTAGTTGTTGCCACTTGTGCTGGGACATGGCAACAATGCAAGTATTACAAACATGGTTACACTCATCTGCTGTAATGTGTCTCAGTAGTCATAAAAGTAGTTGTTGCCACGTAATACTTGTGCTGGGACATGGCAACATTGCAAGTATTACAAACATGGTTACACTCATCTGCTGTAATGTGTCCTAGTAGTCATAGAAGTAGTTGTTGCCACGTAATACTTATGCTGGGACATGGCAACATTGCAAGTATTACAAACATGGTTACACTCATCTGCTGTAATGTGTCTCAGTAGTCATAAAAGTAGTTGTTGCCACGTAATACTTGTGCTGGGACATGGCAACATTGCAAGTATTACAAACATGGTTACATTCATCTGCTGTAATGTGTCTCAGTAGTCATAAAAGTAGTTGTTGCCACGTAATACTTGTGCTGGGACATGGCAACAATGCAAGTATTACAAACATGGTTACACTCATCTGCTGTAATGTGTCTCAGCAGTCATAAAAGTAGTTGTTGCCACTTGTGCTGGGACATGGCAACAATGCAAGTATTACAAACATGGTTACACTCATCTGCTGTAATGTGTCTCAGTAGTCATAAAAGTAGTTGTTGCCACGTAATACTTGTGCTGGGACATGGCAACATTGCAAGTATTACAAACATGGTTACACTCATCTGCTGTAATGTGTCCTAGTAGTCATAGAAGTAGTTGTTGCCAACTTGCCACGTAAGACAAAATGCACATTTTATGGCTTGCCCTACCTGACAACGTGTTTTATGGTGCAATTTGCATTCTTCGAAATATGGGGATGAAATAATATTATTGATTGTTGATTAAGTCATTATATATTTGCCTCGCCCCTGTTTTTTAGGAACCGCCTCAACGATGATACTTTTTGAGCCAATAATATTTACTCCTTCAATGTGACGTCAGTTCAGAATTTGACCACTTTTATTGTTATAATGTTATCGAATATTTATATTTCTTTTTTGTTAACATCTGAAAAGGTTTATGAGAGTAATGCGTATCGTTCATTTTAAGGATGCTTAAAATGAACGATACGCATTACTCTCACAAATAATTGACTCCTACTACTTTTGATACTGCCCTTGAATTTGATAAGTCAAGTGTGCCCACATGGGGTGGTTAAAAATGCTTTATTCCATGAAATGCAGTTTGAAGTCCTTGTAATTAATATCGTTGAAGCCAATATCAAAGAGGTCATCAGGTGAAGCAATAGTGTCGTATTCATCGTCTTTTTTCTTGCATACTATATTTCCGTTCTTCGTAGAAACACGTGTCACAGACGAAGACATTTTTTGCTGCCCTCAGGACTGCATAACGCATCGGAGTGAGATCCTCATTGATGTAGACTCCCTCACATCCATCTTTTCCTTTCAGTGTGAAGTGGGCATCGTAAAAGCGATCTCGCTTCCTCCTGTTGCTCAGGCTGCGTTTATGCTTGATTTTGAAGGTAGAATGAGCGATCTGAAACGCACATCGTAAACGCTCATTGTAATCGCAGTTCCACGGTGTACTGTTTATGCTCACTTCTCTGGCTCCTCCAGGCAATTCTCCCTGTGTGGCCTTAATTGGCCTTGCAGCTGGATTCGCAACCTGCACTGTGCATGCTACGTAGACCCACTAGAGGTCAGTGCGTTGACCCCATTTAAACGCGTTTGCAAATTGTAAACGCATCTTTTTGTGAGTTTACGATCGGCGATCGTGATCGCCGTTTTTCGGTGATTCTACAAAAGTGAGCATGGACGCAACCGTGTTTTAAACTAAACACGTAACAGATGCCTGATTCTGGCCAGAAAAAGTTAAGCATAAACACGCCCTGAAGAACAAAAGTTTGACGAGTTTTGTCTTCGGATCTCTTCCCAAGGCGATGGCAAGATGAAATATCGACCGCTTTCCCCTACCTGCATCGATCGCCACTTCACAATTTTTTTTGCAAGCTTCTCCTCAGATTCTTCCTCTCTTCCCTCTTCGACAATGCCTGTTATCCTTACGTTATCCCTTCTGTTTATTTGTTCAAGGTGGTCAGTTTGATACTGCATATTACAACCAATCCAGCTCTAAGACGCAGATGGTGGGGCTAGCCAAGGTCGTTGCACAGTACAGGACAGGAACGAGAGAAATAGAACAGGAAATCGGAGCTTTACCGCAAGCATGTCATGGTATGTTGTTAATAACATATTAAATTCATTTTGATAACTGTTCAATTACATTCATCATAGTATAACAATAACCAATTCTAAGCTACAACTTTAACTAGGCAGCTCTATAGGCTATTCTTTAAAAGAACCTATTTACAAATGTATACTATCTACGATTCTACGTACACACAATTACCTGATTACATTTAAAGGGAAATACAACCTTAACAGTCAATTACTCTAAACGAAAGCAGAATATTCAGAAAAGACATGTGGAAATCTAATTAAATCGGACAAAAAGTAAGAAAGTTATGTAAATGTTGTAAAAAATTGAAGTGTGAAAAAGGTATATTGTTTGTTTTTATACTATAGTTTTGCTTAGGAATGTAATTTATTGATATAAAAAAAACTTCAAAAACCTGTGAGCGGGTAGTCACTTATGCCACCTTCACCCCTCTCGTTCACTATGCTCCTTCGCACTGGCGTAATGGTGGGGAGGGGGCTTGGGGGCAGTTGCCCCCCTAATAAAATTCAAACGTGGTACATTTTTAATTCGATACTAGTGATTTACAAATGATGCTAAAATGGAATTTTCCCATGAGCTTCGGGGGGCTCTGCCCCCTGGACCCCACCAAGGGCTCGCTATTAAATGCCTTAAGTTAAATTCCTGAGCTTCACCGTGCAACGTCCCTTGACCCCCGCCTGGGCTTTGCATGTATTATGTAAGAGTGGGGGTGATGAAGATTTCTTCTGCCCCCAAACGTTTCTACCCATTACGCCACTGCTGCCCCGTTCCCTCGCATTTCGTCCCCTGGCCGAGAAAAAGAAAATGCCGCCCCTGCTGTCTATACCATTATACTATCTATACTTCCTATATTAGTAAGAGCATGTACATTACGAAGCTTGTACCGTCGCTCTGTTACGTTTCAAAAGGGCATGAGGGTAGGAATAATAAATTTGTAGGTTTAGAAATGCTTCCTTTTTTAGCAGAAAGGAAAGACACGTTGTACTCTATACAGTTTAAAAGTGGTGTTTTTCTTAAATAAAAAAGGCTCTTTCTAGAAAAATGGCACTTTTAGTTAAAATTTAAAAAGAGCATTTTTAAGAAAGGGACACTTTTCGTGCTTGTGAAAGTCTGGGTATTGTTCCTCGCCTACCCACTACTCCACTGACTTACATTATAGGGTTAAGTAACTGGGAAACCTGTTTAGCCGCTCAAATTCTTAGATTTTTTTTCATATTAGTACATTTTATTAAGAGAAAGGGGGGAAAAAGTGAAAGGGGTACTTATAAGAATAATAAAGGAGTACTTAACAGTAGAGGCACTTTAGGTTACACAAAATTGTCTGGGGGGGGGAGGGGGGGGGGGCACTGTGTACCCTTCCCCCGCCAACCTCGAGGAGTGTCCCCATTCGACAGGGACTAAAATGACAATTTCCCATTCACAGACAGTGATATATTAATTTTCCTTTGCTTTGGGACCAAACATGATATGAATATACAAGCAATGAATACTTTGTTTTGCTAGGCCCCGTGCACCAGAATGATTGAGTAGTCCACCCTCAGGTTGTTTAAAGGGGCACGTTCCCGCCATTGTAGTTATCGCTGCTCTAGTCATCGCCATCTTGGTTCCGAAGATCGACTTCTAATTTGCATACAGCTGTCAATCAAAGTACGCGCGGCCTGGCCAGCCTTCGTCAAGCCAGCTGATCGCTGCCGATCCTGACGTCACGAAAGTGGGCGGAAACAGCAGCCGAATCTTAGAACCGAACTGCGATTGGTATTACTTCGGCACATGTATGCGATAATCGGCATTGTACGGGCATTCGGAACATGCCATCTGCGTAAGAGCCGTATTCTGTTGGTGTCAGTAGGCAGCTAGCACCGTCCGCCAGCGGGTACGTATTTTGAACGCCCTCTGGAATACGGGGAACATGCCACTTTAATAGACCCCTCTGGATACTTTTATACCCAAGAATATTTTATATCGCAGCATGTCAGGTACACCCTCTCGCCCCTTGGATGTATAAAAAGTGAATGATATTGTCATTGAATGCGGGATTCGACCAATTTTTTTGCATGATTTTTTTTTTTAATGTGCTAATTTAAATAAAAGAACCCCCATTTTCTAAATCAATTGCATGACTTTTTGTATGTACTGAAAAAGTAACAATCAATTGAAACTTATATATTTCTTGGCCTAGATAAATTTCACCATGGAGTTGTACTCCGGCGAGATGTGTCCTAGTCCAGAATAAAAACTAATGATACAATACTTTTATAGCGCTTATCACTGCCTTAGTATCTCTATGCACTTAAGCAGTGAAAGGGATAGGAAAGACAGGAGCTGTAATTTGCCTTTGTAAAGTTTACTCAAACGGTTCATTAGCAAGTAAGTTAGGAGAAAAATGTTAACCCTGAGGATGAATTAACCATAGGATGCACGGTTTGTAACATAAAATATCAAAACGCCTATACGTTTATTCGGGCATTGGCGGATCCAGAAGGGGATAGCTCCCTCGCCCCCTCCCCCATCAAAATAAAAACTGATATATTCATTGTTACATCATACAGCAGGCCCTTTTCCAAATTTTGGTTATTCCTGTTTAAATGTACACAGTGGCGGATCCAGGGGGGAGGCCGGGGGGCCCGGCGCGTTTTTCAAATTTTCGGGAGCAAAAAAAAAAAAAAAAAAAATTGTGCTCTGTCAATCTAGTGAGATCCCTTATGAAAAAAGTGAGTGTGGATCAAGCCCTGCACATATCGTCCCTATTTCACGAAATGACGGATGAGCGCGCAATTAAAAGAAAGTTAGTTTTGAATAAATCGCTTTTAAACTTTCAAACCATAATCTCAACCTCTTTAAAGATACTATGTCCCTTTTGCAGCCAACATCAAATTCCGTAAAACTTTGCAGGAATTGTGAATATGTCATGTATGTCCTATCTGTGAAATTTAAACGTTAGCAGTGTCCTAATATTCAAATCATGCAAGGAAACCCGTTTACTTGCTAGACTTCACTGTCAGACAATATTGAGTGACTGACTGGCCCTTTTTCTTCTTTAGTAATAACATACATAAAATGAGCTGTAAAGGGTACATGAACATTTGTCTACATCAATAACCCACTTCTTTTAATGGCTAAAATTAAAATGATTGAATCTTTGCGAAGCATAAAACGTACGACCATTCGGTACAATGGTCTGAAAATCAGACTATTAAAAACTGAATGCTCCTTAACCCCCCCCCCCCCTTTCCTCACTGAACGAAATATTGGTCGACGCGATTTTCCCATTTCCGGGGGCAAAAAGGCGGGGAGAAATAGAAGTGAACGGTTTCACACACAACGACGTTGTATTATTATTCTTATTTGTTCATCGTCTCTACGATGCTCTTTGAATAAAAACAGCCTTTATTGTTAGGCTTCCCGAAAGAAATTTAAATTGTTGTTAAATTTTTGGTTGCAATCTGTAGATTATGATGATGTGTTTGATCTTGTTTTTTCAATAACAAGATCAAACACATGATGAAAATCTACTGGGTGCATGCCAATAAGTTCAAGAAACAAAAATGCGGTGCTATTCGGTCCAAGCAACGATTTCTGAATTGGAGCGACAATCGTTCGCCTTTGCTGCTCTTCAATAATACTATGACAAGCAGTATTAATTAATTTTTTCATTGCCTCATGATCAGGCGCGTACGCAGGGTTTTTTTTTTTTTTTTTTTTGGGGGGGGGGGGGGGGGGCGGGGGTCCGGGAGTCGAACCCCCTTCATTTTTTTTTGTATGTATGTGTTTTGTAGGAAACCCCCCTTCAATTAAAAAAAAAGAAAAATTGCTAAAGGGTGACCAAAGAAACTGACCTTACCCCCCCCCCCTCCAATTTTCGGGACAAAAAAAATAATAAAGGAAATGTGCTCTCCCCCCCCCCTCCCCTGCGTATTCAGCGGCTTGCTGAGTCGTTGCGAAATTTTTGGCGCGACTTTCAAATTTTGAAACCCCCTCCTCGAAAAAATCCTACGTACGCCACTGCTCATGATAAATTCGTTAAACAGTTGATTCTCTTGGAGGGGAGAGAGAAGTGAACGGTCTCACGCTTAACGACGTTGTACTATTAGGGACTTTTAGATTTGCACGTCAACAGCTTTGACTTCATTTTAAGGCACTGCGCATGCGTCACGTCGTCTCAGTCGGCGATCGAGAATGCGTCAACCTTGATTTTCCTAAATCTAGTACGGTACTAGTATATCCCGCTTGCGCATAAAATATACAGTTCCTCAGGTAGGCAAATGAACATCCCTTCACTGCTATTATGTAAAAATGTGTAGAACAGGTGTCACATGCATATTCACCTGTTCTTCACATTTTTACATAATAGCAGTGAAGGGATGTTCTCACTATGAACATGACAGACAATGAAAGCGGACAAAATATACAGTTCCTCAGGTAGACAAAGGAACATCCCTTCACTGCTATTATGTAAAAAGGTGAATATGCATGCGACACCTGTTCTACACATTTTTACATAATAGCAGTGAAGGGATGTTCCTTTGTCTACCTGAGGAACTGTATATTTTGTCCGCTTTCTTTGTCAGTCATGTTCATAGTGTCTACCACAGCAATAGGCCATTTTCGTAATGTAACCAAATTTAATGCATAAGTCTTTGTGAAGTATTTCAATAGACATAATCCAAACTGCGTACATTAGTTGTTGCCAGGTTGGACAAACTTTATGGTTTGACCTGCCTAGCAACACTTGATATATGCAGTTTGCATTCTGACTATTGAATTACTATTATTCTTATCAGGTGAATGAAATAATTTGTAGTGAGGCACTTCACAAAGACGTGTGCATTAAATTTGGTTCATTACAGGTGTAGAATAAGGAACTGTATATTTTGTCCTCTTTCTTTGTCCGACATGTTCATAGTGTTACTTCCTGCATGCATGTATATCGTCGAGTACAATCTAAAAGATTTCTAATTGTAGTCAACATGGGCCTTTGAGTTCGTTGACACGCATGATCAGTCGGCGTTCGTCGTGTTCTCGCCCACTCAATCTAAAAGTCCCTATTATTCGTATTTGTTCATTGTCTCTACGATGCTCTTTGAATAAAAAACAGCCTTTATTGTAAGGCTTCCTGAAAGAAATTTCAATTGTAAAGAAATTTTTGGTTGCCCTCTGTAGATTATGATGATGTGTTTGATTTTTTTTTTCAATAGCAATTGTAAACACATGATGAAAATCTGCTGGGTGCAATGCCAATAAGTTCAATAAACAAAAATGCGGTGCTATCGGTGTGGCGTACACATGGCAATCACATGCTGGTAAATACAATTATCATCATCAGTACTGGGTCTAATAAATTAAAAAGAACTGAATTTGAACCTGGGCCATAGGCTACCCCCTCGTTCTCTTTCTCTCTCTCTTTCCGTCTCTCTGTCTCTCTTCATCGCCTTACTTTTCCCTCTCTTACCTCCCTGTGCATTTGTATGCCTCGATAATACAGAAAATAAACAAGATTCTTCATCTCACCCTCCTTCTTCCTAGTATATATAGGAGAAGTATTAGCAGCAGTATCACAAAAATAATGATAACAATTATTATTATAACTATTATTATGGTTGGTGGTGTTAATGATGTTATTTTTGTAATTATTGTAATTGTTATTTTCATTATTATCATTATCATCATTATCATCATTATTATTATCATTATGATGACTATGAACTTGATGATTATGGTGGCGATTATTAGTATTATTATAATTATTATCATATCATTATTATCTCCTGTATTATCAGCATAATCAACAATGGCAGTAGTGTAGTATAGTACATGTGGAAGTAGGCCTAGTAGTATAGGTATCATTCTGATCCTTATTATCTTGATCATTTCTTTGCAATACGTCTAGAGGATAAACTCATGACAATTGACAATTTGTCATGAATCATTGTCTTTAAGCTTACCATTAAATGCAGCTGGCTCGAATTTTGCTTAGGTATTTGGTACTGGATGATTTAAATAGTAAAATAAACGTGTGTCCTATTCATTCTAGTCATATTCATTTTCATTTTGTTGTATTCATTCAAGTTCTAATGTTTCTGACTGTTTTCAAGACAATATCTTTTTTGCTGATCATAGTTCTATGTAGCTTGATATCTCATGGTAATTTTGAGAGAAAAGCACTTCAAGCAACGATCTCTGAAATTTAGCGACAATCGTTCGCCTTTGCTGCTCTTCAATAATACTTGACAAGCAGTATTAATTAATTTTTCAATGACTCATTGGGGTACACATGTAGCGTACACATGGCAATCACATGCTGATAGATACAATTATGATCATCAGTACTGGGTCTAATAAATTAAAGAGAACTGAATTTTAACTCGGGCCATAGGCTATCCCCCTCGTTCTCTTTCCCTCTCTCTTTCCGTCTCTCTGTCTCTCTTCATCGCCTTACTTTTCCCTCTCTTACCTCCCTGTGCATTTGTATGCCTCGATAATACAGAAAATAAACAAGATTTTTCATCTCACCCTCCTTCTTCCTAGTATATATAGGAGTAGTATTAGCAGCAATATCACAATAATAATGATAACAATTATTATCATTATAACTATTATTATGGTTGGAGGTGTTACTAATGTTATTTTTGTAATTATTGTAATTGTTATTGTAATTATTATCATTACTTTTATAAAATATTATTTTCATTATTACCATTATCATGATTATTATTTTTAACATTATTATTATTGTCATTATTATCATCATTATTATTGTTATCATTATGATGACTATGAACATGATGATTGTGGTGATGATTAATATAAGTAGTATTATTATAATTACTATCATAACATAATTATCATCTGTATTATCAGCATAATCAACAGTTATGGCAGTAGTGCAGTATAGTACATGTAAAAGTAGGCCTAGTAGTATGCATCTTATTCGAATTTTGCTTAGGTTTTTGGTACTGGATGATTTAAATAGTAAAAATTAACTTGTGTCCTATTCATTGTAGTCTCACTCATTTGCATTATGTTTTATTCCTTCAAGTTCTAAGGTTTCTGACTGTTTTCAAGACAATATCTTTTTTGTTCATCATAGTTCTATGCAGCTCGATATCTCATAGTAATTTTTAGAGAAAAGCACTCCAAGCAACGATTTCTGAATTGTAGCGACAATCGTTCGCCTTTGCTGCTCTTCAATAATACTATGACAAGGTGTCAATGACTCATGATCAGGCGCGTACGCAGCGTGGGGGGGGGGGGGGGGGGGGTCGAACCCCTCTTCAATTAAAAAATGTCTCTTACCCCCCCCCCCCCCCGCTTATTCAGCGGCTTGCTGAGTCGTTGCGAATTTTTCCGGCGCGATTTTTAAATTTTCAAACCCCCCTCCTTGAAAAAATCCTGCATACGCCACTGCTCATGATAAATTCGTTAAACAGTTGATTCCCCTCGGATGATTCTTTTGTTCGGATCCCACGCTTAACGACGTTGTATTATTATTCTTATTTGTTCATCGTCTGTGCGATGCTCTTTGAATAAAAAACAGCCTTTATTGTTAGGCTTCCTGAAAGAAATTTCAATTGTTGTTAAGAAATTTTCGGTTGAACTCTGTCTAGATTATGATGATGAGTTTGATCTTGTTTTCAATAACAAGATCAAGCACATGATGACAATTTACTGGGTGCATGCCAATAAGTTCTTTTAAACAAACAAAAATGAGGTAAACATAAATTTAAAATATCAAATAAGTCATACCAAATATATCATCATCATTTATCATCAATACTGTATTGCATTTTGAAATGTACGTACATTGAGGGTTTTGTGGAAAAGACTCATCAGGTATACTCAACGGAATACGAAGGTTATTTCAAACATTATACAGTACTTGTAAATATGCTAAAATGTCTTTATCTTTTGCATCATCATCCTCATCATCTGCATAGATTGTTTACCTGAAGACAAAAGAGGTATTCAAAACAGTACTGTGTGGTATAGTCTCTTTCTTGCACGCCATGGTTATCACGTTCTTGCTGAAAGGTTGATCGTAACATAGCAAGGCAGTTCTTGAAAAAAAAAGATGATGGAGTTTTTCCATGGGAAATATGACTAATATAATCATCAGCGTTACTTTTTTGTTCATCACTGTTTTTCATAAATTTTTTGTGAGTAGAGTATCAGAAGCAAGTCAGTTTACACATTCTCTTTGCAGGGTATTTCAATAAAATTTAGTACACAGTCTCAAACGCTACAAAGTTTAGCAATGCTAAAAGTTTATCTTCACCCAGGCTAACACGTAATCTTTGACTAAACAATTATCAGCTGAACGATGCATGATAAACATGGAAATATTGTTTTGACTAAACAATTTCATTTCTCATCATACAGATAAATTAAAAACAGCTAGTTTAAAGTACCAAATACAATTATGATGAGAATGACTAGAGAAGTAAAAATAAAAACAATTATGTGAACTAGAAATGTTGTGTTTTGACAGAAAAACCAATTGTTGAAATGTAAGTTATATTCATGTTCTAATAAAGGCATCAACCCCTGTAAATACAAACATTTAAAAGAAATAAACAAATTCTTCAATACAAAGATACGATATGAGAATTCATGGAAATGAAATCCAAAACTCTATTATGCATAACTGATTTCTAAAAATGAGGTAGGTATACTTGATAAATAGATGTTCTGAGCTACAGGCGCGGATCCAGGATTTCTTAGGGGAGGGGGCCCAACTTTTTTTTTTTTTTGCTCCCGAAAATTTGAAAATCGCGCCGGCCGAAAAGTCGCTCAGTGGGGGGGGGGGGGGGGGGGGGGGGGGGGGGGGGGGGGGGGGGGGGTAGTGAGCACAATTTTTTTTTTTTTTTTTTTTTTTGCTCCCGAAAATTTGAAAAACGCGCCGGCCAAAAGTTCGCTCAGTGGGGGGGGGGGGGGGGGGGGGGGGGGGGGGGGGGGGGGTAGTGAGCACATTTTTTTTTTTTTTTGATCCTCAAAAAAATTTCAATTTGCACCCCCCCCCCCCCCCCCCTTGAGCGCCAGGGGGGGGGGCCCAACCCCAAAAAAGGTAAAAATCACGTGATTTTACATGATTTTTTTCTCAAGGGGGGGGGGGGGCCCGGGCCCCCCGGGGCCCCCCCTGGATCCGCCACTGCTGAGCTATACATTTGAATATCAAAGATTTATGTTTGCAGGAGTTCATTACAATACTGTAACAGAAAAATGACACCAGTACGACCATTTAGGTCATTGTTTCAGAATTCATGGACAATGTTACCAGTTCACTTTCAATCAGTTCATTGATTTTATAATCAATCCATTTCATTGCGATTACTGAATTATACACACAATTCAAATTATGAGTGGAGTTTTCTATATTTATGATATTCAAAATGTTTACAATTAAACAGTATAAAAGAGAGATTGAGGTATTGAAACATTGAAGCATTGCCACAACGATCAATATAATTGATTCTAGTTTCTTAAGCATGCTCTTCAACAAAAGTTATTCAAGTTTCTTCACACGTATGTCATCCAAGAGATTGTGGTTGAAGCAGCAAAGATTCTTGATCTAGACTGCTTGAAAGCAAAAGGAAATAAGAGAAAGAACAATCATAACAAAAAAAGATCAAAATCAATAGAAAATCATTATCAGAATGTCAATTATGAAAGGGAAACTTTACAGTGCATTATGATTTAGGTTAAATTGTTTTGTGTAGTTTTGGTACCAACTTTTAGAGAGGCTCTTAAATCAGATACTTTAATTGGTATAACCTTAGTATTGGCAATTTTTGTTAAGGATTTAAAAAACAACTTAGATGCTGACCTCGATAGGACCACTCATTCCCTTAAAGGTACTATGTCCCATTTGCAGGCCAAAAAAAATGAAAAGGTTAAATTCCAACGGCGTTTGAAAGATAATACTAATTTAGACCTTCCCTAAAAAAGGTGGGGCTTGAAAATGTCTTCAAGTGGGAAATAGTGTCTGACAGTGAAGTCTAGCAATTAAACGGGTTTCCTTGCATAATTTGAATATTAGGACACTGCTAACGTTTAAATTTCACAGATAGGACATACATGACATATTCATAATTCCTGCCAAGTCACATCTGCAGCTCTGACTGTATTCAGTGAATTGCTTCAACAATTCCATACCGCTCCCACTTTGAGGTCACCATGCAAAGTCACATCGTGCAGCTCGGCTCGGTGTTCAGTGAATTATCAAGGACCCATCTGACCAGCATGTGGAGTGGAGTTTGGTAACATTTGCTGGTATCAAGAACAATTGTTTAAAAGAATTATTTCATAGGGTGAAGTACCAAGGATACTAAAGTGCCGCCTTCAAAACACACCTTGAGTACAGACAGTGGAAGAAAATAAGCTAAACGTGTGGACATTGTTCCCCAGCAAGTAGACTACTCATGAGATTACTTCAGTCTTCAAACAAAAGTATACCCTTTCCGGATGATGCCATTAAGTCATTTTCAGGGCAGGACCTTATGCTACGTTTACACTATGTTCCCGGCGGCCACGGCAATCACGTTTCAGGCCACTTTCTACCCCAAAGATACAGAACTTAATACAGGAATTTAATGAATATATTCAAAAGAAATGTAATATCCACATGATTTGCTTGAACGAAGGGAAACATTTTCTGAATGAAGGAAGATACGCATTAATAACTTCTTAAATTACCCATGTATGCAAAACAAAGAATCAGTTATTTAACATATTTACACAAATCAATAAGAAATTGACTGCAAGTCAATCCCTGTTCACAACCAAAGAAAGACAAAATAACACAATGAACAAAGCATGCAGCCACAATCGAAGACGCACGCCCTATAGTTCCTTGTATCACAATAAACAATTCGAACCTCTGTATATCTACATGTATGTAGGAAAAACACAGAAACATTTTATTTTTTTCTTGCATGACCTTTCTTGTAAGTTGTAGAACTTATTAGGCAAAGGGGGGTTTGTCTACATCAATAGGTTACATAAAGGCCCGTTCTCACCGCCAGAACTTTGCTGGAGCGTTCCTTGAACGGTAGGGAGAGGGGGCCGAATTTCGACAACGCTCGTCACCGCGCACAAAATGGGAAACAAATCGAAAACACGGGCGTTGCCTTAGCGGTGCACCGCTGAAGCCGGCGTTGCTTGAGCGTTGGTTTAACGGTAGCGAGCGGTAGCGAGCATTGGTCCCGCTCCGACACCTCCATACCAACGCCAAACCAAAGTTCATCACCGCAATGGATCGCTGCTTCAACGCCCGACACCGTTCCAGCAATCCCGTGTCCGCTCGTAAAACGCTTACAACCGCTCCACCAAAGTTTGTGCAACGTTTAATCACCGCCCGGGCAAAGCTGGCGAAGCAGCGGTGGTACAGCGTTCAAGATTTCTGCGTTGGCCTAGCGGACCAAAGCGTCCACGAACTTGCGTCTAGCGGTGCCAAACTTTGACTGGGCGTTGTTGGAGCTGTGGTGAACTTTGCCGGAGCGGAAAATTGCCCGCTCCTCACCGCTCGCAATATTTTGTGGAGCTCAAAACTTTCGGAGCAGTAGGAGGGACCATCAGCGGTGGCCGAGCGTATACGGCGTTGCCTTAACGGGGGCCAACTTTTGTTAAACGGTGGTGAACGGTTACGAGCGGTGATGATTTTTTTTCACCGCTCCAGGAACGCTCCAGCAAAGTTCTGGCGGTGAGACCGGGCCTCTAAACTCATATTGAGACTTGATAATTAAAAAAAAAAAGAAGATTTTTTTTGTTGTTGAAAAAACAAATGAGTCCTGAAGTTATAGAAAGCTCATTTGGAGATGACAACAGTCAAGTTGGTATACATCGGAATTTTCTTGAACAGTTCAATTCAGAGCAGAACTGATCAACCCCTAGGCTGTACGTTTTAACTTATCACCCAAAATTTGCTTGTTTAAATTTTAAAGAGGGATCACATGAAATCGGAATTTCATGTGATACATGTATCATGATATAAAAAGTGATCATCACAAAAGACTTAAATTGTGAACATAACCAAA
Organism: Strongylocentrotus purpuratus; assembly: GCF_000002235.5. Classification (NCBI taxonomy): domain Eukaryota; kingdom Metazoa; phylum Echinodermata; class Echinoidea; order Camarodonta; family Strongylocentrotidae; genus Strongylocentrotus; species Strongylocentrotus purpuratus. The sequence goes on from NW_022145595.1 coordinate 12,575,428, forward strand.
AATGGATGTGAACTTGCATATATCAAAAAAATAAAAATGTCAATGTCAATGGTGCAAAACACTATAATGATTAAAAAAACACCATTAAGTTAATTGTTGAAGATCTCTTGAATCTATTTAGTGTGGCTGACCTCATTACTCCTCTCCATTGCCGGGTTCAGACCATGAAGACCAATTTTCTGGGGCGGCTCCATTCCGTGTGATTTTGCGCGTTTGTAGAATTATCTTCAATCCAAAGATATTGTAATGAGTTTCTTATGCTGAAAAACATATATTTAGACATTTAAATTTGGTATTTCTGTTATCTAGTTGCACAGTAATACGAAATTCAGGAAATGACGGCCATTTTGGACGCCATCTTGGATGAGGACTTTTAGCGTGTTATTCTAGACATATTCCTGGACCAATCTAGCCAAGGGCAAAATGTGTTAAAGCGCAGAGGCCTTTTATTAGTGAGCGATTTTCGACCGTACGTTATGCTATGGTCACATTACCCAAAAGTAGCCTGCTCGGCGGCCGAGCGGCGAGTTTTTAACCAATTCTGCCCGGCGGCTGCCCGGCCACCGAGCGGCGACCGGCCAGTCACCGCTCGTTGTTAGGGCATCGCTCGGTCGCCGCTGAAGTTTTAGCGCGGAGTTAAAATTTGGGCGGCGCCTGCCCACTTTTCACTCGCCGCCCAAAATACGCTCGGTGCCTGGGCGGTCGCCGCCCGGGCACCGAACTAATCGCTGGGCGATGCCTAATTCCAGCAGCGACCGAGCAGGCTACTGATCGGTCGGTCGCTGCTCTAATTTGTGACCATAGCTTTAGATGCCGTCAGTCGATCGTTTGTTCGTCATTCAGCTCAAATCGATCTGCTGCAGATCACCTATTCGTCAGCATTGACGAAATCAAATCTAGTTGTTGTTGTTGTAGTTTGTTTGTTTATTTTGTTTATTTCTGTCCTCCTACATCATATAATAAAACATTGGCAGAATACATGTTGATTCAAAATTAAATCAGTGGCAGACGAAAAGAAAAGCAGCAATGGTCGAGGCTACGTGGATGTATAACATTAGTGTATACCTGTTTCATTTTTTTCTAACAATACCCCCCCCCCCTCTGTGCCCGTTTTCCCTTTCCAAGTTATGCCCAAGGGGAAGGCGGCATATTTGTTTACCCCTGACATTATACCAAATAAAGAATGAGCTGTACGATGATTTGTATGGGTGATTAGTTAGTATTTTCTGTCATATAATACCAGTGGCGGATCCAAGGAGGGAGGGAGGGGGCCGGCCCCCCCCCCTGGGGGAAAAAAGAAGGAAAAAAAGGAAGGAAAAAAAAAGAAGGAAAAAAAAAAGAAGGAAAACAAAAAGAAGGAAAACAAAAAGAAGGAAAAAGAAAGGACAAAAAAGAAGGAAAAAAAAGGGAAAAGATTTTTTTTTTTTTTGAAAAAAAGTGTTCCTTCCCCCAAGCCACTGAACGAAATATCTGACGACGTAATTTTTCCAATTTCCGGGGCGAAAAAACAAAATTTTGAGAGAAAGGGAAAGAAAAAAAAAAGAGAAAGAAGAAAGGTAGGGGAGATCATTTTTTTCCGCCAACAAAGTGTAGATCAGGGGGGGGGGGGGGGCGGGGCACTGGCGTCTTGATCGGTAGGGGTTTATTTCTGATTCCATAACCGTTACGGTGGTTTACACATAATGCTGAAATGACATAATTTTCCGAGATTTTTCCTCATTTTTTAGTAAATTATACATTTTTATGCGTTTGTTGTAAAATGACAAATTCCTAAATTTACAGCCAGGCAAGAAATATGCTTCTTGAGGTGCCTACATGTCAGGGCCCGCGGAACAACGGGGATCGGGAGCTTCCAGCTCCCTCCCCCATACTTTTTTGACAAAGTATATTCAAGAGAAATAGAAAGAAAAAGAGCAAGAAGAAAGAATAGTTAACTGCCAGTGTCACAACAAAATACGGTATCAAAAAAGCTCATCTGACCGTACTTAAACGCCTAAAACCCCTGAGCTTCCGGGGGCTCTGCCCCCTGGACTCAACCAACGGCCCTAAGGCGGGCCCCCTGATACTCATCTGACCGCAATTTAGTGCCTAAAACGCTTGAGCTTCTGGGGGTTCCGCCCGCTGGACCCCACGCCAATAATCGTCCTGCCAGTGTCACAAATAAGGTATAAAAATATGTTCATCTGACCGTAATCAAATGCCTAAAACCCCTGAGCTTCCGGGGGATCTGCCCCTGGACCCCGCCTAGGGCCCTAAGGCGGACCCCTCGATTCTAATATGACGGTAATCTAATGCCTAAAACCAGGCGCGGATCCAGGATTTCTTAGGGGGGGGCCCACTTTTTTTTTTTTGTCCGAAAAAAAATCGTAACGACTCAGCCAGCCGCTAAATAAACGGAGGGGGTTGGGGGGGGGGGGGGGGGGGGGGGGGGGGGAAGAGGACACTTTTTTGGGGGGGGGTCTCGAAATTTGAAAATTTGACATTTTGTTCCGTTGGGGGGGGGGGTGAGGTCACCTTTTTTAGGTCAGCCATTGGCATATTTAAAAAAATAAATAAATAAATTAAAAAAAAAAAAAAAAAACAATCACAGAAAAGGGGGGGGGGGGGGTTGCTCCAAAATACACACATAAACAACCGAAGGGGGGAGGGTCAACCCCCTAACCCCCTCCCCCCTTCCGTACGTGCCTACTCGTCTGAAAATAGTTTTTCCCCTTCCGCGCGAAGCGCGGAAGTTTTTACGTTTCATTAAAGGCACACTGTCCTACTTGTAGCTACTTGCTCCCTCTATATAGAAAACTTCCCCAATCGGTGCCTGTTGGTCCCCCAAGATCCTCTTTTTCTTATGTTAAATGAGAGCTGAGTTAATGAGATAGCCACCTGTCACAGTGACCTCGCTGGCTCGCTGGGCGGTCTAATCCCTTCTTGCTGAAGTAGTAAAGCCTACCTTTAAATCATTAGAAAAAGAAGACGATTCGTTGTACAGTTTTTACTCTTAATCCTCGTCTTAATTCATCCCCCTCTCCCGCGCAAAGCTCGGAAGCTTTTACGTTTCATTAAATCATTAGAGAAAGAAGATGATTCGTTGTTCCGCTCTCGAAAATAATTTAGTTTCCCCACCCGCGCGAAGCGCGGAAGCTTTTACTTTTCATTAAATCATTAGAGAAAGAGGAAGATTCGTCGTACCGTTATGACTTTTAATCCTTGTCTAAATTCAGTTTCCCCCCCCCTCCCACGCGAAGCGCGGAAGCTTCGACGTTTCATTTAATTATTATAGAAAGAAGACGATTCGTTGTACCGTTCCTGAAAATTATCCTCGTCTGAATTAAGTTCCCACTGCCCTCCCCCGCGCGTAGCGCGGAAGCTTTGACGTTTCATTAATTCATTAGAAAAGAAGACGATTCGTTGTACCGTTCTCGACTCTTAATCCTTGTCTGAATTTCAAATATGTTCTTTGTCTATTCCCTTTTCTTCCTACGTCCTCTTCCTTTACACTCCTCTCTTTTTTGGCCGGCGTTTTATTGGGGGACCACCCCACCGCCCCCCTGGCTACGCGCCTGCTGTCAGATGAACATATGTTGATACCTTGTCCGCCCCGGAAGCTCAGGGGTTTAAGGTTTTAATTTACGGTCAGATGAGCATTATTTTGATACCTAATTGTTACAATGGCAGGTCACTAATTGGCTTGGGGTTCAGGGGGCGGAGCCCCGGAATCTCAAGGGTATTAGGCACTCAATTACGGTCAGATGAGTATCGAGGGGCCCGCCTAAGGGCTCTGGGTTGGGTCCAGGGGGCAGAGCCCCCAGAAGCTCAGTGGTTTTAGGCGTTTAATTACGGTCAGATGAGCATTTTTGATACCTTATTATTTGTGACACTAGCAGGACACTATTTGGCATGGGGTCCAGGGGGCAGAGCCCCAGAAATCAGGGGTTTTAGGCATTAAATGACCGTCACATGAGCATCTAAGGGCCCGCCTTAGGGCCCTAGGTGGAATCCAGGGGGCAGAGCCCTTAGGATTTTAGGCACTAATTTTAATCATGGTCAGATGAGCATATTTTGATACCCCATTATAATGTGACACTGGCAGTTAACTATTTTTCTTTCTCGCTCTCTTTCTTTCTATTTCTCTTTAATATACTTTTTCAAAGAAAGTGTGGGGGAGGGGCTCGAGGATCCCGATCCCCTCCGTTCCGCGGGCCCTGATAATTATGTAGGCATCTCAAGAAGCATTTTCTTGACTGGCTGTAAATTTAGGAATTTGTCATTTTCCAACAAACGCATGAAGTGAGGAAAATTATCTCATTTCAGCATTATTTGTTAACCACCGTTATGGAATTATAAATAAACCACGTTTGAATTCTATTTCTCCAACCCCCCTCCCCTATCAGTATGCCAGTGCCCCCCCCCCCTCCGATCTACACCTTTTTGACGGGAAAATTGCAACTGATATCCCTACCTTTCTTCATTCTCTTTTTTTCCTTTCCCTTTCTCTCCTCTTTAACTTTCCCTTCCCTTACTTATCTCTCTTTTAGGTTTGCTGGGGGGGGGGGGGGGGAGGGGCACGGTCATTTTGGTCCCCGACCCGCTCCACACATTGTTGGCGGGATTAACCGCAACTGATCTCCGCTTCTTTTCTCCCTTTTCTTTTTTTCTTCCTCTTTTTGTTCCCTTTTAGCTCTCCTCTTTTCCTTTTCCTTCCTTCTCTATTTTTTTTTAGCGGGGACGGGTGGGGGGGGGGGGGGGAGGAGGGGGGCTAGGGTCTTTTGCCTCCCCCCTCGATCCACAACTTGTTGGCGGGAAATTGCAACTGATATCCCCCTTCTTTTCTTTTCTTCTTCCTATTTTGTCCTTCCCTTTATCTTTTTTCTTTCCCTTTCCTTCCTTCTCTTTTATTTTTTTATTGGGGGGGGGGGGGGGCAAGTCCTTCCCCCCCGATCTCCTTCTTCCCTCTTTCTTTTCTTCTTCCTCTTCTTTTTTTCCTTTCTCTCCTCTTTCCCTTCTTTTCCTTCTCTCTCTCTCCTTTTTTTTTTTTTTTTTTTTTTGCGGGGGGGGGGGGGGGCCAAGGCACGCTCGGCCCCCCCCCTGGATCCGCGCCTGCCTAAAACCCCTGAGCTTCTGGGGGCTCCGCCCGCTGGACCTCACGCCAATCAGTGTCATGCTAGTGTCACAAATAAGGTATAAAAATATGTTCATCTGACCGTAATCAAATGCCTAAAACCCCCGAGATTCCGGGGTTTCCGCGCCCTCGACCCCACCAGGGCCCCTAAGGCGGGCCCCTGAATGCTTGTCTGACCGTAATTTATTGCCTTAATCCCCTGAGTTATCGGGAGCGGACAAGGTATCAAAATATGTTCATCTGACCGCAGACTCGTAGCCATGGCGGCGGTGGGGGCGCCCCCCCCAAAAAAAAACACTGGCCAAAAAAAAGAGAGGAGAGAAAAAGCTTCCGCGCTTCGCTCAGGAGGGGGGGGGGGGGGGGGGGAGGGAATGAATTCATACAAGAATAAAGAGTCGAGAATTGTAATACGAATCGTCTTCTTTCTCTAATGATTTAATGAAACATAATAATTTCTGCAAGGGTTTTCAAAACAAATGCGTTTAAGTCGAATATTGATGAAAGAATACAACATTTAGATTTTTCTGCGTACAACAGAAAACCCAAATTATTGTTCTGCTTCTAATGATGCTAACTTAATATCAGGGTTGACTTCCCCTCCTTGTATTCAATAATGAGCAGAAAAGTGTAATCTATTCCTTTTTCCATTAGACCATTTTTCTTCAACATGTCTCAGCAACAATTTGTTTATATTCTCTCAGCAAAATAAACCAACATTTCAAATATATACAGGGCGTCTATAGGTTTTTTTTGTAAACAAAACTTTAAAAAGTTACGCAAAACTTTGTTTGAATATAAAGCTAAAATCTGACCGAACATTGCCTGCCCCAGATATCGATTTGCACAATCATGGATTGTATGTGCTAATTCCAATCATGTTTTCACTCCGATGGATTGATCTTACTCCTTAGCAAATAAAACAAGCTACAATAAACACAACGTTTGGAATAATAGAATTGTAAACAGGTTACGTTGGGTTCTTGATTATGTGCATGACAATCAAACCTTTCTGATTATCATAATAATTAAAACACCATATGGAATAGAATCGTAAACAGGTAACCTTAGGTTCTTGATTATAACATTGTGCATGACAATCAAACCTTTTGATTATCATAATAATTAAAACAGTATATGGAATTGAATCGTAAACAGGTAAACTTAGATTCTTGATTAGTGCACGGCAATCAAACCTTTTTGATTATCATAATAATTAAAACAGTATATGGAATTGAATCGTAAACAGGTAACGTTGGTTTCTTAATTATGTGCATAACGATAAAAAATTCATGATTATAATAATACTATAAACACCTTTGTTTTACAATCTTTTTAGGTGCTCTTCAAAAAAAAAATATTAGAGATAAATAAGGTAAAAGTAATTATAGTTGTACAGGTTAATGTACAGAGAAATTCAAGTCCATTTAATTGAAAGAGTGTATAAGCAGGCTAAGGTGATGAGAGTATTATGGAAAGCATATTATCTAGATACTCTAAAATGCAAAGACTCTCCGGAGTCATACATTTTGCACAATAGAAATTTTAGTTATTTTGTGAAAAATTGTTGGACACCAGTGGTGGATCCAGGGAGGGGGGGGGGGGGGCTGAGCGAATTATCGGCCGGCACGATTTTCAAATTTTCGGGAGCAAAAAAACCCCCACCCCCTCCCCCACTATGCGAATTATCGGCCGGCTGTTTCGCCGCTAAATATTTTCTCACGAATTGGGCCCCATCCCCTGCCGCCGGCTGGATCCGCCCTGTATAATACTACTAATTTGATAAACCGACCCTCAGACCACAGATCAACCGGACCTTTAGCCATAATATCGAGCGGCCCGTGGGGAAATCTCCTCGAATTCAGAATAGCCAGTCCGCCCTCGCTTTTTCAGACTCGTCAACAGCATGAAATGATGAGGCAAGGAGGTTATCAACAAGCATGGTGGATACATTACAGTATGAAATTAATGATGGATAGCTGGTTGAAGGTGCCTCAGTATAAAACGAAGCAATTGCATTACTTTTCTAAAATCGTAATACATAGGTATGTTTAGTTTTCTCCGATTGTTCTCTTCATTCATACATAGGTCCTTTCTCATGCACGAAACCGCTATGTCCAGACTCTGATATACCAGGACTAGGTAAGTAAATGCATCACAGTTTACCGAGACCATACGGGATTACCGAGGGAATATGGAACAGTGTAATTACATAAATATAACGGGAATACGGGGGGGGGGAGGCATTTTGGACAGAGAGAATACTTCAATATAAAGGGAATGCGGGACAAAGGGAGTTAGGGACAGAGTGAACGTGGGACAGAGGGGATATGGGATAGACGTGACAGAGGGGATGGATACAGGGATTACAAGATAGGAGCAATACAAGGACAGGAGGGATGCCGAATATAAAAAGATTACGGGATAAAGGGAATACAGGGACAATGGGAATATTGGGACAGAGGGAATACAGGGACAGAGGGAATACAGGGACAGAGTGAATACAGGGACAGAGGGATTACAGGAACAGAGGGAATACAGGGACAGAGTGAATACAGGGACAGAGGGAATACAGGGACAGAGGGAATACAGGGACAGAGGGAATACAGGGACAGAGGGAATACAGGGACAGATGGAATACAGGGACAGATGGAATAAAGGGAAAGAGGGAATACAGGGACAGAGGGAATACAGGGACAGGGGGAATACAGGGAATGAGGGAATACAGGGACAAAGGGAATACAGGGACAGATGGAATAAAGGGAAAGAGGGAATACAGGGACAGAGTGAATACAGGGACAGAGGGATTACAGGAACAGAGGGAATACAGGGACAGAGTGAATACAGGGACAGAGTGAATACAGGGACAGAGGGAATACAGGGACAGAGTGAATACAGGGACAGAGGGAATACAGGGACAGATGGAATAAAGGGAAAGAGGGAATACAGGGACAGAGGGAATAAAGGGAAAGAGGGAATACAGGGACAAAGGGAATATTCGGACAGAGGGAATACAGGGACAGAGGGAATAAAGGGAAAGAGGGAATACAGGGACAGAGTGAATACAAGGAAAGAGGGAATACAGAGAAAGAGGGAATACAGGGACAGAGGGAATACAGGGAACGAGGGAATACAGGGACAGAGGGAATACAGGGACAGAGGGAATACAGGGACAGAGGGAATACAGGGACAGAGGGAATACAGGGATAGAGGGAATACAGGTATAGAGGGAATACAGGGACCGAGGGAATACAGGGATAGAGGGAGGGACAGAGGGAATACGTGGACAGAGTGAGTACAGGGACAGCTAGAGAGAATACGTGGACAGAGTGAATACAGGGACAAAGAGAATACGTGAACAGAGCGAATAAAGAGGGAATTTTGAGTATGTTGATGAATAAATAAAAAAATTTGAGTAGACGATTAATTGTCTTTTTTCTCACTCGCTGGCAAAATTTAGAAACGGGAAGGTGTAAGCAAATTTCATGAATACCCCATATAACTATTCAGTCAAGTCACTGTCTGAATATCATTACAAGGTACCCGAATATAATTTATCTAGTATGTTTTTATCGTAAAAAGTTTTTTTTTTTAAAACCTTATTAATCATTAACGAATGAACAATATGAAACTAAATATTCCTATGAATTACTTTATGATCAAGTATAATGCTTTATGAATAAATTGTTTTCCTAAAAGTGTTTTATTTAATGATACCAAATTCCTGTTATATAGTTGGGCAGAGGAAACTAAATTTGAGCGAAATATCAATAGCCCACGCAGAGGAACAAATTTTTGGACCCTCTGCGGGAAAAGTTCGGACCTCTGTGAAACGAGCCAATGAGATTCTTCTGAAGAAACTCGTCGATCCCAAGACTGGAAAAATTACGAACGTTGATTGGCTCTTCGATCAAGTCCTTGACCCGGATGCAATGAATATAAGCAATTATTGGTATCTTCCGGGTGGACATTGGAAACCAATGAATTGTTTACCGAGATGGAAGGTAAATATGGTTCTGATTTCTTAAAGGTACTTTGTCCCATTTGCAGGCCCCAAAAAATGAAAAGGTTAAATTGCGACGGCATTTGAAAGACAATACTAATTTAGAACCTCCCTTAAAAAAAAGGGGGCTTGAAAAGGTCTTTAAGTGGGAAAATATCGACTATTAGTTGTCGAATCGACTTAGGAGCTATAGAGCCAGTAAGTAATAGTCTGATTTTTCAGACCATTGTACCGAATGGTCGTATACCTTTTATGCTTTGCGCAAAGATTCAATCAGTTTTATTTTTGCCATAAGTGGGTAATTGATGTAGACAAATGCTCATGTACCCTTAATAATAATAATAATATCGAATATTTAGGAGCGCTAAAAACAATAAGTACCATAGCGCTTACAAATACAAATATATGTAAAGAGGACAAGAAAGTACAGTACAGGAAGTATATCACATAGATCATTGGGGGAAAAGGTGAGTTTGAGGGATCTTTTGAAGGTGGCAAGACAGGTAATTTTCCTTATGAAAAGAGGGATGCTGTTCCATGTCTTTGATGCAGCTACTGCAAAGCGTTTTTCAGCTACTGAGAGTCTAGATTTGGGAATGTTAAGTTTACATGTGTCGGTTGCTGAACGAAGATTACGAGTTGGTGTATATATTTGGAGGGTGTCATTAAGATATTCAGGTGCCAGATGATTGAGTATTTTAAAAGCATACAAACAGAATTTAAACAGAACACGTTGGTGAAGAGGTAACCAGTGGAGCTCCTTAAGTAAAGGTGAAGTATGAGTTCTTGACCCAAGGCCAAAAATTAATCTAGCGGCACGATTCTGGACAGTTTCAAGTTTCCTTCTATCTTTAGCAGATAAAACAGTATAAAGACTATTGCAGTAATCCAATCTAGAAATAATAAGAGCTCGGACAGCATGGTGACATGTCTTTAAATCAATAAATCTGCGAATCCTCCATAAATTGCGGAGATGAAAATTACTATTACGGACTACTGGTTTACATGAGAGGTCAATTTGAACATATTATCGATGCATACACCAAGATCTGTAATTTTAGGAGAGAGAGGAATGAATTGATTATTTACTTTAAGCTGTACATCTGATATATATTGAAGATGGTGAGCGGAAGAACAGAAGGCCATGAATTCAGTTTTGTTATTATTAAGTTGGAGATAGTTCGACGACATCCAAGTGCTGATCTCTGCAATGCACAGTGAGATTTGGTGGAGTGTTTCGTTAATGTTTTCCAAAGAGCGTGGGTCAAAAGAAGTAAATAACTGAATATCATCAGCGTAGCAAATATACTGTAAACCATATTTATTAATAATATCAGATATTGGGGTGATATATAAACTAAAAAGGATCGGTCCGAGAACTGACCCTTGAGGAACTCCAAAATCAGATACCCATGGGTCAGATAATTCCCCAGCTATATTTACCCTGGATGACCATCCAGTTAGGTATGACTTCATCCAACTAAGAACTACACCGGATATATGAAAACGAGACTCTAAACGATTAAGTAATATCACATGATCGACCGTATCAAAAGCTGCACTAAGGTCTAATAAGACTAAGAAAACTGACCTTCGTTGATCAAAAAATGTTAAAACGTCATTCTGTAGCTTCAAAAGAGCTGTTTCAGTGCTGAAATTGGACCTGTAAGCTGATTGCATTGGATCATATAAGCTGTTATCGTTTAAGTGGTCTGTGAGTTGAATAGCTACTACCTTTTCTATCAGTTTGGCAACATGTGAAAGATTACTAACAGGCCTGTAGTTACGTAAAGTATCCTTATCTAAGTTGAGTTTCTTGATGATAGGTACAACTACAGCCTCGTGAGCAGCTTCTGGGAAAATACCAGATGCTAAAGAACTGTTTACAATACAAGTTAAGGCAGGAACATTACAATTGATAAGTTTCTTCAAAAGCCAAGTAGGTTGAGCATCTAACATAGAAGTAGCATTAGACATATGGATTATAATGCGTTTGATATTATCTTCGCTCACAGTTTCAAACTCATTCCAATCATTCTCATAAACAGTATTGCACATCCTACAGCCTTCACTACTTCGTGGAGGTATGCCTGTGACATTGTTGTGAATATCACTTATTTTATTGACAAAGAACAAAGCAAAACGGTTTGCTAAGTCAGTAGGATTTTCATACATAGGGAGAACTTTTACATTCTTGTGGAGCAGATTATTAACCGTTTGAAAAACAGTTTTAGCACTAGCTTTACAGAGTAATTCCATTATGTATTTTTGCTTTGTCTTAACAATGATCTCATTAACATGCCTGTTAGATAGCTTAAAAGCTGTGTGATCTGTCTCAGAAGAGCTTTTGATCCATTTCCGTTCAGCCCGTCTTCTTACACGGCGTGCAACAAGGATCTCCTCATTGAACCAAGGATTACGAACCCTAGTGGAGCGAAGAATTGATTTCTGTGGGGCAAACTCGTCGACACAGGTTGCCACGGCTGTGGTATAGGCAGCAAGAAGTGAATTTACATCACCAGTCATAGAAAGCGGGTTGTTGACTCTAACAACCAGTGCTTCTTTGAAGCCTTCGACGTCCATCTCTTTGAAGTTCCGAAAAATCTGCTTTACTTTGCACATCACTGGCTTGGGACACTTCAGTACAAAGCGTATACAGTGATGATCAGACATAAGGTTGCGGTGTATGACAATGTCCTCTATGACACAGTCATGGATAGAATTAATGTCTGTAGAGGATTGTCCCTGTAGATTATCCTCATTCCTGGTCATGACAAGGTCCAAAGTGTGACCCATGTTATGGGTAGCATCATGGACGTGTTGAGACAGGTTTGCTGATTCTATGATGGAAAGGAACTGGGCTACCTCAGACTTTGAAGGCATATCGACATGGATGTTAAAGTCTCCTAGGAGAAGAACTCGTCCAGATAGCCGTGATATCTCAGCGGTAAGATCATCAAGTTCTTGAAGAAAGTCTGCAGTACGAAACCGATTTCGTGAAGAAGGTGGGGGTCGATAAACTACCAGGAAATGAATCGAACCTGCATTACTAACAACGTGTGCGAGTTCAAAAGTGGAGAAAGTCACAGATTCACAAACCTTCAGATGTAGTTGAAATGGAGACTTGAAAATGACTGCAATGCCTCCATGAGGATCGGTCGGCCTTGGAACATTCATAAACGTGTACCCAGGTGGAGAGCATTCGGCGATGACGACTGGATCATGACGACTGGACCCTTTACAGCTCATTTAATGTACGTTATTACCAAAGATGGAAAAAAGCCAGTCAGTCACTCAACACTGTCTGACAGTGAAGTCTAGCAAGTAAACGGGTTTCCTTGCACAATTTGAATATTAGGACACTGCTAACGTTTAAATTTCACAGATAGGACATACATGACATATTCATAATTCCTGCAAAGTTCTACTAAGAATTTGATGTTGGCTGCAAAAGGGACATAGTATCTTTAAGTGAGTTGTGTCGTTAAATATAAACCGACGACAGAGCTGTCGATGTAAAAAATTTACCCCTTCATTATGAAATTTTCCTTTATGAAAATTTTCATTTCATTTCAATGACACTTTGTATCTCCTCCTCTTCTTACGCTCATTCGCATAATACACTCTAATTCTTAGATATAATAGACAAATTGGGACCTACAGATATCTCATTAAAAGAGAACTAATCGTTTGTTTGTAAGAGCGAGATAATTAACATTCAAGATGACCGGAGTAGTAATGATATATGTAAAGCGTTTGGAGAAGGTATTTCGTATTAAGCACTATAACATTCCATATTTATTATCATTTTGTATTATTAAGATAAAGTGAAGGGTTAGGTTTTTAGTGGAAGACGGGGGGAGGAAACTATTCGCTCAGAAATATTAAAGATGTTCGCTCTCCCCCAACCCTATTTAGAATATAAAAATTAAAAAACCGAGAGTAAAAAAGTGTCTAAAATTATGTTTTAACGCTGCTCATAACTACCTGTGTGTTATTAAGGTACACTAATTACATGTTAAGTTTCAGTCGTTAACAAATTGTACCCATGTATCATTCTAGTTGCATGACACATTACCGAACTAAATTAGATCCTTGAAAAACGTTCGATTAAAAGTATTTGCTCTTTTCTCACGTGAATGTTTTACATTCCTCTTTGTCCGTTTAGGTTGCTATTTTAATACCATTCCGAAATCGCTTCCAGCATCTTCCAATTATTCTGCAATACTTGACACCGATGCTTCAGAAGCAGCTACTCGAATTCAGCTTCTTTATTGTGGAGCAGGTCTGTAGTCGTCATCTTTTATTTCATTTTATGCTCTGTTATAAAAAGGACGTCGATCTTTGAAGGAGAGGGGGTGTGCATTTGCAATGACCGAGAAGTGATTTCGGAATTTTTTTGTATTTTGTATTTATTAACATTTATTTCCTTCTCAACAGTACAATATGAAACACAATGTATATATACATGATATATGTAACAATTATTTCAACATAGAGTATACAGTAAATAATTCAGATATGGAAGGAGGCGAAACCCCGGAAAGCATAGCTTGAGTTGGGAACGCCCATAATAAATTAACACAGTTACCGAAAGAACATTAGAGATATAATTATGAAAATTACATTTTATTTAACAGAAAGTTGATAGGAAAGAACAAAAATAGTAAATGGAACAGAAAGAAGAAAAAAAAATGAGGAGAGAATTAAGATGCAATGCTGGGGAATTGATAATTGTAGGGCCTTCAGGGAGAACAGTGTTTATGCTGATGAGACTTTTCTTGTTTAATAAGATTACTGCCTTTATTATTATTGTTATCACTATTATTATTATTATGATTATTATCATAACTCTCAATATCATTATCAGTATTTTTATGAGTAGTAGTAATGGTACTAGTAGAAGTAGTATTAGAAGTTGGAGTAATAATAGAAGCAGTAGGGCCTTCAGGGAGATCAGTGTTTAGGCTGATGAGACTTTTCTTGTTTAATAAGATTACTGCCTTTATTATTACTGTTATCACTATTATTATTATTATGATTATTATCATAACTCTCAGTATCATTATCAGTATTTTTATGAGTAGTAGTAATGGTACAAGTAGAAGTAGTATTAGAAGTTGGAGTAATAATAGAAGCAGTAGTAGTAATAATAGTAGTAGCAGTGGTGGATCCAGGAATTTCTTACCGGGGGGGGGGGGGGGCACTAAATCACATGGGGTGAAATTATTAAAAATGATGGAGCGAAGCAAAAAAGCGAGGCGTCAGCGGCGAGGGAGCGAAGCGACCAAGGGGGGGGGGGTTGGTCTAGGAGGGGGTCAGGAACACCTCCTAGAGTAGGAAGCAATTTCAGAACCATATTGTGCGCATTTTCAGGCACTTCCTGGAGTAATGTGACGTAAAATTGCTTTCTCCTGACCCCTCCAAGAGTAGGGATCTTTTGCAATTTGAGAACCATATTTGGCGCATTAATGTCCACCTGCACTTCCTGGACAAAAACGAGGCCTTCTAATTGGTTAGAAGTTAGAGAAACGTGATCTGTCATGTCGCGAGACAATGCACAAAGGCGGTGGTCTGGTGCTTCACCAGTAGTACTCGCAAAACTTACATGTATCTCAAGTGTATGAACTGTGGTTTTATCAGGGGCATCGCTATCCTTTTCTCAATGGGGGGGGGGGGGGGGGGGGTAATGTAGAGGTCACCGATTACCGACAAAACTAGCCACCAAAGCTGTGACACTTTATTAAATTATTAGGGAAACAATACGATTCGTTGTACCATTCTCGACTCTTAATCCTTGTCTGAATTTAATCCGCCCCCCGCGAAGCGCGGAAGCTTTGACGTTTCATTAAATCATTAGAGAAAGAAGACGATTCGTTGTACTGTTTTCGACTCTTAATTCTTGTCTGAATTCAGTCTCCCCTCCCGCGCGAAGCCCGGAAGCTTTGAATTTAGCTTTCACACTTCATTAAATTGTTAGAGACAGATCACGATTCGTTGTAGGCCTATATGCCGTTCCCGATTCTCACCTCTTGTTTTGCCCCTCCAGCGCGAAGCGCAGAAGCTATGACGTCTCATTTATTTATTAGAGAAAGAAGACGATTCGTTGTACCGTTCTCGACTTTTAATCCTTGTCTGAATTAAGTTTACCCCTCCCGCGCGAAGCGCGAAAGCTTTGACGTATCATTAAATCATTAGAGAAAGAAGACGATTCGTTTACTGTTTTCTATATATATATATATATATAAAGCGTTTTAAGAGGGCCTTCGGTCCTGAAAAGCGCTCTATAAGAACTAGCTATTATTATTATTATTATCAATTTCCTTTACTTGCTGCCGTTCATCACTCCTTTGTCGATGCATGTAGTTGATACTTTGTTACCCCTGCTTCCTCTTTGAATTGCGGCCATGTGAATTGCCATGGTCATTATGATTTTTGATATGTCTTGGTCATCATTGAGTAATCTCATCCGAAATTATTCCTATCCGAACATCTTCCAGAGAACCGCCAAGCAGGTGGTGTGACGATAGTTCGATGGTACATTTCCTTTGGGAATTCCTTTAGGGTAAGAAGACTGTTCTTCCTTTTGTCATTCATTCTGATGGATTTCTGCTCACAAACATCTCCTCTATCTGCAGCCTCAGCCTCTCGTGCAAAGATTTGAATTATTTAATCCATAAGGCCTGCAGCCTGCTTTGCGTCTGGACCAGCAGCCTTCTACGTGCCATCTCCTGAAAGACCGTTTTTAGCCGATTCTTGTTGATTTTCAAGTCATCTTGGGGAAGCACTTTGGCACATTCCTATTTGCTTGTCTTTAACCACTGACCTTTTCGATTGTGGTATTGTGCTTCTCTCCAGATGCTGCTCCGGAAGGCAATTATAACTATAGGTTCTAGTGATGGAAGTTCATATTTCCATTGAGTTCTTGCTAGAACCCTTTTTGATGTTGTAATTTTTGCTGAAACATGGTATTTTCCCTGTACTGTGCTACTTCGTCAGTGCATGTCTTCATTGGTTCTAATTATTCCTCTTTCACCGTCTCCATTCCTTTTCCCTGAACATCATACTTCTCAAAGAAAAATCTTCCATTCTTTTATGACCACCCCCAGCTGGATATCCGTCAGTCTCGTTAGATATATTCTCTATCCCTCTACCTGTTTACCTTGTTTTAGTATCTTCTTTTCCTTGGTGGTAGGAAATATTAAGATGTTTGTTCCGTTTTTTACACCAATAATCTCTCTGTTACCAGGATTGGTCCAGAATAGAGCATTAAAAACCGCAATGGATGTGATTATTAAACTATAGACCTCTGTCTTGCCAGGTCTTGTACATCATTATTGCTCCGGTTGTCTCATTTTCGCTCGCTGGACGTGTATAACAGACGACAATCGGCGGATTAGACGACACTTGGTAGTGAATTTGTATGTGAGATTGCTTTGCTAAATATAAAATACAAGAATATTTTCCATATCTTTTAACTATTATTGATATCAGATAATTAAACAGTTATTAAAATAAATCTACCAAACTATATAATACAATGAAACACTTGACTTAAAGTAGGGGAGTTTGATGTGGTGCACAATTGCATCCCTCTGTAAATAATCGAATAGTCCATGGCGATCATGAATATTCATGTATTTGCTTACCTCGGCAAAATGTTTGCTTATCTTCAATGGAAAAATTACGGTGGGGGGTTGGCTGAAATGGACACAATGAACCGATCAAAACTGATCTATTATAAATCATGCTTCTTATCCTTCGTGTTCTTGACCTAAAACCTTACAATCGCTTGGCAAACTGAGTCCAAAGTTCGACTTGTTTCACATGTGTTATATAGGCAATGGCGAGCTTGCAACCTATTTTGATCAAATTACGGTGGGTGAACTTTCAAAAGTCAATGGGAGATGAGGGTTCCAATGAAAGAGCTAGTGATAACGTACGTCGGGTGGATCTGCTTTTCGTTTAAACAAAAAATGAATTTTTAACGATTTTTTTGTAAAATTCCATAGGCTAACATGTTAGGCTGCTGACTCTGACGATAGGGGACGTTGTCAAATGAGACTAAACGGAGCTATATGTCTGTTGATTTAGCCCATTCCTCGTCAGGTCTGCTCTCAAAATAACATCCCGTGACGTTTGTGCTTTATTTGCAGTGGACACATGCAAGCGTAGTTTATGCCTGCTTTAATAGAACATGTAGAAAAAATAACCCTTTTTCTTACTCATGTGTAATCTGTAATTTTATATTTAAACAAGCAACAACAAACAAGGAAAAAATTGAGATGAAAACATGCATCTGTACACGTCTCTCTTTAATACGACTATGTGGTGTAGTGAAAAGACCAATTAATTTTAAACAACATGCTGTACAGACAACTAGAAAATTGTGTTTAAAATTGAACCGTTCGTTGTATCCACTAATGTGATGAAAATTGGTTTTATTTCTCTTTCTCTCTCTCTCTCTCTCTCTATTTTGCCCAGGCTAACCAGGAACTCTTCAACCGCGCGATGCTCATGAACGTCGGGTTCCTCGAATCACTTAACTTCACCGACTACGATTGTTTTGTCATCCATGACGTCGACCATGTACCCATCGATGAGCGTAATTACTACGGCTGTTCCAGTATGCCCAGGCATTTTATCTCCGGGTCTGATAGATGGAATTACAAGTAAAGAAATTTTACACTTCAATGAATGATTTTAAAGTGGGCCAGAGGTCAGCTCTTTCAGTCTTTAAATACTCTGACAATCATACTCGAATCGCATTTAAAAAAAGTAAACATTATTTTGGCGACACTTGCTCTAAGTTTACTTTCGTCATTTAGAGTGGGAGTTGTAGGTTGTGACCGGGTTTAGAGGTTAGGTTTAGGGTTTAGCATATAAGGTATTGGGTCCTGTGTTGAAGTATGGAATTCGATAAGAGTTGGGTATTGATCTCGGCGCCATCACCACCGGAGCATGTGTCGTACTCCTTTCAAAAAGTGACAACTCCAAAGTCAATAATAGTCCTGAAAAGGGTTCCTTGTAAGCCTCATTTTTAACATTTGTAAGATATTTTTTGTGTGTATAATCGCTAAAGCGCAAGTCTTTTACTCAGTATTCGGCAATCTGCAGTATCAGCTGCATGTCTTATTATCTAAACCTATTGTGTTAACCTTTTTAAAAACAATTTCTGAATATGCTGTATAATCGCTTCACGAATTTCGTAGATTTGCCATGTCAATGAATGCGCTACTACCTGCGTTAATTGAGCCTTTGAGAACCATTGGCCTATATACGCCAGTGTTTAATATGAGAATTGTTGATTTTGCAGTTTTTTTAATTTTTTACTGACGCAGGCCCTCGTTAAGCAAATGACGCCACGTGCGCAACGGGTATAATAAATCGCTTTTCTACTTATGTTCTAGATTACCGTATAAAGATTTCTTCGGAGCCGTCACTGGTCTTACTAAAGCCAACATCCGAAGCATCAACGGCTTCCCTAACGTTTACTGGGGGTGGGGTGGTGAGGATGATGAAATATACCGAAGGGTCATGGACGCTCACCTCAAAATCACCCGCGATAAAGGAGACATCACCCAATATAACGTCATTAAACATCATCACAAAAGCGCACCCGCGGCAAAAGACAGGTAGGCATTGTATTTGCTTTGGATGCAATCTGATTATGAATATTTCTATACCGTGTGAGTCAAAAAAAAAAGTTTACACTTAGAAAACTGCTAATTATTTAAAAAATCATCTATGAACAGTAAATGATTATACATCTTATGAAAGGGTGTTTTATCCCAAATCATTTGGTATCATTTTTGTGTGGTATGTGTTCACGCTTGGATGAACAGGGGGCATCGTTTGCGAGAGTGCAAAAATCGATTTGCGCCAAAGTTGCTTGTGTGATGTTTGAACAAAGCAATTGGGATTTGGGTATTAATTCGGTCTTTGCAGATCCAAATAACATCCCTAAGAAAACTAATCATGCCACACATATCAAATATCGAATATTTAATATCAACGAACATTAAGTGCGCTCCTGTGTGTGACTTTGCTACGCAATGCATTTCATTTGATACATTCTATTCATTCTCTCCTCCGCTAATCCCAACATTATACATGGGGTAGGCATCACTTTGGCGCAAGTCGATTTTTGCACTCTCGCAAAGAATGCCTCATATTCATCCAAGCGTGAACACATACCACACAAAAGTGATACCAAATGATTTGGGATAAAACACTCTTTCGTAAGATATATAATAATTTACTGTTCATAGATTATTTTTAAAATAATTAGCAATTTTCTAGGTGTAAACTTTTTTTGACTCACGCGGTATAGGCCTACTCAAACTTTCCATGCAAGCTGCTTGGAGGAATGACCCAAATACCCTCTTCCTTAGTATAATCAGTTTAATATTAATTATTTTGAACCCTATAATTGCACAATAGATTACTCAAGTTGGTTTTAAAAAGATATTTAAAAAACTTGCCTAAAGGTGGTCGGACGCATGATTCTGGCCAGAAAAGTTGTGCATAAACATACCCTAAAAGATGTGATTTTGGTGTCCAAACATAGGTTTGGGGATCTAAGAATCTACTCATACTACTTAAAATGGATTATATGGACATCAGAAAAACTGGAAATCAAATATCCTAACAATGACAAAAAATGAGTTACTATTTACATAAAAGGTCTAATCAGAAGGATTAAAAATAATTGTTCAGAGTTCAGGATATTCACTAGTATGCTTTAAGCCCCACTGCAATAGTTATAGCTACTTTCGCCCTCTATATAGCAAACAATGCATAATCGGTTACCATTGGTCCCCCATTGTCCCCTTGTTCTTATGTTAATGGAGAGCTGATTAGATGAGATAACCAAGTGTCAGTGACCATGCAGGGAGGTGTAATCCCTCCTGGCCAAACTAGTGCAGATAGGCTTTAAATTATTATAAAGGTTTAGAATAGCCTTATTGACTACATTATACCAAAGATGGCTGCTATTTTGTATTCTAAGATGATGGCCGCCGGAAAATGAAATTAACCATAAATCGTGATATATCTTAGAGATATAATGTTGGTGACTAACCTAACTTTCGGGAGTCGACAAATCTATTGAGACTGTTTAAACTGTGGTATGGCCATCAGAAAGTCTAGAAATCCATGATGTTTTCCAAAAGATGAATGCAAGAAATGTCTGCCAATAAGGTGAACATGGTAGCCTTAGATAAAGAGGGATTTAGTTTTCCGCCGTTCGCCGTCCTCGTCCAAGATGGCTTGCGGCATTTAACAAAACGTGTAGAATCATTAGCCCCAGTATTGGTGCC
Organism: Strongylocentrotus purpuratus; assembly: GCF_000002235.5. Classification (NCBI taxonomy): domain Eukaryota; kingdom Metazoa; phylum Echinodermata; class Echinoidea; order Camarodonta; family Strongylocentrotidae; genus Strongylocentrotus; species Strongylocentrotus purpuratus. The sequence continues at coordinate 12,595,862 of NW_022145595.1, forward strand.
AATCCCTTGTTTGGAGAAAGAGAATAATGAATCCATTAAGACCAGTTTAATTGTCATGTAGCAGACAAGAATCATACAGATCCAAGGCGTAGAAAATGGCAACATATTCCCTAAAATCCCCAAAGAGAGTTACTAATCAAAACACAAATCTCTTTCGTCATTTCTTAAAATGTAAGTTTATGCTTTAAACAAATTAATTAATAACTTTGGTAGCCTATTTTTCAAGGTAGAATCCACGATTTTTGCCATTATGGCATTTATGCAAGATGCCATTTATGACTTAAGGGCGTAGGTCCCTTAGTTGATAAGCATAGTAGCATACACATGCTTTGGCAGTCACGCAAAACAAACACTGGCAAATTATTATTCAATAAAATCTGAGAACGTATACTATTATCTAGATCTATTAGGAATAAATCATTGTCACAATAATTCCATGAATTGGGGTAAAAAAGAAAATATTCCAACTTTTATGAGCAACAGTGTAAATAGTAACACGAATCTTATTATGTTGAGATACTGGCTTCCATTTTGTAGGCCATCTTAGACTTACGTGTTTTCTGATGGTCATAGCACATTTTAAAAAGTCTTAATGGATTTGTTGACTACCGAAACCCAGATAATCACACCAAAATTACATCTCTAAAATGGATATGTCACGATCTATGGCTAATTTCAGTGTTCAGCTACCATCTTTAGTATTTTTTTAGTATATTAAGGCTACTCTGAATTTTTATGATAACTTGAAGCACGCAAGTGAATATGCTGACCTCTAAAACACACTTTTAATCTTGCTATTTACAGCTATACTGCGTAGAATAAATCACTTCCTGTTATTTTCAAGAGACTGGCGGTCATTTTAGACGCCATCTTGAATTTCCTGATCTTCTGGTGCCCATAACTAACTGTAAGTGGTATGAATGGATTCTTCGACTCCAAAAACCTAGGTATAGACAATAACATTTCAATGATAGATATATCATGATTTGTCGCTATTTTAATGTATTGGCGGCCTTCTTGGACGCCATTTTGAAAGTAACCACTTCCGGGGGTCTTACATTTTAAGTGTGTTGTTCCTGATGTCAAGCACTACCGAATTGCATTGCAAAGCTGCAATGAAATAATACCCGGCAATCAATGTTTGTGTTCTTTTCTCTGATTGGTCCTTCAGATTGGCTCTTTTGAGCACATACAAACGTCGAAACGGAATGGATGGATTGTCGAACATCGTTTATCCGACCCCCGTGTACGACCTCCATACTCTTTACACTAACGTCAGCGTCGACATCAAGAGGATCAAACCACATCATCCAACGCCAGCGCCAAAGGCTGGTAAACTAGCCAAAAAGATAACCATTGCTGGACCGGCGATGAAAGGAGGCCGCAAAGAGCCAAAGACATCGGGCCGGAAGTAGTCCGCAAGCCCGTTATATACAGGCCTCCAGCAAAAGCGAAGAAGGATCCCCCGTCTAATACCAGACGGGCAAGGAAGGAAAGAAGAATAGCCACAAAGATTGTGAAAGAGAAAAGACTGGAGGGGACGAATCTTTTAAATTTTAATCGAGAAAACAGCCCAGTGATTTGTCTCACTGAAACTTGGTTGCACCAGTCTCCAGACTCTCATCTACACATTGATCTGCTCACCAACAATCAACAAGAAGAAACAAAGTGTGGGGTAGGTATTTACCAAACAGTGCTCTTATAGGGTGAAGGTTTCACACAAATTCGTCAACTGCTATATTTGGGTTTTTTAATAAATTAGTTACAATTATTGTTCCCCTATTTTGTATTTGTTCACCAAAATATAATTTTTACCTTTTCCTATGTAAAAAGGAAACATGTGACCCCTCCCCCCCCCCCCCCCCCCGCGAGCACCGCCTATGCCTGTCAAGAATATTTTTATTTATATAGTTATAGTTAAATATACTTAAAAAAATTATACCAATGGCTGACCTTAAAAAGTTAACCCCCCCCCCCCCACCCCGCTTATTCAGCGGCTGGCTGAGTCGTTGCGAAATTTTCGGCCAGATTTAAAAATATTAACCCCCCCCCCCCCCCTTGAAAAAATCCTGCGTACGCGCCTGGGAATACGTGACGAGGGGCAAAAAAGCTATAGCTTTACGTCTCTACACCAAAGTAAGTAAGACAGGTAATACATCTCAGTTCATCATAACTAACATTATTTTTTGGGGTGAGGTTTCCCTTAACATCACCTCCCCATCACCTGTACCAACCCCGTGGACTCTTTTCTGCCCACGATCGCATATTATCCTTTGTTTTATCCGTTTGTATTCAGAATGTATAAGTTTGTATTCAGAACTTAAAATTCAATGTTACATTTCTGTTTCTCTAAACAGTTTTTTTAGTTAGGTTTTGTGTTTGTTTTTATGAATTGTTTTCATCCGTTCATGGTGTTAATTTAGGGGTCAGGGTACTATAGTCGACATGAAGTTATTATTGTTTGCATATTGTATTAAATCATTTTTTGGAAACTGCAATATTCATGTTCAAACTATATACTTAACAATATGCTTCCTGAAGTTTTAGATAATAATATTACTTTAAATTGTTCTGTTCATAATTAAATTACTAGGAATTCCCAAAATATTCATCCCCCATTTAATCGTATCCCGATAACGCAATCTTCCATCTTCTACAACGGCTCAGTTTTATGGAATAACATTCTTATATCAGACAATCAACCAATTTAACGAGTACATAAGCAATTTCTTTTTGACAAATAACTGATAATTGGAATGTTTGTGCAATGTTTCATCCTTCTTTTACATATTCTTTATTTTCTCTGTTTTGTAATCTTAATTTTGTGTAAATTATGTCCTAACGTTATTGTTATTTTGTATATTGTGTGAAGATTATTTTTAACTAGCCATTTATGTACTATTCATGATCCTTCCACTTCAGATACTTTATTGCGTACGTTCAATATTTTGAAGATTATATCATTTTGTTTTGATCTCCACGTGTAAAAAAATGAATGGAATGACAAACCTTAGTTTACACGTTCTTTGTTATTCAGTTATCGTATTTGAAAAAATGCAAGAATAAAATAAAATAACATAAAATGGAATCAGGTGTAAATTGGTAGCTGTCAATAATTGTATACCCATGTCACTAAGAAGAAGAATGTTCAACCAATGCATTCTAACAACTATGACATATGGATCAGAAACATGGTCATTGACAAAGGATCTAGAACAGAAAGCTTGTGACTACTCAACGAGCTATGGAGAGAAAGATGTCGCATTTATCTCTGCGAGACAAAATCAATCACAAAGTCATACGCCAGAAAATAAAGGTTAAAGACATTATGGAGAAAATCAGAGAATCAAAGTGGAGATGGACTGGGCATGTAGCAAGACTTCAGGCCAATATAGATGGACAAATCGTATAACAGAATGGCAACCAAGGGTGTGAAAGAGAAGAAGAGGAAGACAGAAGAGAAGGTGGAGAGAAGACCGAACATCATAAATGGGAACGGCCGCTTGGACTAGGACAGCTAGAGACAGAAGATAATGGAAATGTTATGAGGAGGGCTTTGTCCAACGTCTGGATGAACTATAGCCTGATAGATATTGCTTGGGTGATAGTAAATTGCAGGGATCGCATGAAGATCCGTATCAATACTTATGTGACTACCCTGGCTAACTAAAACCTTTGATATACCTCACTTAAGAAATCCAGCCATCTGATTGGTCGAAATTGCAGTCATGGTTTTAACTATTCCTGTAAAATTCCCGGTAAAATTCCAGTTACCGTAAATGCGATCTTTACATATGCGCACATGAACATTGGTTTCCTTTCCAGCTAGGTTGACCACCTCCCCCTGGCTCCCGGACTATAGGCACCGTGTTACACTTAAGACCATGTTACACTTTAAGACCTACACCTACCAACATACACCAGCCACCAGACCAGGCAACGAAACGCCAGAGCAGCGCAAACGCTACTTATTGGTCCCTCCCTGACAACCGGCATGGCAACCAGTCCTGTGGGCGGTATGAAACCGCGTGCCACGCCCACAAAGATGGTCGCCACGCACTACGTTTGAAAGAAGAAAAACTAACAAAAAGAACAAGTAATAGTACACTGGTTTCGTTAAATCGACAATGATATAATGCACACTGAGCATGGTATAGAAAACCAAAGTTGCATTAAAGTAGCAAATACAAATCAATCAAAACTCGTCCAGGCAGTTAAAGAAACAATCTGTATGATTTTTTAAGCAAAGGTCCTCATGTGCATAGTTATTCAAAGATTTTTTGAATAAAGAGAAGATGGAGAAAAGAGAAAATCGATGCATGCAGGCTGGAAAATGTTAAATATTCGAATACATGTGATGTACAATAATAAGAGTAATATACGTGAATGCATGGGTGTCGATCCCGGGGGGGGGGGATGGGGGGATATATCCCCCCCCCCAATATTTCAGGTGGGGGGGGGGTGGCCTGTACAATCATCCCCCCCCCCCCCAATAATTCACCATCACAAAAAAAAAAATAATGATGAGAGCCCGATGAGTGTTCATGTAATGGTTATTATACTCGTCTTTTGTCTTCTTTCTCTAATAATTCAATGAACCATCAAAGCTTGCGCGCTTCGCGCGGAGGAAGGGGAACTTGATTCAAACAAGGATTAATAGTCGAGAACGGTACAACGAATCGTCTCCTTTCTCTCATAATTTAATGAAACGTCAGAGCTTCCGCGCTTCGCGGGGGAGGGGGGGGACTGAATTCAGACAAGCATTAAGAGTCGAGAATGGTACAACGAATCGTCTTCTTTCTTTAATAATTTAATGAAACGTCAGAGCTTCCGCGCTACGCGCGGAGAAAGGGGAACTTGATTCAAACAAGGATTAATAGTCGTGAACGGTACAACGAATCGTCTTCTTTCTCTCATAATTTAATGAAACGTCAGAGCTTCCACGCTTCGCGCGGGAAGGAAAACTGAATTCAAACAAGGATTAAGAGTCGAGAATGGTACAACGAATCGTCTTCTTTTTTTAATAATTTAATGAATTGTCAGAGTTCACTAATAACCCAGGTAGCAAGCTCATGTGGGCCCCACATGGGTCCCATATTCTCTGAAATGTTATCTTTATTGAGGGTGACTTGAAAAAGTTAATAACTTGGAAGGGAGGGGTGCAACCTGCCACACGCTTCTACCTCTTGGTTGCTTTGATCCATTGCCGAAAATATTTTGGCCCCTTTGATCCCCCCCAACCACGGATACAAATCGACACCCCTGCGTGAATGCGTGTACTTTGGGAAACGAATAGGGTAAAACATCTGAGATTGGCCTTTATAATAACCACAGACGAAATCGTAATAACAAATGAATGGAATTTGAAAGTTAAATGGTACATTTATATCTTATATCAGCGTTTGCTCATTCGCATAGTTATTCAAAGTAACAACAAAAAATAACCCCCCCCCCCAAAAAAAAAAAAAATATCCCGCGTTACATTATTAACTCATCCGGGCACTATATGTCGGAGGCACAAAATTAACAATGGCCCAAAGCACAATTTAAGATTACATACCAATGAGGGCATTTACATCGCCATAATGATTATTCAAGTATTTTTGTGTCAGTATTGACAAATATGAAACCAGGCATGCACTGCAGGTCAGAAAATGTTAAAATATCGAGTATATGTAATGTACAATAATTAAACTACAATGAAGCAATCACTACCAATTTGTTTTGGTCAGTCTTATTTGCATAGTTATTCAAATCTACAACAAAAAATATCCCGCGTTACATGTTTGTCCTGACTTTCCCATTAACCCTAAGAGAGGCTGAGAGAGCAAACCATCTTGAATAAAAAAAACCTCACCAAAAGGTAATAATTATTTCAAATCATTAAATAAATTATAGTTCAAGGTTCATTTCAAGAACAGAATGTTGTGGTCTAAACACAATTTCTCTCTTTTACTTCGGACAAAAAATGTGACAATTAGAAACTGCTACATGTATTAGTTTGACATCGAGACGATCAGGTTAGTTTATATTGTGCCATTTCCATGTAATAGGGCATCGTCGCTTCAATACATTTGATCACATCGGAAGAAAGTTCTCTACCAGGCTGCTTCGGATTTACCCTTCTTTCAAAACAGGAGCTAAAGATGGACTTAGAGTGCGTCCGATAGATAAAATCATCAGGTCTGGCATTTGCTAAAGGTATAAAGCACCTCCACTTGGACACCACATCGGCGCGCGCATCCCAACTCAGAGACGCCGAGCCATTGAAGGGCATTTTAGTTGCATCGGTAAACTTCGATAGCATCGTCAGTGGATCGGATAAGATGTCGTCTGCGTCAATAACGATGGGGTTTGGATTGATATTTTCCTTAACGTATCTCCACAAATCATACTGGCATTTGTATGAATAGCCTGGCATCATGTAGGGGACGTCTGACGTCATATCAAATGTGGTTTCATCATCAAACGTGGGGGCTTGTCCGGCAGGGGGTTGATCACTGGTGAGTTGTGCGAGGATTAGTCGGCGCCACGCCGGAAACACTTTCTTCGGATTTCGAATGAGGAAGATGTGCTGGAACCCGGAGTCCTTTGTCGGTAGAAGATCCAGGAAATCTGTGACACCGTACGCCATGTCTTTAACGAAGACTGATTCACCTGCGGGTATGCTACTTAATTGTCTCCTAACACTATCACGCCTGAAATGTAGATACAATTAATGAATTACGTAATATGTTTTTTTTTTTTTTTAAGGAGAAATTCATATGAGTTTTTGTGTTACAGTAACTTTTATTCAGACTTTACCTTCTTAGCTAATTTTGACCCACATCATAATATCAACAAATTAAAGCATAATTGTATGGTTAGAATTTGTTAGTCCAAAACTTGCTATTATTAGCTAAGTCTTATAGGTAGGGGCATGCAGCATTCTTTAGCATGCGCATGTCCCTCGGTTTCAATCCATACATTTAGGTTAAAGGTAATACAAAATTTTGGGAAATTTTGAAAATTAGCTGGATCATAGTGATTCTTTACAATTTTTGATATATTTGGATGTTCATGTAGATGTATTATAAGCACTAGGAAATTTAGTCCCTAAAACACTTCTGCTTTCGAGAAAAATTGAATATAAAAAGTTACCGGTGCTCCCGGTAAATTCTGATGAATTTAAAAAAGCGCTTACGGCCGTACAGTGGTAGCTGCGACCATGAAAATCTCAGAATATGTACTTGTGATATATATTTTCCAAACGAGAATAGCCAATCGGGCGGTTTTAGTCAAGAAACATTGTTGTATGGCTTAATTAATATTTGACCTTGAGAGGGAGCTATATAACATAAAGAGCTTAATATTTACAATTTCATAACTTTAGACTCGATTTCAACCGCGACAACGATCACTGCACATTGTAGGATCGCACATGCTTCCAATATGTTCATTTGAGCCAAATTCATGATCCCTTAGCAAAAGATTGTATTACCTTTAACAATGTTTCGTTATCAATTTCATCTCTTCAGTATATCTATTTTATCTTTTATACGAACTTATTACAAAAATTATTACCCCCAAAACGCCATTAAAAATACCACCGCGGTTTTACCGCGTCGTTATTAACTGCACAAAGGCTAATTTGTTTCTTGCTTAAAGATAAACTTGAGTTCTGGTTTTAAAAAAAAGAGAATGAATTCTCACAGAATCAAACGAAACTTACACTGGATGTTCAAGATTACAAATAAATGTCATTTGCAAAACAAATTTTGGTAGAAAATGTATATTGGCTGAGTAATGAGCATAGAAAGATAAGGAAATCAAGGAAAGTAGCCCCGACACCATTTGTGTAGTCCCATTGTACATCTTTCTGTGTACAGTGCTTGTTACTTTACCAAGACTGGGCCAAATTTATCATGATTTTGATGACTCCAGAACCTTGCAATAAACACCAATACTTACATGCTACATGATCAACTTTTTCTGATCCATTTCACACCTTTTTTTTCACAATGCAATCGCATGACCAGAACTCAACTTTATCTTTAATTCGTCCTTCTTTCTTGTTACTCACAAAATAAGAGTTTCGTCTACACTTGGCAGATTGAAGAGGTGTTCAAGAGACGTCCCTTGAGCATGCAATCGTTTCTGTCTCATGAAGTCTTTCGAATCGAAATCATCGGCAGAATTTGGGAGATAACTTCCAGTTCTCTGTTTGAATTGAAAGTCTTGAAAGAAGGCCATGGTGTACGGCTCAAACCAGACCTGAAACAAATTACAGAGAGAAATGAAAGATAATATGAAGGTTTTCTTAACGTTGATGAGCTTTGTAGTATGTATTAGAAATTGTAATATCAATAGAAATGTATATTTGAAGAAATGGCTTGGACACATAATGCGGCATGATGAGGGCTTGATGCTCAGAGTCATAGAAGGTCGTATTCATGGAAAGAAGAAGAGGGGAAGACCTCGTAAAGGCTTTCTAGACGATGTAATCACACAATGTGGAGCAACAGGGTATGAAACGATGAAACGGTTGGCTCAAGACCGAGGAACTTGGAGAGAAACTTGATATGGAATTTTTAATGGGTCACTGAACCTGTCATGAACTGACAGATCACTTTTGATGATTTGAATATGCTACAAGCCCACATTAATTGTATGTTCTAGTGCAATAGTTTATATACAATGAAACCTTCTCTGTATAATTAAGTGAAATTGTGATAATTGGTATACTTTATATTATGACAATGAGTAATGACAATATTCTTACAATGTGAATGGCCCATCTTGTGCTGAGTAGGACACTGGAAAAATAAATGTTGTTAATGCATGATTTATGTTTGTTCATTCTTGATATCATTGGTCGAGTTTACATTGATAATAAATTCCTCCGAAAAGGAACATCTCAAAAGATATTTAGATTGTACCAATCACAAAAACATGATTTGTTCTTGATGGAAGGGCTCCATGTTTCTATATACTGTAGTCAAACTATGAGCTTCACTGGCGTACCTATGGGGGGGGGCAGGGGGGCAGAGTGCCCCCCTGACGGGCTCCAGGAGAAAAAAGAAAAAGGGGAAAGAAAAGAAAAGAAAGGAAAAGGAAAGAAAAAGAAAAAAGGAAAAGGGAAGAAAAAAGGAAAGAAAGAGAAAAAAGGAAAAAAAGGAAAGAAAAAAGGAAGAAGAGAAAAGGAAGAAAAAGGGAAGAGAAAAGGAAAGGAATAAAAATGGGGAATTAAAAAAAAAGACCATGGCCGTACGCACCAGGGGGGGGGGGCAGTTGACCCCAGATATATTGAAATCATACAGTTTTTTTCCTGAAAATGTAGTGTAGGTCTATACCAAATCCTTCAATTCTACTTTTGAAAATGCAAAAGTACCCTCATGACCAGTTCGGTCGCTCGAACTCCCTTCACTCCTTTTGCTTTTGAAATTCTTCGAAAACTTTTAACGCATCTTTCCCCCTCCCCCACCAGAAAATTATTCCGCATACGGCCCTGAAAAATGAAAACAAATGAAAATAGGAAAATATAAGTGATATAACAAATTTGAAACTCTTCGCTGGCGCGAACTGCTTGCTAGCCTATTTTGTATTAAATGTTTTCACTTGCTCGTCCCCCTGAAAAAAGAAAAGGATTAGTATTGCCTGGAATACAATTGTGCCTGCCCCGACGGGCCCCGACCTGCAACCATGGCAACAATAACACACAATTATGTACCAAATGTTACTAAAAGAGACTAATTCATTTTTCTCGCTCGCTACACACGCTCGCGAATAAAAGGAATTGAATCGCGTTAAACGCGATTGCGTCCATCCTGACCTGCACCAATAAAAACAAGTTTATTTATTAATTTCTATTAAAAGAGAATTTTTTTTTTTGCTTGCTCGCTATGCTCGCTCGCCAAAATGGAATTGACACCGCTAACGTGCCCGCCCCAACCTGCAATAACCAGTTAATAATTATGTACCAAACGTTATTCAAAGAAGTTTTGGTGTGCTCGCGTGCTCGCCAAAATGGAATTAACATCACCTTAGACATGATTGTGTAAGCCCTGCCCTGCAACAAAAAAATCTGAAATTTATGAACCAATTATCATTACAAAAATTTTGCTCGCTCGCTACGCTCGCTCGCCAAAATAGAAATAACACCGCTTTTAATAATCACGTCCCTGACATGGAACAATGAACCCAAGTTTATATACCATATTTTCCCCATAAAAGAGAAGTGATTTTTTTTGCTCGCTCGCTACGCTCGCTCGCCAAAATAGAAATAACACCGCTTTTAATTATCACGTCCCTGACATGGAACAATGAACCCAAGATTTATGTACCATATTTTCCCTATAAAAGAGAGGTGATTTTTTTTTTGCTCGCTCGCTACGCTCGCTCGCCAAAATAGAAATAACACCGCTTTTAATAATCACGTCCCTGACATGGAACAATGAACCCAATTTTTATGTACCATATTTTCCCTATAAAAGAAAAGTTTTTTTTTTTTCACTCGCTACGCTCGCTAGCTCGTGGAATGATGTGCCCACCACTAATAACCTGCTACAATATCATTAAAAAGAGAAATGTAGGGGGTTGCCTGCCCGCCAAAATGGGATTGACATTACCTTAAACACGATTGTGCCCGCCCCCTACCTGCAACAATGAAACAAATTTTATTTAGCAATTCATTGAGAGAAAGATGTATTTTCGCTCGCTAGCTAAAATGGGTATAACTTCACCCTAAACATAATTGTTCCCGCGCCCGGCATGGGACAATTGAACCAAGTTTAAGTGGCAATTATTAAAAAAGAAGTGATTTTTTTTCTTGCTCGCTACACTCGTTTGCAAAAAAATGAAATTAACGTCGCTAACAAGTGAATGTTCCCAGCCCCAACTTGCAACAATACCAGTTTATATACCAAACGTTACTTAAAGATTTTTTTTTGCTCGCTCGCTCGCCAGAAGTGAAAATTAGCATCGCCTTTTTTGTTTGTTTCGGTCGCTTGCCCCCCCTGACGGAGTACCCCAGGTACGGCACTGATGAGCTTCACATATTTCTTCAACAAAGAGATGTTGCAGTTTAAAGGTAAAGACCAGTTTTGGAAACGGTCCAATTTCAAAAAATTAAATGGAAGCTCTTATTACCAATCATGTGAAAGAATATGTTTGACTAATACATGATGATACAAATTTTGCCGGGAAACCGCCTACTAATTGATATATTTGGTAAATAATTAGTTTATCTATTGGGATGTGAGAGATAAACGCACGTGTCGCGCACGTGTGCGTAGTCCCATATACATCTTTATGTGTACAGTGCTTGTAACTTTACGAAGACTGGGCCAAATTTCTTATCATTTTGATGATTCCAGAACCTTGCAGTACACACCAATACTTATATGCTAGATGATCAACCTTTTCTGATCGATTCCACAACGTTTCTTTCACAATGCAATCGCATGACCATAACTGGTCTTTATCTTTAAATACACTCCCAGTGAACTGTTACATAATGCAATAATGCATCATATAATATTTGAGTCTCTAAAAATTCAAATGTAACTGAAAAGGGTTATAATGTGATGAAGATGATATTTGTTTGTTTGAAGAATCATCGAACCTGTGTATTTTCGATGAAACTAAAACATTTGGTGAGTACAGACGAAGCTGATCGGGGCACACACCACATGATGACCCGGAAGGGCTTTGTATCCGCCATATCCTGTATAGAAAAAAAATACAAATAATGTCTATAAGAATCAACTCGAGTTCTATCACAACTGAGAACTAAACTCAGATCCGGGATTTTTTCAACATGTCCATATTTGACCAGAATCACATGTTTTAAAGTATATAAAAATGTACTAAAGTTTAGCACATAATTTATTAATTTTTTTAAAGGTGGGGGATATTCTCTGTATATGTGCATAGTGATAAAACTCGAGTCGATTTATGGATAAGACAATGAGAGAGAGAGAGAGAGAGAGAGAGAGAGAGAGAGCGAGAGAGAGATAAAGGCAGGAAGGGCGGAATAGAGAGAGAGAGAGAGAGAGAGAGAGCGCGAGAGAGATAAAAAGAAAGAAAAAAAGGAAAAGTTGATAAATTAAGATTAATTTGGTAAATATGACGTTACGTACGGTTCTGTGATATACAGTGCGTCCCAGAAAAAACGAAACCGAGAATTATTGATGTTTTATCATAAATGATAAGAAATTTGGCCAAATCTTGGCAAAGTTACAAGCACTGTACACAGAAGGATTTTGTACAGCATCTTGTCCTTGTATTGGGAGTTGAGTGCCCATGTACCAGATGCGTCAGCCTTCCCTATTTGACGACTCCTGAGCTCTCCGAAATCTTGACTTCCCTATTTACACGGAACTTTTATTTACGTCCAATCAAATTTAGGTTTAGAAAAGTACTCACCTGCATCGTCCAAAGATTATGATCAGGACAATGAAGGTATATATAAGTTAACTGTTCTCGCTGGTATATACAGCTCTGTCTTCTGGTTCAGAAAATAACAGTAGGCCTATACCTATGATGCCGGAAGTATTTGGAACGTGTTCGATGGCGAATTGCAAGTATGCATTCACGGATGTTTACCTCTCAAACGAGCATACACGAATGAAAATTTGTCCATACATTGTTATGTGGGGTAAAACCTCGATCAAGCTCCCTCCGTCTTGTCGAAAGAAAGCTTAACCATCAATAGAGGGGTATAGCAGGCCTATACAACCGTAAAAATGTTTCTGTGGCGCAATATGTGTCCAAAACCTCTAGCAAATTGTTACATAATGTATGGATGGTATTCTAGCACATGATAATAGGGACTTTTCGATTTGCACAACGACAACGTGAATTGCTACGATCGACGTCCTTTTAATGCACTGCCTTGAATGGACGTCACACGGATCAGTCCACGCAAATCTAAAAGTCCCTAATCATGCAGATTTGGTTCCTGAAGCGGGGAGGGGGGGGGGGCAATTATCGAACGCATACGACACATCACTTGTCAATTATTTTGAGCAACTGGCGTGGAATAAGGCACCCCTTGTATAACACTAACACTATATGATTCCACTGCAAGTTGATATACCCGTTCTTTTTCTGTCATAAAAAGCTAGTTTACAAAGAGAGAGATAAGATATTGACGTGGTATCATTATTGCTGCTATTTATATACTACAACTCTAGGTCGTATAATAATGATCAAGGTCCAATTGTGACGTAACGTGGGGTAAAACAACACGAAGAGGGAATCGGCCGGGTCGAGGGAGAGGGGGGGGGGGGGGGGGTGGCAGTTTATTAACAAGTTTGTTTGACGCGGTATTTTCCATTCCCCCTCCCCTATTTTTCTTATCTACAGAATGCCTACCTCAAAATGTTACAGTGGATTGTGAGATATAAACGAGTTTATTAAGTATGACTGCATGGGTTTGCGTGTTTTTAGTGCTGAAAACCTAATTCTGTATATCGTTGGCCTAAAATGTGTTATCATGCATACCTTTTTCATTTCCTCCATTCATCATACTTTAAACAAATATTTAGAGTCTGCATTATCACTAGGGGAAAAAAAATCTGTTCAGCTTGTTTACCATTGTAAAGAAATGCTTGAAATATAATGAGTAGGCACAGAAGATTCTCACTCAGTAAAAAAAAAAAAAAAATCATTGAATCATCCCGTCATTCCTCAATCGTCCAAGCAACACATTAATGTAGTTTGAGTTTGAGTTTGAGTTTGAAATTTGAGTTTGAGTTTGAGTTTGAGTTCGAGTTTGTATCTCCCAGAAATCAGTCAATCAGGCGTTACCAAACCAATCTACTACCTGCCCATCAATCAGTAAATGAGCCAACAAATCGATGAATAGTAATGTAGTCCATGTAGTCGTGTATTCAATCAAAATTAATAAGAATTCAATCAATCAATCAGTCAATCAATCAATCAATCAGTCAATCAATCAATCAATCAACCAGTCATTCAACCAAGCAATCAATCAATCAGTCAATCAATCAATCAGTCAATCAATCAATCAATCATTCACTCAACCAATCAATCAATCAACCAATCAGTCAATCGTTCAATCAATTAATCAATCAGTCAACCAACCAATCAAATCATATATTCAGTCTGTTTAGTGTGTTGACGTTTTTATCCCACAGGTCAGTCTTCCTCCATCCATTGATTAATTAATCAATCATCATCTAAGTTACCATTTCGCCTATAAAGTTGGAATAAATTTCTCTTATATTTTTTATGAAGTGATTGTGAGAACATGATTTATGATTTTATGATGTGAGAATATTTATACGATGTTCTCAGAACTTTATCGATAAATCTGAAAAGACATAGAAATTGGTCATTGAATTTATATGAAGAGAGAAACTCTGAATAAATCATGTTGTCACGATCATTTCATGAAAACAAGTAAGAACAAATTATTTCAACTTTATGAGTATTGGGCAACAGTGTACTCTAGTGATACACCAGGAAAACAACAAAGCTAAAAATGTCATGCTCATTTACCCATCAATCAACAAATAGAAATAAAAAACTCAACCTTGGTTAATTTTAATTTTAATACAAACTGTGTACAAAACGAGGAAATATTAAGCTTATGTTAGCAACGATTTCAAGAATCAATACTTCCTACTTACGATGTTAGTCGATTTTGTTGTTTAAAATATGTCGGCATTCCATAGGAATCACTACATAAAACATTATAATGTTAAAAGAGATTGATAGTCAATAAATCAATTTACTCGTTCAATCAGGCTTTGAAAAAAAAGCCATTTGTCTTTTTATCATACCCCCATCACTCAGATCCACTAAACACCGATTAAACAGTCAGCAGTTTCAATCTCGTTATTTTTCATTCACGAAATGTATACCGATACTTTTTTAAAACATTTTTCATAACAGAACATTGTAACGAGTTGTTCGAAATAAAGTTATGACATCATTAAAGAAGGATAAAGTGATATGACATAGGCAAGGATTTATGTTTAAATTCAAAGTTCAAATCTTTACTACAATTTCTAGTCAATTTATCTATCGTGCAAATGTTTAACCGAGACTTCTATCCTCGTAAAAATTATTTTAACGAAAAATTCAGGGACAAAAAGTAAACAAAGGCCAGTGAAGGTTTCCGCAGTGCGATGCCTTTTGCCTTTGCATATTTAGCATCCTCTCCGAGGGGTTGTGTCCATCTTGTAGCAAGTTAAGAGATGTTCTGCTCGCAGCTGTTGAGTATTCCGTTGACTACTGAATTGTATAGGTCCCATAGGCTTAACACAGGGGCCACCAGGTTCCCGTAAGCAAAGGGTTAAAACAAATTGTGGATTATAAATCTAGGGATTTTCTGCTCGCAACTGTTCACACGTTTTACAACAAATCTGTACGTAGCCCGGCATGCCACAGAACATCTCAAACTTGGATAAGTCACATAGGACGCTGTCAGCTAATTCACAAGCAGTCACTGTCAGTGAAAATACAAGGACAGGGGAGAGAGGGGGAGGGGAAAGGGAAAATAGAGAAGGGAGGGAGGGAGGGAGGGAGAGAGAGAGAGGGAGGGAGGGAGGGAGAGAGAGGGAGAGAGAGAGAGAGAGAGAGAGAGAGGGATATATGGAGATGGGGGGAGGAATAAAGATAGAGAGAGAGAGAGAGAGAGAGAATAAGAGGGAGGGAAATATATAGAGATAAGGGAGGGAGAAAGAGAGAGAGAGAGAGACAGAAAGAGCAGACGGCAGGAGCGTTGAAAATAGGAAAAGAAGGAAAACGAGACAAACAAAATTGAAAGAAGAGAAGAGTAGAGAGATGGAATGGTATTATAAAGAAAGAATAAGGAGATAATGAAATGAGAGGTAGGGGGTGGGGGGGGGGGGGTGGGCAAAGAAAAGAAAGAAGAGGTCATTATTACATTTTTCTCATTATTACACTTGAATTACAGATTGAATATTTTGATATGCATCATAATAGAGATTTCTATCCTTGGTTTCTTTATCACAAATGAGATGATTACATGTGTATGACTATTACAACTCTCGGGTAAACAGTAAGAAAGAAATCATCGTGGTGAAACAGTGAGAATAATTCTGAAAATATGGTCACTAGTATAAACATCGCAAAAATAAATAATTTCTTTTTGTTCTTCTTCTTACGTATGATGTTTGGCAGCTAGAGTGACAGATCAGGGTTAGAGAGTCACGCAAGGGAAACATTATTTTGATACAAGATGAAATTCACCTTTCGTACTGATCTGCTAATGTTAAAGAGGTTCCCATGAAAACAAAGATTAATTTTGTCAACGAGAGTGACCCCCTCCCCCCCCCCAAAAAAAAAAAAAAAATATATATATATATCCGACGTTAGTGAAAATTTCGGCAAACGTTATTGAATTCGGGTTATTTATTATAATTACGTAATATTTGTTACCTTCACAAGCCTCAAGTTCACATTTTTTGGCACTGGGTGGCTCCATACCGGCACATAGATAGTCATCCTCTAGCGCCCCCATCGGTACCTCACACTCGACTGCTCGTGTCTTCACACCGGGTCCGCAAGTCGCAGAGCACTGAATAAGAGATAAGTAGGAGAAAAACATTATCAAGGAAAATATTTGTCAAATAAATGAAATAATAATGTAATGCCCCTCCCGCCCCCCCCCCCAAACAAAAAAAAGAAGAAAAGAAACAACAACCAAAGACGAACACCATAATACACCAGCTCGTAACCTTTGTCCAACGACTGACAAATATAATCTAATTATTCTCAAACCTAGATACTCATCTACCGAAAAAACGTTTTACAGTGGCTGCCTCGAAAACGTAGAACAATATCCCATTTTCCAATTTTCCAAAATTGTGATACATTACATTATAATGACTGATTGTCTTTCGATTTTATGTAACAGGGACAAGATCAGATTAAAGAGAAGGTTGAGATCTGGAAAAAGTATCCTATGAAACGGATGAAATTGAGGTGACAAGTAATAGCTATAGGTTGTGGACCACGTTTTCATGCCGCATGCTTGTGTAGTCCCATAAACACATTTCTGTGCCATATGCAGGTGACTTTTAGCAAGGCTTTGCAAATCTTATCATTATGATGATTCATAAAACGTCACAATATACACCAATACTTATCAGCTGAATCACTTCCACGCTGTCTTTTTACAATGCAATCCCATGACCAAAGCTCGATCTTATCTTTAAGTTATTAAAATCATAGTTTTTAGTAAAATCACAAACCTCAGACCATGTCTCTTTCACCCATCTGCTTGCACACGGCTCTAGACCACACGGTTCGACATCAAGAGGACGATTGGCCATCCCACATGCTTCCTCGTCATTAAGTGTCTGTTCGTCGTTCATAACCTTTAAAAATAGTATTTACACACATTGGTATTGGTTTGTTGGTTTGTTTTACCTTACTACTGGGAAAGAATGTGTATGCTTGTTGGTAAGTAGCCAGAAGATCGAGGGCTTTAAAATCCTCCACGAGGAACTTGGTAATGAGGATGGTAATGCCTTACCAAAGGGCTTTAGCACATCGTCTTGGTTTCGAACCCATAACCTCCCGGTTACGAGTACACTGCGCTTCCACTGGGCCCTCGCGCCACCGTAAAGAAATTGTAAATAAGCGTCACATGTTTTAGAAAGTTGCTCTCATCAATTTACTGTCAAAGAGACGGATATCACCTTTTATGATAACAGTTTAACATTGAAAACATTTGATTCTTGTAACACTTGAGACATAAACATTCAAGACCCCTTCTTTCCCATATTATGAGTGAGTTATATCCATAACAGAAAGGGCAGACATAACAATAACAATAATGATAATAATAAGTTTGTTTACCAAGGGAAACCTATTCATCAGCATCAACTCTGTACTTCCTGAGGGCCTCGCAATTATTAGTACATTTACACCTGGGTGAAGAGTAGCAAATGTGGAATAATGTATTTTCAAAGGACATTGGTGCCGGGCAGGGATTCGGTTCCCTCAACCCGTGTATTGAGAGTGAAGTGAATAAACCACTACACCACGACACTCTCACGACACCCCCACGAACCCTCCCCCGATTGGGATCCCGGTGACAAAAGCAATTTAAGTTCGGCTAACCTGGAAGCATTGAACGTCTCTTGTCTTATACGCGCTACCTCCACACGTTGCACTGCATTCACTCCATGCCGTCACCTGCCACTCGTAACTATGTGGACAAAAAAGTTTACATTTCCATTTTCTTTAACAATAACAATAAGTGATGTTATTTTCAGATCACTTCATGTTTATTTACAAATGTATTAAAAGATTATAGGCCATAAAACTTGTTTCATTCGACTTTAATAGCACAACTAAAATTACTCACTAAATATCAGTGAGTATCGTTGATCACAATACCACGGTTTTTCTCTTTAGAGATATATTGCATGTTATTAACCGGACACCTACCCCCTGGACGTCCACCCCCAGATAACCACCCCCAGTCAACTACCCCATAGGACAACTGACCCCTAGGACAACCACCCCTACAACAACACCCTCTATGACGACTACCCCCGGGACAACTATCCCCGGACAACTACCCCCAGACAACTACCCCCGGACAACTACCCCCTAGGATAGCTGTCCGGGGGGGGGGGGAGTTGTCCCAGAGGATGGTTGTCGTAGGGGGTAGTTGTCCTGTCCGGGTGGTAGTTGTCTGGGGAGGGTAGTTGTCCGGGGGTAGTTGTCCTAGGGTGTAGTTATCCGGGGGTATTTGTCCCAGGAGGCAGTCGTCCTAGAGGGTGGTCGCCCTAGGGGGTAGTTGTCCTAGGGGTAGTTGACTGGGAGTGGTTATCCGGGTGGATGTCAAGGGGGTAGGTGTCCATATGGAAACGTTTGCAGGTATTTGTCCCATAAAAGAAGTTGACAACAAACTGACTCCCACACGGTGTTGGGTGCTCAGGGGTCACAGGCCACTGGCTTCATCGGGCAGGTAGTTCCATTATGTGAATGGGTAAATTAACTATTACAAAATGAGGGGACACATTACATTGTACAATAGGGATACACATTGTATTTATTGTGCAGAACATACTCTTTTATTGACTTACTTATTGCATGAAACTATAAAACCAAAATGCATTTTGTATTCTAACAATTGGAGTGCAAAGAATAATAACAGGTGAATGAAATGCATAAACATCACAAACACCTGGGGAGGAAGCATTTATAAATTTGAATAAATTATAGTTGATAAACGACTCCGATAAAACTATAAAACCAAAATGAAATTTGCGTTCTGGCAATTGGAGTACAAAGAATGATAACAGGTGAATGAAATGCTTCAACAGCAACACAAACACCTGGGAAGCTAGGAAGCATCCATAAATTTGAATAATTTAGTTGATAAACGACTCCGCATGTGGACGTTTGTCGGAGCAGAAAGCAGTGGATTCTTAACAACACGAACCCATTTAAGAGAATGTCGGAACGTCAATTAAATTTGGCGCGGTTGGAAAATGCATATTTCTACCCTGCGACTTTAATGGTACGATCCCGTAAATTAAAACAGTAAAATGGCTCTTATTTTAAAATTACTCATTAAATAAAACCCAAAACTTCAGTGATATCAGAAAAAATATGTTATATCTCACGAACAATTAAAAAAGATGAATAAACATTGTGAAAGTGTCGCATTTTACGATAAAAGACACCGATTTAGGGAAGATGACGTCATTAGTGCGCTTGCATCAGGGAATTCAAGGTCAAAAGGTCAATTCAGACGCTAATAAGTTATTGGTCGAGCCTTTTTGTTTCCTTTATTCCGACAAAATAATACAATCAATCAAAACAAGTTTAATACCAGAAGAAAGCTAACGATTAGTATTTTCATTAACCGCTTGCCCCAAAGTCGCTTGACAACAATAAAACGAGTGAGAGCTTGCGAGAGCGGTCAAAGTGTGATTGAAACTCGCTATTTGCTCTTCTCTAACGCAAAAAGAGACGACATTGTGCTGGATAAATGTATTTTTTCCGACAAAAGTACAGAACATTTGCATATGGTCTTTTTATATTATACTTTATGAAATGTTACCCGAGTGACTTCCGGGCGCCCCAATGCTGGAAAGAAACGCACATTTTAGAAAACTTCACTTTTTCATGGAAAAATGCTTATTTGTTCTATGCACGTAAGTCAGATTGAGCGGATGATACAACGTTTCCATATGTAGAACGGTTATTAGCACATTATTGATTACAGTATATTGATCCCATACACGCCTGTTTTCGAATGGTAAATATTTGTTCATCATCATGATCATGTGATAGAAGAAAATAACCGAGTACATTGCAAACTCAGTGTGCGGCGCCGCGGAAGTACGATGCAAGCTCGTAGTTGGTCAATACGGGGTAACACGTGACATGTAATCGCCTGAGATACGGTGTGATAACCGCATAGTTCGTGGTGATTGGTTGTTTGGAGTAACTCACGTGACAATGACTGCTTCTGTTGGGCATGGTTCCTCATTACATCTCACTCTCTCGGCTTTCGGATCATAGCTCCTTTGACCGCATAACTTGTATTTCACCTTCCGGCTATCTCTTAGTCTGGTGCATTGAAATCGATGGAAAGAGTATCCTAAAAGGTTAAGAAAATAATTTGTTTATTGATGGAATTACAGACAATTAATAAGCGATGGTATGGGTATACTAATGATAAAAAGAACATTCGCGTACAAGGGACTCGCTGTGACAGCAGATAACCGAGTGAGGTGGTAGGGAAAGTATGCAAAAAGCATATCTCATTAAATAATGATAATAATAATGATAACACTCTGATCATTTTAGAGCTGTTAAACAGTACCAGGCAAAAAAGATGATATAATTTATTATAAGATGATGACGTGGATCCTAATCAAAGGATTGGTTGAAAGCGTACACGTGACCATGCATTTATTTGGCCTAACGCGTAATCGCGCGTAATTTGGGTAATGACCGGTCATTATCCAATGGTAATGACCAGTCATTATCAAAATCATGTTAGAAAACATCATTTCATAAATCAAATAAACCAAATTGTATAAAACATATAATACACATCATTTTGTTAGGACATTAGTAAAATTACCCACACTTGGTACCTTCAAAACAGTCCAAACGTCAGACTGTTCCAAAGGTACCTCGTGTGGGTAATTCTTACTAATGCCCTTACTGATGTGTATTATTTGTATATCAACGTCAGCACAACAGTTAATTTCAACATTAATCATTTTGTAAAATACTTTAAAATAACGAGTTACATAATATCATATAAATAATAACCTATTTTTCCATCTATCTAACTATCTTACTTTTATTTATTATAAATCTAACTTCCCCTTTCCTATTCTATCTCTCTCTTCCACTTTTAGCCGAAACATTTGATGTGTTTCAATTAATTTGGGGTCTCAGTCTAAAGTATCTGTATTCTCTTTAAAAAAAAATGTTAAGTCAGTATTTTAATTCAGTGAACCTACATGCAACAAGCCCAGCTTTTAAGTTGGTTCGCTTACCATTTCCGTGTTTAATGATTTACTATAAAACATTCTTCCATGTCATTAGTTACTATATGATTAGGGATTCTTTCTTTCCATACAAATTAAAAATTTATGTTAATGTACTGCATGATGCATTATGCTTCGTTAATTTTGCTTAGAAATGGATTAAAGGCAATGATTAATCGATCAATTAACCAATCAATCAATCAACCAAGCAATCAGTCAATCAAACAATCAAAACCAATAAATCAAATCATCAATTAAAGACCGTCAACACTACTGGGCTAGAAGGGATTAGACCCCCAACCAGGTCACTGACAGGTGGCTATCTCATCAACTCAGCTCTCAACTAACATAAAAAAGAGGATCATGGGGGACCAACAGGCACCGATTGGGGAAGTTTTCTATATAGAGGGAGCAAGTAGCTACAAGTAGGACAGTGGGGCTTTAACCAATCAAGCAAGCAATGAAACAATAAAACAATAAATCAACCAATGAATAAGACATTAATTTGTACTAATAAATCACCTCCTCCGCAATCCCTCGTACAATCTGTCCATCCTTGATCTTCCCATAAGTATTCAGTCGATGGGGGTGGTGGAGATTCTTCCTCTACCACCACCTCCTCATCCTCCACCTGTCCCTCTGCATCCGGCCCCTCCCCCTCGAGAACGTCAGGCAGTCCATCTCCAAAGTCTTCGTACAACTCGATCTGGTAACTCATCGCTCGAGAATCGCCCGATGCGAAGGCCTTTAGGATGTCAATCATTGTTCATCATTTTTGTTAATCATTCCAAAATTAAAATAGATTTGAACTGAATTAATTTCAATTCAAATGTTATTTATCAGAAAATACACATAGGAGCACAAGGACTGAATCACATAGAGTTTACACAATTACGATTCAATTAAATTATGTATTAAATCAAACTGAAAAAACCCACATGACAGCCCAAGGATTAAATTGCAGGGAGTTTACAAAGAAAAATTACCAAAATAAAATATCTTACAAATCTATACATACATGTACGTCATAGTTCTACAACAATATGAAAGAAAGAAACATAGAGAGAGAGAGAGAGAGAGAGAGAGAAGGACAGAGAGAGAGAGAGAGAGGGGGGGGAGAAAGAGGGGGACGAGACAGAAAAAAGAGGAAAAAGAACAGCAAGATAAAGGCAAAGGTATGGCTGTCTAGAGGGAAAAGAAAATGATAATTACATAATAAGTGAACATGAAATTGCTGAAGGGCGAAAGTGAATTTTATACAGCTTCATTGTTTATCATAATTGTTTCACTTGTGGCCGATACAAATTTAACAACAACGAACACAACAAAAAAAAGAAAAAAAAAAAGACAGTGTTTCTCAAATTGACTTTATATCAAATGGATGAGTTTAGCTGACATAGAAAAGATTAGCTTAGATAAAGTGCGAAATATATGAGATTCTTGGCTGCATCCCCTTATCGAAATAATTTGGAAGAGATGACAATTTAATTTGATTTCCATAAAACCAAGTGTGTCCGGTTAACTTTTTAAAGTTATATTACAATTAAGATCTTCGATACAATATGTGTTAGATTACATATAAAATAGGGTTCTAGGACACCCAACCCTTTGACATCCACCCCCGGATAATCAGCCCCAGTCAACTACCCCTAGGATAACCACCCCCTAGAGCAACCACCCTCTAGGACAACTACCCCTGGGACAACTACCCCCAGACAACTACCCCCGGACAACTACCCCCCAGACAACAACCCCCGGACAACTAACTCCCGGACAAAGGGGTGTCCTAGGGGGGTGATTGTCCGGGGGTAGTTGTCCTAGGGGGTAGTTGTCCTAGGGGTAGTTATCTGGGGGCAGTTGTCTGGGGGTAGTTGTCCAGGGGGTGGACGTACAGAGGGTGGTTGCCCTAGGGGGTAGTTGTCCTAGGGGTGGTTGTCCTAGGGGGTAGTTGACTGGGGTGGTTATCCGGGAGGCGGATGTCCAGGGGGGAGGTGTCCGGATACGATAAAATAGAAATGCGATTCTATAATCACTATCGTGAATTTGTTCTCAATTGTATCCTTTTTTTTAATTTTTTTTAAAGCATACGTATTTTGCACCAATGTTCACAATTTATTTTGTAATTCGATTAATGATTTGAAAATATCATTATATTAACGTGCATTGCTTTGTTCGATTGATTTTGTCTGGGGTCATAATTGTTTATATTGATTGTTCTGTTGGAAATGAAATGAAAACTGAGCGGAAGTGAAATCCCCAAAATTAAAGGGGCATGTCCCTGTATTCCGGAGGGCGCTCAAAATACGTACGCGCTAAAGCTGCCTATTGACACAAACAGAATACGGCTCTTACGCAGATGGCATGTTCCGATAATTACACTGGGGGGGGGGGGGGGGGGAACGTGCCCCTTTAATCTTATCTTCTAGCACTAACCATGAGATGAATTACAGTTGGAACGGGTCCTTTCATTAGTAACGTCTCTGCTTCCTCATTCACTGTATACACAAACCGAACACCAGATTCGATGAAGGCATGAGGTGGAGACTGCTGTTTACCACGGTTCAAGATGTACTTCCCATTCTCCTCGATCCTCAATGCTAAAAAGAAAGGACATACACCATTCAAGAGCACGAATCTTTGACAACATAGTTCAAATAATGACATTTTGTTGAAATTCAATCGGGTATTTCAGACTCCAAAATTGTAAAAATGAATCGAACGTTATCCAACTCTTGGGTGTCACGTAACTTTCAAAACAACCCAACGTAGGGAATATCGAAGATTCATGTAAAATGATGTATATTTTGAGGGAGATGTATTTGCTCATATTTTGAACTTAAGATCAACATAAAATCGCAAATAGTCACCATATATGCACAATTACGATAACCAAGTCAATTCGTCAAATTGTCTCAATCAAAATAAGCTCGTAATAAATGCCTATGGTTTAATTAGAGGTCTTGAAGACTGCAGTAAACTATATATGTCTTTATATCGGATTGGATCAGACTCGAGAGGGAAAAAAAACAAAACAAAACTTACCAAGAAAGTGTGTAGACGCTGCTGTTTTTGTGACTTTCATGTCCCACATTCCTGGGGTAAGCGTCAATAACTTTTGGTATTCTGTAAAAAGCAACAGCAAAAAATAAAATATGAAATATAAAGAGAGAACGAATGATAAGTGCGTAGTATTCAAATTTAATTTTCCGATCGCGAATGTCATTTTGAAGAACGTCGGTCGGCTTTTGTGATTCGAAGTAATTTTATCCACCTTACTTTTTGATTTTGGCGACTCGTCAATGACATCTGTGACGACTTGCACGCATGTTTCGTTTCGTCCATCACAAACTCCGCATTTGTCCCAGAATTTTGTCGAACCCATTTCAACGTCGCATCCGATGCTCTGAAAATGAAAATAGATGTTTAAACACATCAACCATTATCCAAATTCTTTCTGCACTGCAACAACTTTAACCCACTGTAGAATATTCACTCTGTCACTGAACATAGAATGTCATTCAGCGATCTGTTGTGGGTAGACTTCTTTTGAAAAAGAGTCGAACTAAACGGAATTTATACCTTTTATTTGGTAACGAAGACGACGGCGATGATGATGATAGCGACAATGTTGATGACGAGGAGGAGATTTTGTTTATAATTATGCATTCAACATGTCCAAAGGCGCATGGTTCAAACAATCAATCCTAGCTCTCTGACAAAGTTCCAATAATTATCAGCGAGTCGTTAGTACGCACTATCAAACAAATAAGAGGTCTAATATTATTTGTAACGGAAGATTACATTTTCGTTACATTTTGTAAAGCCTTAAAAATATGTACACAAAAGAATTCAAGTAAATTCATCCAAGCTCTTTGCTATTATAATAGGCGTTTACCTAATCTTGTGAAAATTGCCGCAAATGTAAACGCTTGTCTTCTATTCTAGATGAATAATAAAATAAATAAAATCACTGAAAATGGTTCAAATGATAACTTACTTTAGGTTGTCCATCGATACATATTATTTCAGGATAAGTATAGGAAACGGGGGTACCGTCCGTCACGAATCTGTTCGAAACGTAGATTTCACCCGTATTCTCTGCCACACAGGATAACTTACATGTCATACTAGCTAAAAGGAGGGAAAATAAATATAAAAAAATGAAGAATAATATAGAATTCATGGTAATTTATTTATTTAGAGGTGTTAAGGTCTAGCGGATGAATCTCCGGACCACGAACCACAAGGTGCGAGGTTCGAATCCTTAATATCCTAATGTCCTTTAGAAAGACACCAATCTACATTTGCCACACTTTATCCAGGAGTACGAGGTTGGTACCTAGGCCCCCCTTTCACAAAAACTTGTCACCAGTGACAAATGACAGTTTGGGTTATAAGCTACTGAAATCCTTGCTGCTGATTGGCTATCAGCATATTTGTCACTGATATTTGTCATTTGTCATTGAGAGAAGGCTTTGTGAAACACCCCCTTGTAAGATTCATTCCTTGAATGCATTGAGAGCTACGGTTGCCCGAGCTTAAGTCGGAGTAATTATATATCTAAAATTTCCATTGGAAGCGTATATGGGACGTAATATATATCCGGGTTTTTTCCGTATAACCATACATCCATACATACATATACACATTATATGAACATACAGAATAATGATAATTACTTAAAGAGAATAAACATCGATCGCTCTATTCAGAGTTATTAATTAAATGGCTTTGTTCTTCAAGGATGTCCAGAAGAAAGAACGGAACGATGAATCAAGATAAAGAAGGGAGAATTAAATAATTTCACATGCATAAACATAACAAAAAATATGGGATATAGTCCTGGAATAAACATATACACATGTGAATATAACACAAAGCATCAAAACAACACTGACCGCTTCTGTACTACAACACAAATCAACCACATCCCTACCCTGTTATATGATGCACTAATAATTGATTATCTTTTGGGAATCCCACGCGATACCAAGTATTGTAGAATTCTGAACATTAATTGATATCAAATGTGTCATTTAACTTCATATTTGGTACGATGTGAGCTTTATAGAAGGCTATTAACTTGATGTAGTGTTCGAAATCTACCAATAGTTACCTTCGTGTGGTCAGCAACGTATATTATTAGAGATAAAGAAAAGGAAAGCTATACAAAAAAACGGAGTACTTTGAAAGATGTGGCTCACTTCAAAGGAACTCACAGAGTGATAAAACAAAAAAAGTACAAGACTAAAAGTGTTCATCCCTCACAGAATTCAATACAATTTTGTGTGTTGACTCACGATCTGGGTTTTGATAAGCTATCAACGATAAGTCGTTTTTCCTCCCATATTGATTACATTGCTCTTGCTGTTTGTCTGCGAAACCATCAGAACAGACCTGTGCGAAAAGATATAAATAGTAACAGTAATAAATGATACAACATAATAATAATAATAATAATAATAAATTTGTATCGCATTGATACAACAATATTCAGCTGCGCTGGTTCAGAGCTCCTTTTTACTGAATTCTACCAAAAAAAAGGATCTCTCAATTGAAAAATTATGTTTTTAATTTGGATTTGAAGATATTGAGAGATAGCGTGCTTCATAATGTAATGAGATGGTTGCTATCACTTGATTCCTCTTTGCAACTGGCACGTGACCAATTACGAGGCGCCATTTTGGAGATGACAGGATGCAAGCTTCGTAAGTATATAAGCGAGGACTTTTACAGAGATTAATGATAACGCTGATTTACGAGCGACACTTTTTCCTTTGGATGGTTGAGGAATTTGACTACAATACTTAAAATGATTCAATAGAAAGTTAGTTATCATGTAAAATACCCATGAACTCTATTTTTGTTATATAATACCTTCTGTATTTGTATGTTTTAAATGTTTTTATGAAGAGTATTGAATAAACTTTGAATTGAATTGAATTGAATTATTTCACAGTGTTATGGACCATGACTAATTTCTTCCGGGAAAAACCTCGATATTATATATTAAAGTCTTTGAAGTTTTGACTTGTAATTGTAATTAATGTAAACCGATGCACAACGCACGAAACAATGTAATAGATGACGTACCTGAAGATTACACAGTCGATATTCAACAGAATCACCGGAGCAGTCTGCCCCACGATCAGGACTAAAAATAACAAGAAAGATTTCAAACAATAATTAAAAGTCATTGAATATTACTTGGCGAATGGCGAATTTCGACAAATCAAACAAACACAAAGTCAGAAATAGTCTTATGAGAAAGGGGGATATTAAGCGGCAATATACATCACCATAGCTTTAAATTAAACAATTAACCTAAAGTAGTCCTACCTAATGTTTTAGGGCTAAGTATAGGTTTAAATGGGCATTTTAAAATAATTACAGTCAAACCTGTCTATAAAGGCTACCAAGGGAAACAGGAAAACTGGCCACTGTAGACAGGTGGCCTTAATAGAGAGGTGGGCATAAATAAAATGGGCATTTTAAAATAATTACAGTCAAACCTGTCTATAAAGGCTACCAAGGGAAACAGGAAAACTGGCCACTGTAGACAGGTGGCCTTAATAGAGAGGTTTGAATTTATTATCGAATGTTCTGATTTGAATGATGAATTTGGTGAATCTAAAGACAGAAATTAATATTTCTAATCTAGTTGCTCTTTTTTGGAGCATACAGACAGGGGTGGCGTTATGGAAACCGAACAGGGTACTATTACACCCTTGGATTCAATAAACATGGCCCTCAGATTTTGGAAACTTATAAAGCTTCTGAAAATGTTAGACCATTTCCTTTATTAAAAAAAACTCCAGTGCCGCCCCCGTATGTGTAGATAGGTTTCTATGGTGCTTCCCGTCATACTTACGGTGGATTGTTGCAGTATCTTCTTCGGCTTTGAACCCCGAGCCCACAGCTATAGGAACATAAACCCCATGGTTCCCAGGAGCCCCAACCACCGTCTACAGGTTTAGCTGATACACAAACTTCTTGGACACACTCCTGGGAAGGAGAGAAACATACAGGCGAAATACGGAAACATTTATTTTGTTGTCACACATTTTAATATATTAGAAGATCGTCAGAGGTATACGGGAAATGAATTCTTTCATACTCAAACAAAAGTTACTCAATGTATTAAAGCGTTACTGAACTGATGACCTTTCTACCCTTGCATACTGTTTGTTCACACAAGGCGCAATAGAGTGGTGAAGTTTGACGTCATCAAAAATCTATTTTTAGAATTTCTCAATTTTTTCTTCATTTTCCGAAAGAGCATCAAAAATGATGTCCATATGTCGGAATTCAGTGTTATATGCTCTGGCTCCTAACCATTAGGAGCCAGGGCATATAACACTGAGTTCCCATAGGACATCTATTCATTCAGATGGTCATATCTCAGCCAATACTTAACTTTTTCAATTGTTTTTTTCGACATTTGGACATTATTTTTGATGCTCTTTCGGAAAATTGCAACCTATTCAGTTAATTTTATGTCCTTGTCAAATATGTTCTTAACGTGTATTTTATATTATATAGATGCCTGTTATATGAAATGTTGTCTATTTAACTGAATGAAATAAAATTGAATTGAATTGAACTGAATGCTTAGGGTCAAGGTCATCATGACGTTTTAAGGACTAATGCTCAATAGAGTACCGAAGCTGTGACGTCATAAAAATCTATTTTTAGAAACCCCAATTTTTTCTTCATTTTCCGAAAGAGAAATTCTAAAAATAGATTTTTGATGACGTCACACTTCACCACTCTATTCTTTACACCGATCAGTCTTTTTAGCATAATCATTAATGTCTGTACCATATTTTCTCCACATGAGGATCCATCCATAGGGGGTCCTTTCATGAAACAGCCCCCATCCAGATCGGGGGAGGTGCAGTAGAGTTCCATACAAAAGTCTACATCGGTGTGCTGTTAACAGAAAATGTAACCACAGTTACGTAATATTAATAATAACTTTCTGCTCCGGTTTAATGCATATCATATTGATTCTCTCCTGTCTGCGAGAGTAGTGCCAAATAGAATATTAATAATAATAATAATAATAATAATAATAATAATAATAATAATAATGATTATAATAATATTATTGATAGTTATAATAAAAAATAAAAATAATACCCATACTACTACTACTACTACTACAACTACTTCTATTTCAACTGCTAAAAAGCCCTCCGCCTGCCGGTTTTTGTTTTTTTTACATTCACTATTACTACTACTTCTACTCATGATAATATTATTGATACAAAAAATAATAATTATAATGATGATGATCATCATAAATCTTTTAACAAAAACCTACATGACATTTCCGGTACGTCTTGCCGAACTGAAAGCTGCACTGTTGGTCCATGGTATAGTTCCTCCCCGGACGATCATTGCCGACGGCTCGAGTCCCTCCAGTCGGAGTGTCCCACAGACATGACCAGTTCCTGATGAGGTTAGAGAATGGTGAAAATAATACATGATAAATCTGTATTTATTTAGCGCTTAATACGAAATAACGTCTCTACACGCATAATATTTACTTTTGCGCTTAATACGGAATAACGTCTCTACGCGCTTTACATTTACTTCTGCGCTTAATACGGAATACCGTCTCTACGCGCATTATATTAGTTTTTGCGTTTAATACGGAATACCGTCTCTACGCGCACTACATTTACTTTTGCGCTTAATACGGAATGACGTCTCTACGCACATTACATTTACTTTTGCGCTTAATACGGAATGACGTCTCTACGCGCATTGTATTTACTTATCAGGGTCATCGGATTCCTTCAGGCACAGTGTGCACCATCTCCATATCCTGAGGGACGTACTTTTACTATACGGTCACCGTGAGGGCATATGGAAATTACCATCACAAAGGTTTCCGTCATATTATTCCTCTACTGGGTATGGAGTGGCAAATATAGATTAATGTCTTGCAAAATGACACATGACTTATTGTGACGTACCGGAAATCCAACCCACGAACTTTGTATTTCTAGTCAAATGCTCAGCCACGCGACTACGACACCTCTATGATCATAGTACTTACAATTATCATATAAAATAATAGAGGCATAGATGCAAAGATAGAAACAAAGATACATGTATATATATATATATATATATATGTATAGACAAAGAGAGAGAGAGAGAGAGAGAAAAAGAGGGGAAGAGAGGGAGAGAGAGAGAAACGGGGAGAGAGAGTGAGAGAGAGGGGAGAGGGGGTGGGAGGGGGGATCGGGAGGGGAGAAGGGGAAGGGGTGTGCAGGTGAGAAATTTAAAGGGGGATGTGAGTATGGAAATAAGAGGGGGTTATATAGTACTTACAGTAAATTGGAATGAAGTTCACGTTTGCTGCATTCTGACCAGTGATGATTCTTTGGAGTGGACAGTACTACAGTAGCCATGATAGAATACCCAGACGCTTCATCATCACAATCATTTCCTTGACCGCTCCAGGCTTGACCATCATGTTCCATACCCAATCTTTAGATAATTGATTATATTAATAATAATTGCATATGACAATTTTAAATGAATATTATTAACAGTTTTTTTTTTTATTCATCATTTTCGAAATGGGGGAGAGTAGTTTCTTTCATTACGACATTACTGTGCGCATTTTTTACTTCGATTGACACTTCGAAAAACACTTCAATAACTGAATTTGTATTTATATTTCTCTTCCATATTGTTATGTGTTGTTTATTTAGCATGAATTTATGATGTTAAGCGCATTGAGCAATATTTTATTGGATTTTGCGCTATATAAAAAAAACACAAAAGTATGTATGTAAAGTGATATCTGTTTGTGCTAATGGCGCTTTGGCGCAACCTCTGCTCCATGATAGTAGCATGCGTGTATTGATTTTATTTGTTTTTTTCTACATATCTATCATTCACTGTCAAATAATTAGACAATATTGAATTCAACGATCAGGATATCACGTCATAAAAAATTAAAAATCCTGAAAATAGACGGACTTATTTTCAACACCCATCATCCAATTCATGGCAATTTCATTATTATAAGAAACGTTGAGTTCTAGTAATGGTGGTCACCCAACGATGTTTCTGTATATACAATATAATTTCATAAAAAACAACAACAACGACATAACAACGAAGTCGACGCACACACATACACACACACACACACACACACACACGCACACACGCACGCACACACACCCGTCCAAAGAGTAACTACCACGACGACGACAACAACAGTAACAACCACAAAGATTGTTGGACATTGATTGGGACAGTGACGCAGACACGAACAATTATCTAGGTTCCTGCAGCGGATGGAATTCAACTCCAAAAACAATACGACACTATATAGGGAAATAAAACAATCGAATGATAGAGCACTGATAAATATAAGTTACACAAATGATAGTGCCTACCTCAAAATACTCTAAGTAGAGTACCTATAATCAAAAGAAATGAGAGGCCAAAGCTTTGCTATCGTTTACACTGCAAAACGGTTCTCTATTTCTTTGAAGAGGTTATAATCTAACAATATATTGGCATTATTTGTGTTCTTGCCAAGATTTAGTGTGTTCCATTGGCTCTAAGTTCCGTTGGAAGTATGTTCTTACATGTTGGTTCCTACGTCCTATCGATCGTATGCTCCATTTGTCGTATGTTTCATTGGAACTGTGTCCTAAGAGCTAAAGCTCCGTTGGCATAATGTCCCATTGGCTCCACGTCCCATCGGTGCTACGTCTCTCTGTCACTTTATCCCATTGGAACTATGTTCTAAGTCTCCACGTTCCATTTGATCTACGTCCAATTAGCCCTATATTCCATTGGAACTATGCCCCAAGTCCCTACGTCCAATCGGTACTAGGCTACGTAGGTCCCAATTGGCCCTATGTCCCTTCATAAGTCCCTATTTCACAATGGCTCTCCGTCCCATTGGTACTACGTCCCACTCAAACTATGTCCCAGGTCCATCTAGGTCCCATTGGCCCTATATTCCATTAGAAATATGTCCTTAGTCCCCTACGTTTCATTGGACTTACGTCCAATTGGCCCTATATTCCATTGGAGCTATGTCCCAAGTCCCTACGTCCCATTTGCCATATGTCACATCAGAAACATGCCCAACGTCCCCATATCCCATCGGCTCTCCGTCCCATCGGGGCTACGTTCCACTGAAACTATGTCCCAAGTCCCCGAGTTCCATTTGACCTACTTCCAATCGACTTCCAATCTCCCATGTCCTACGTTCCATCAGGAACATGTCTTAAGTCCATATGTCTCAATGGTGCGACGTCATATGTGTGCTGCGTTCAATTGGTGCCCTGCATCCGACTGGTGCTTCATCCCAATTCGATAATGGTCCCATGTCCATATGGAGTATAAGTACAATCGTCTTACACTCCATTGGTCCCACATCGCAACGTCTCATTGGACCTTATATCCAAATTGTTCAATGTTCACACTGGAATGACGCTCCTCGCATCTCCAACCCTGATGGGAGCGACAAAGGACGTTACAGTAGAGAGACGTCTCCTTTCGTTGCGATGGAGGCAGTAGCAAATGATGGTAGGAGTTGAGATGAATAACCTCTTCAGATCGGGTGCGACTTTTGAACAATTCATGATCGTCATTGCATTTACTTACACATGGCCTAGTTCATGAGCAAGGACGAAGGCAGATCCAAGCCCGTCATCTTCTGTGAGAGAACAACTGAAGTAGATCCAGCACATGAGTCCCAATGGGGCAATACCTGGAGAAAGATGACATGGGTGTAGGGAAGGGAATACATAGGCACGAACGTTAAGACATCACATGATGGGTTTGACCAGGAAAGAAAAACGATTTGAAATACTTACACGTGACCTGTTTCGTGGGCTATTACAAAAGAGGTCTGGAGCCCGTCGTCCTTTATCAAAGAGCAGCTATGCGAGAGATGGCACACATACCCAACAGGCGCATAGCCTAGATAGTAGTTATTTTGATGCATGGGTGGGAAGAATGAAGGGTGACGATGATGGAGGATTGTTAGGGACAGGAGAAACGGGTGGGAGGTAGATAAAGAGAAGGGAGACATGTCATAGGAAGAACGAGTGGGGGGGGGGGTAAAGGTAAGAGCGGAGAACAACAAAGGAAATGGAGACGGTTTTGCAATGGGGGGGGGGGGGGGGGGGTAAACACAGAGTGGGAATATTATGATGATGGAATGGGAGCACAAACAAGGCGAAGGAAATGGATGGAGATAAGATTGAAGAGTGAAACGAAAGAGAAGAAATGCAGAGAGGAAAAGGACAAAGAAAAGGGGTGAGATGGGATAGATAGAACAGGAGTCATAAAGGGAAAACAAAGGAAATAAAGATGGGCGTAGCAACAAGTGAAGAGGGGTAAAATGTAGGGATATCATGAAATGAATACACAAAGAAGGGGAAGGGGGAAATGAAGGAGAAAGAGAGGGAGAGAAAAATAGAGCTAATGAAATATAGTTTCATGCTTTTACTATGCAGGCTGTGCAAAAACGAATTAAAGTAATGGATTTTCTTCTCATGCATTCCTGTCACAGCGAGGCACTTCAAACCAAACAAGCAAACGACGTTACATCATCAGGAAAGAGAAATCGTAAGAAATGAAATCATATTAAATCCGTAAATGTTTTTAAAAAACACTTCTAAAAGTAATGCCTCAAATGAATTTCTTTTTTCCCTCACTCTTCTTCTTCTTCTTCTTCTTCTTCTTCTTCTTCTTCTTCTTCTTCTTCTTCTTCTTCTTCCTCCCCTTCTCCTTCACTTCTTCTTCTTCTTTTGTATTAATGATTAGTGCTTTGTATGTTTTTTTTCCGTGTATCTCATTTTCACTTTTATTAGTTTCAATACGCTATTGTAATTTTGTTTGGCATTGCAATGTTTATCTATGCATATCTGGTTGTTCTTTTTTATTTTGTTGTTGTATATCCTTAATAAGGACAATGGTGAAAAACAGCTTTGCTGATCATGTTTTTATCCTGTATGAATATATTTCCATAAATAAATAAATAATCAATCGAAATGAAATCATACAAAATTGGTACAATCGATTGAATGACAAACAGCCGAGTATGACCATGCATAAACGGCCTATGCTATAAGCATGCATCTATCTTACATGCTGATATGAAAATGAATTGTAACGTCAAAGGGGCAAGGATGCGTTTTATCAATCGTTTTTATTTGTGATAAAACTTTGGCACGAATTGCGTCAAACATGCAATTATCTTTTTTTAGAAAGTGCTGGAAATACAAGATCAATTCATTTAATATCAATGTGTTTTCCTCTTAAGCTTTGACCTATTTGTATTCACTTGTGGTCGAGTGGATACGTCGCCGGACTGTCGATCACAAGGTCCGCTGTTCGAGTCCCGCCGCCGCACTAATGTCCTTTGGCAAGACATTGATCTACATTTGCCACACTCCACCCAGGTGAAGCAAATGGGTACCTGGTAGGAATTTATTCCTTGAAATGCTAGAACACCGTAATGGCAGCCGTGCTAAAGCCAGTGCAATAATCAGGAGCGCCAGGAGGGTCGAATCTGACTGACATGAGCGCTATACAAGAACCCATTTTTATTATTATTATAGACACCATTCCAAATTATTCATGATTTTTAGAGCCAGGGTAATACTGGTGGAGCGCCAGAAAAGTCAAGTCTGACAAACATAACTACTATACAAGAACCCACTTTTATTGTTTTGTTATTATTACTACAACTAATTCCCTGTTTATCATGATGTTGTAATTTCTTTACTTAAAGACCGTCAATACTACTGGGCCAGAAAGGATTAGACCACACAGCGAGGTCACTGACAGGTCTCATTAACTCAGCTATCAACTAACATAAGAAAAAGAGGATCATGGGGGACCAACAGGCACTGATTGGGGAAGTTTTCTATATAGAGGGAGCAAGTAGCTACAAGTAGGACAGTGGGGCTTTAAAAGGAATAAAAATGGGTCGCTATACCTCCAACGTTCATCCCTTCGCTGAATACATTTATGTGCACCATCTCCACTTACCTGCTGGTCCAAAGTGAGTCCGAGTCATGAAGATAGAATGATCAAAGTAACTTGGTGATCCGTCATCTTTAACGATTCTCCTTTGAACCCTTGCAAAGCGACACGTGTTGGAGAGACTTTTCGCCGAGTCGTTTAGTACGACGTATTGCTCGGACTAAAACAAGAAAAGAAACAAATACATTGCAATTTGATTGACTGAAACGATTTTCAGGAATACTAGCCTCTTCCTCTCCAAATTATACAGACAACTTATGAACCTGTCAATATTTATTTCGCGGTGTATTGATCCAACAATTGTTTTAAAGACCGTCAATACTACTGGGCCAGAAGGGATTAGACCACACAGCGAGGTCACTGACAGGTGGCTATCTCATTAAAGATAAAGTTGAGTTCCGGTCATGTGATTGCATTGTGAAAGAAACGGTGTGGAATCTATCAGAAAAGGTTGATCATCTAGTATATAAGTATTCGTGTATATTGCAAGGTTCTGGAATCATCAAAAAGATGAGACATTTGGCCAAAGCTTGGCAAAGTTACAAGCACTGTACACAGAATGATGTATATGGGACTACACGAGCACATGGCGAAAAAAACCTACCCCGATTTTTACGTATTTTATGTCATATTTAGAATATGAAGGCATTTGAAGAGCCATGCTTTTCAGGGAACATGTTTAATCTTTTCAGGGAACATGTTTAATCTGATGTTCTTCCACCCTTGCATAATAACAATGATAACGCTCACAAATTATTTTGTACCTCTTCCCAGAACTCAACCTTCTCTTTAACTCAGCTCTCAACTAACATAAGAAAAAGAGGATCATGGGGGACCAACAGGCACCGAATGG
The DNA here is from genome assembly GCF_000002235.5 of Strongylocentrotus purpuratus. NCBI lineage: Eukaryota > Metazoa > Echinodermata > Echinoidea > Camarodonta > Strongylocentrotidae > Strongylocentrotus > Strongylocentrotus purpuratus. The sequence goes on from NW_022145595.1 coordinate 12,632,264, forward strand.
GGAAGTTTTCTATATAGAGGGAGCAAGTAGCTACAAGTAGGACAGTGGAGCTTTAAAGGCTAGCAAAAACAGATGACGAGGATAAATGTAAATTGTCGTATAAAAAACAGAGAACAAAGAGTTGATTTTTTAAATCATCATAGCTCATGCGCATGACATTATCTTTTATATTGGGGAGGCAGGGGCGCCCCACATGAGGTCAGGTTCTAGATACGCCACCGTGTGTTACATAATATTGAGAGCACCATAGGAAGAAGCATTGATAGATAAATAATTTGCGAGGTACATGAAGCATGAAAGGTGACTGACGCTGTTTGTCAAAATACCGTTGAACCTCTAGTTTAGGAGCATACAAACAGGCTCGTTATAATTCAGAGAGTGAAAAAAGAGCGAAAAGAAGAGTGCATAGATTGTTAAATTGAAAAAATTGTTAACACATAGTTGTTACACTGAAAAGTTCACTGAAATTATCTTAAGTGTTGTTCAAATACGACGCGATTACGTGCCGCAAAACAGAAAAGCCGCGGTTGTTTTAACGTGTAAATAAGGACTTTTAGATTTACACGACGAGAGCGTGGACTGCCGCGTGTGACATTGTGTTAAGGCACTGGGCCGTGTCCTGCAGTGCCTTAAATGGACATCACATTACCTTAAAAGGATGTCACACTTGGCGGTCCACGTTCTCGTCGTGTAAATCTAAAAGTCCCTAATGAAGAGCAGCTGTGAGCACCAGTAAATGCTTTATGATTATATTGCAGATATGTTGAGCGTATTACACCTTACGCCATTTTGAAGAAGAAAAACGCCAAGGTTTTGCCGCGTCATAACTGAACAAGATCTGGGTGGCGTTTCACAAATCCTGTCATCAGTGACAAATGACAGTTTTTGTTATAAGCTACTAAAATCCTTGCTTCTGATTGGTTATCAGCAGATTTGTCACTGATTTTTGTTATTTGTCATTAAAAAAAAATGGTTTGTGAAATGGGTCCCTCAACGAGCCTTTACAGAGATGACTATTGGTATTTTGGGACAAAATAATTTGAAAGCAAACCATGCATCTGGAGACCGTTTTCGTTTGTTTATGTTTATTTGATTTAAACTCCTACCATTTCTTCGTTGAGAAGATTAGCTCTGGTGATAACAAATTCTATCTTGGCTTCGAGCGACGGATGAGCGTAAACCATATTCACCTGTATTAAAAAGAACAAAATTGATATTAATAACAGAAAATTATTTTACGTGAACTGCTCCCGAAATACATTTCAATTACCAAAACTAAAGGTATAAACTCAAAAGGGTATATGCTCAATACGCAATCTATTTGATGTATATGTTAAATTATTTTCAAGGTAAACCATACAACAGCTTTTTCATATGGCATGTTTTTAAATACGAGTTACTCTTGGATAACATCTCGGATGTTGTTTCAGGGGCTCTCGGGACATAGTATTTTTTTTTGGAGAGTTTTTTGAGAGCTTTTGAAATAGCATCTGGGAACTAAGGAAAATCTTCGGGGATATTTTATATCACTGAAGATTTTCTCTTAATAGTTTAAGAAAATACTTAAAGTGAATGTAAAATTTTGTTATGATGTAATGATTTGTGTGTTGGTTATTTTTGTAAATGAATAAAGTACCTCTGACAAGAGGAAAAAAAAAAAAAAAAAAAAAAAAAACTCAAAAGGGTAGACCATGTTAAGCTGCAACAAGTTGAAGATGTATTGAATTTGCATGTTTCCTCTGTAATAATATTTATTTTGGTACGTACTGATTCAAGAGATTATCTAAGGTCCCCCGTCATGATTATAGCAAGACATACAATGGTGTTCTGAGTTATAAAGTAATAAAATATAGGGAGAGCGGGTACTGGGATTCGATCCGTTCCTCCTAAATGAGGTTACAACAGAGTTCTCTAAAATTCGTAGCACACGAGGCGTCATTTACCTTCGCTAATTAATTGCGCTAATTACTTGCGCTAATTACCTTCGCTAATTGCGCCTCTGAAGTCAGTCAAACCGAACGACAGACATATGTTATATTAGAGGCCTTGTAATCATAGCTCATTTTTTATTCACCAAAGGCATTCGTTTTCCAAACAATAAGCAAAATACGCATGAAATGCCGCACAATCACTGACGCAATCCTGCGTCAGGCAAATAACGCCTCGTGTCCAACGGGCATTGATGGTAATTCTCCTATACGTACGATGTTCATCATTGTGAGGAAGTATACACCGGAGGCTTGCGCTCCATGGAAATTATGAACGCTGAAATCCAGCGTTGCCATGGTTTCCACATAATGTTGCCTGGTGACGATCCGAGGTGCTCTCTTTGACCGTCGGCGATTCTCAGTCTCCTGTAATCGTGCACGCCCCACCAATCTGGCTGCTTGCCGTCGGAGCTGCGCGCTCGAGCGCATGACGTCATTATGTAAGTCTATTGTACCCGGCGTTGCACCTGTTCCAGTGTTCCGTTGCGCGTCTCGGCTGCGGTACATGATATGGATGAGGCCGTTGCCGGTATAGTTGTATGTTTCAGATTGAGTGCCCACCAATTCCAGAGGCTCTATGAAATATTCCTCTTCAAAAGTCTTGATCAGTCCGCTCTGTTTGAACAAGAAAAATATTTCAAAAGATATTCTGAGTCTACTATTTGATAACTCCATTATATTGTTATAATATATTATATTATATCATCATCATCATCATCATCAACTTCAGGTGGCGCTGTAAAGCGCTGCTGTGGTCTTCACGAGAGCACGCCATGCAAGTCTTTCACCTGCCATTTGTGTTGCACTTTTCATTCCTTGTCCAGACACTTTCTTGATATCATCAGTCCAAGATATTGGTGGACGACCTACCCCGTTTTCCTTCGACTGCTCCTTGCAGTATTTGCTTCTCAACACCTTCAGATCTCCTAACAATGTGCCTAAAATAGTTTAATTTTCTTTCCATGATTTCCCTTTTGATGGTCATGTCTGTTCCAATCTTATCCAGGACCCACACATTTGTCTTTTTATCTTTCCATGACACCTGCAACAGCCTCCTGTAGCACCACATTCCAAAGGCATCAACTCTCTTTCTGTCATTATTTGTCATGGCCCAGGACTCACTTCCGTAAGTAGCAATATATTATATTATAAATATAGAGTATTATTTGAAACTATCCATTCGGATTCTTGTTTTTTGTAATTTTATGTAGTTCTAAAAGTGAAACAAATCAAAACCAATGAAAAAGTTGTCTTAATCTATGTTTCTCCAGGCATCAAGAGGATCTTTACGGAGTTGAATTTAAACTTTAGTCAGGAGTGGTCAGGAGCTACCCGAATGATCCTAAGCAATTCCCAACCCTTTCAACCTGGCACTGCAATGTTCCTAAAACTAACAAAACCAATAATCATATACTCCTGGTGATATTTGACATTGAAAACATACATCAGGATATTGCCTATGCTGTAGGCGGAACTTCCTATCAACGAATTATTAAAGATAAACTCCAGTACTGGTAAAAAAAAAAAAAAAAATTCTCACAGAATCAAACGAAACTTACACTGAATGTTCAAGATTACAAATAAATGACATGTGCCAAACAATTTTGGAAGAAAATGTATACTGGCTGAGTAATGAGCATAGAAAGACAAGGAAACCAAGGTAGTACCATCCCCGACACCATGTGTGTTGTCCCATATATAGCTTTCTATGTGAGTGTTTGTTACTTTACCAAGACTCGGTCAAATTTATTATGATTTTGATGACTCCAGAACCTTGCAGTGCACACCAATACTTACATGCTACATGATCAACTGTTTCTGATCCTTTCACACCTTTTCTTTCACAATGCAATCACATTACCAGTACTAAAGTTTATCTTTAAGGCTTCCCCTGTCCATCCCGGTCGACAAGTGCGTCCAGACGGTGAAACTGTGAAAGTTCGCCGTTTACATAGTTACGATGAGAATGTCAAATCACGCATTTAAGCACATCAGTGTATATCCCATACCGTTTGGACAGTAAAAATGCCTAAATTAACCATACAGTATTACAGGGGTGCTATGGTCCAGTGGATAAGTCACCGGACAGTGGATCACGTGAGTCAAGGTTCGAGTCCCGCCGCGGCAAGGAATGTCCTTTGGCAAGACATTAATATACCGGGTCACACCAGGTGGATTAAATGGATGGTACCCGGTCATGGCGGCTCAGCTAATTAAAGCCGGTGTAATTCAATATGATATTTTGTATCAAACGCAGTAGAGTATATTGTATGGTAGCTGCTAAATATGAATGAACATATCATAATTATTATTATCAAATTTATTGAATTGGGGGCATATGTGAATCAGATTAGAATACTGTATGGATGCACTCTATGGCAACCCACGTTATATGGACGAGAGCCAGTGAAATCGGAAGTACGGAGAAGGTCGCAAGTGTTTGTAAGCGACACATTTTACAAAAGCAGAGTAAAGTGGCATGGGCAATACAAAGTTGACCAAGAAAACAAATATATCGAGAGATTATCTTCTTAAAAGGATGACAAATTTAATGTTTATGGCTAGTTTAAGAGCAGCAATTGGAGGGTTTCATTGACAAGAAGACGTACATGTACAATACAAAGAGATATAACAAAGCCTCTTCAATCAGTTTGAAAATGTCATGATCTAAGGAAATAGAACAGACTTTTGAATGTGTTAAAGCAAAAATGAAAAATGAAAAATTAATACACTATACTGTTTATGGGATATGATTCATTTAACTTTTTTTTCGCAGATTATTTCATATGTTAGATGCGCATTTATAATAAGGAAATAGACTCGAATATGAGAACGTAACAAAATTGATTAGACGGTTTACCATTCCACGACAATTGCTAACTGCTACTGCAGACGACGGATCCGAACCGATTAGATTACCGCGGTAGAAACAGTTCATTTGTGGCTTCTCGATCACAACCGACCCATTCGGAAGGTATCGGTAAACTACAAAATAAAACACAAAATCACAAATCAAATGTTACGTAATAAATATGTATAAAACATGTCATTAAACTAAAAGAGAGAATTCAATATAGAGGCAGAGTGGGTGAAGTGAGAGGCATAATTTAAAACGATCATTGGACCTGGTTATACAGTATCAATATAATCATCAAGTAGAAAGGAATACAGAGAGATGGATAGGTTAATAGACAGATAGATAGAGAGTGAGAGAGGGAGGGAGGGAGGGAGAGAGGGAGAGAGAGAGGGAGGGAGGGAGAAAGGGGGAGGGGGACGTGGGAGAGGGAGGGGACATGACAGAAGGACACAGTACAAACAAATCTTACCTTCAAAATTTGGAGACACGAGTTCCTTATCTCTCGTTACATTGATGGTAAACCTTGTACCGAAAGCTTCCATCGAGAAATGAAACACTTTCTGCTCGAGCATTTCATCATCTTCCAAATAATTCTCCCCGAACACCGCTCTTCGTCTTCGGCGCCTCTCGGCTTGCCTTCGGACCTGATGAAAGTCGAAGACGTCATCTTCGTATGCTGTCGAGAGGTCATGGGTCAAGAAATCCCCATCGGGCGTGGATCTGTATGGTCTGACCAGGTGATATTTGTCGAGTTTGGAAAGAAGATGTTCTGCATATAAAACATATAAATATATATTTATTATCACAATATCATCTGATAATTCCTTTTCGTTAAAGCCCCACTGTCCTATTTGTAGCTACTTGCTCCCTCTATATAGAAAACTTCCCCAATCGGTGCTTGTTGGTCCCCATGATCCTCTTTTACTTATGTTAGTTAAGAGCTGAGTTATAGAGAAAGCCACCTGTCAGTGACCTCGCTGTGTGGTCTAATCCCTTCTGGCCCAGTAGTGTTGACGGTCTTTAAGTGATCCATCATGATCAAAACAAAACAAGTAATTTCCTGATGTGTTGTGCAAACCTACAATTTGAGAAAGGCTTGATAGATCAATAATTATTCACTTCGCATAATTATCATGATTCAAACTTCAAGAAAAACATTTGAATTGGAGTGGAATGATGTTATAATTACATTTAAACTCTTTTGGTAGAGACCAATTCATCAGCACACGCTTTGTACACCATAATCATGATATAAATACAATTCCACAAATGATGTTAGAATTCAACAACATTCATCAATCAGTCGAAATAAAGCATGCTATATGTCGATTGATTGATGAATGCTTAAGGGTAACATCACAAACATAGGCAAAACCAGGGAACAGATTTGATAGGGGGACCGTGGCGAAGTGGTGATACTTTTCCAAGGGCCCTTCCATCTAACATTGAAGTTGTCCGTTATAATTATTGAGATAAAAAGGGGTCAATATCCAGATAGATCGGCAGTGTACTCTTTATATTCAGCGTCAATGAGGTTGAATCTTAGCTTTGGTAAGGGGGTATCATTCTCCATGCACTCAAATATTGTGACGCCGGCACCAAAACCTCAAATGGCCATGATGCTTGCCATTTGTCAGTGTAGTGACATGTTTTATTGGTCACATTAATTCAAGTTCATTGCGGCTGCAACCATTCGCCTCTCTTCACAGTCACTTGTTTGCGACGTTTGTATTATGTTTGCACAAACAATAGCCACCAATAAATTGAGGGAAAGATTACCCTGTGCAACACGACGGCTTTGCAAAAACACCCATTTCCGGTCTTGATAAGATCCTAGACAACCCTTTAAAGCCCGTCTGTACTAATTTGGCCAGGGGACATAAACCACCCTGCATGGTCACTGGCAGGTGCTTATCTCATCAAATCAGCTCTCAATTAACATAAGAAAAAGGGGATCATGGGGGACCAACAGGGACCAATTAGGCATTGTTTGCTATATAGAGGGCGCAAGTAGCTATAAGTAGTACAGGGCTTTAAATACCAGTATAGATTGATCATGCACTGGAAACATTTGAATAATCATGAAGCATTCGGTATATCTATCTCATGATGAATACAATGTGGCACACAAAGTTTATGTGTGTGTGGCATATAAAGAGTTAAATAGTGATCGGAGTGTGCAGGGGGTCTTCTTACACCTGTTCTCCAATCTGTAATTATACCACGTGACATTACTCTCAATGACGAAATAGGACTTCCCTTGTAGTTCTTCGTAATGCTGATATACACAAACCGTTGCTGTGCATAACAGTTTCTGCACTAAGAGACCACAATAGGCTCTGTACTTTAGCCGCTTCACTGACATATCTAGGCTCTGCTCAAGGATTTAGGAATTGTGTTAAACTGTCAAATTATTGTCTGTACTTTCAGACTACGTATACATCGCATTACATGCACTTTATACTTTAATAGCTGACAAAGGAGATCGCAAAAACTATCAAATATCAACCTAAGGAAATTTAAATTGTCTATTAACTTTTGAAATGTTAGAATATTACACAAGTCGAACACGAATTATGTAGTATTGACGTAACCATTGGGCTGAATGCTTGAAAGCCTTTGCGATCCTGTTTGAATTTAAAGATGAAGTTGAGTTCTGGTCATGCGATTGCATTGTCAAAGAAACGGGGTGGAATCGACCAGAAAGGGTTGATCATCTAGCACATAAGAATTTGTGGGTATTGCAAGGTTTATCCAAGTCTTGGTAAAGTTACAAACACTGTACACAGAAAGATGTATATGGGACTACACGAACACGTGGCGTAAAAATCAGACCCTGGATTTTTACGATGTTACATGACATATTTAGAATATGAAGGCATTTGAAGAGCCATACTTTTCAGGGGAACATGTCTTATCTGATGTTCTTCCACACTTGCATAATAAGAATGATAACGCTCACAATTTTTTTCACCTCTTCCCAGAACTCAACCTTCTCTTTAAGGCAATTCCTAAAGCTTACCATGTTTCTTGCTGAATATACTCTTGTCGTTTTCCTCAGCCTGTAAACAAATCGAAAACGAAAAATAAAGAGTGACAATTCGATCAATTACGTTAATAAAAAAAATTAAAACAAATCGACGAAAGATGTAACTTTTAATTCACATGAAATAGCAAGCACACTCTAAAAAATGTTGGGCAAAAAGTTTCCCAATTCATACCCAACATGAGGGCAATTATTTTTCCTACCAACTATTTGGTAAATTAAGATTTTGCATGATTTACCCAGTGTTGGATTAAAAGAAAATACCCAACTTTTAAACAACAAAAATTTACCCAATCAGAAAATCACCCTATTCTTACCTTAATGTGTAGCACATTAGATACTAGTTGAGCGAAAAAGTTGGATTAAATATTTTGTTATTGGTAGAAAATAACCCGATTGTTGGACAGAAATGGCACAACTTTGATTTGCCTAATATCATTACCCAATTATTTCATCGATAACGACATGGTTGGTAGAAAATAACCCAATTGTTGGACAACATTTGCCCAATATCGATTTGCCAAGTAACGCCTACCCAACCTATTTTTTTGTTGTTACCTTCATTAACTTCGTATAGTAGATGGTTGGGAGAAAATAACCCAATCATTGGACAAAATTTGCCCAACTTGATTTGACCAGTATTAAACATCTGCCAAACTTTTTTGTTACAGTACATAGGAATTAGGAGTAAGACATGAAATAAGCGCTTGACATTTTGTGGTTCAACAACTTGAATTTGATAAAATTTGCATTTCTATTATTTCCAGTTCCTGTATGATGTCATCTAAATTCGATCTCCTCTTTTCCCACTTGGGTGCCTTTCATCTCGGTTACCTTGGTTACCAATACCGTTCAACATTCTGTGCAGATATAAACCAGTTGTCAATCTCTTTGGAGAGGTAAGGATCATTATTTTCCCCGAATGTCACTAAAGGCATCGTTTAGCAATGTAAAATCTGAGATGCATGGCCCTACGTGTTTTCAGTGTCTGTGTCATGGTGTAATATTGAAGCCCTAAAAAAAAATTGCGCTTCAAAATAATCATGAAGTGCCTCAAAAAAGCAAAAAATCTTTGAGTGACCGGTTTTACCATACTCATGTTTCCCAATAGACTGTAGTGTTATTATAACCGTTAGGAAAATGAATTCTGAAATTTCTAATTCAAATCATAGATATCTTGATAATCAGACAGACGATTGGCTTGTAAAAGTCATGGGATTCATGTATGCCCTAAAGGTGTATAATTATAATAATAATGATAATAATAATAATAATAATAATAATAATAATCTTTTAAAGTCCACTCCAAATTTTATTAAGTTAAACCGAAAATGGAAATTCTTTTTGCCCAATTGATCGTGATCCCGGCAGCCACTGAGCAGCGCCAGATCGACGTTGCCCTATCCCTTGTTGTTGAACGCCAAACAAGGTAGCAGCAACTCCCGTCTTTTAACGTCTTTTGGTATGACGCGGCCGGGGCTGATGATGATTGCAGCATGAGCTAAATCCATGATTTTGTTTAGAATCTGACGCAAAGACACCCAATCCCTTTAAAGAATTTCATTTGTTTGGGGAAGCCATCCTCGATATCGAGGTAAATTATGTGGCATCCTTGGCAGCGATGGCCTGCATCTGTTTTCTCGATCCGTGGAGGAGCATCTTAATTCTTCTTATTATTCTTTGGAGTCATTCTAAGTGTTCCCGACTAGCTTGGGTCGACCGAATAACCCTCCATAGGCGGTCCTGCTCTTGAACTTAAAGGTATGTCTTGAAAATGTTGACAAGACGAGATAAAAGTCCTCTTTGCGACTTTGCCTATCCCTTTCTTCATTTCTTCCTTTCTCTCATTTATAATGAATAATTGTATTTATGTATTCGGGCGTACCCACCACAAGCTATGCTTTTCGGGTTTCGCGCCTTCTTCCTTGTAATACAAGTTCTTTGATTATATTTATGTTCCTACTTATAAATTGTATTGTTTGGAAGAAAATAAATGTTCATTTGAATTGAATTAGAATTGAACACAAACATTCTAAGATTTAGTATAAGATTGCTTCAAGAAATTGCTTCAAATATCCAGTTGCATCATTCATGATCAAATCCTGTTGAAATAGTCCCCAAACTTTGTATTGCCTTTAGTATCGATGTAAATTTATTCCCAAACTGTTGAAAATTAGTAGCACCTATAGATGCAGAATCTAGCGTATAGTCAAAGATCATTAACAGCATTTTCCGTTTTATCAAGAATGTTTGTTTCCATCAACATTTCTTATTCCTTTATATGTCCGTGGAGGTAGAAGAAGTTATGTATAACATGTAATGTAAGCATCATCGATTGAAAATAATTCATTGATGTACTCATGTAAATGAAACCATTGTCATGTTTAAAACGAGACATCTGGCTTGTTCATCTTCGTTAAGACTGTCTAAATTCTTGGCTGGCTCTCTCATCCATGATCTTGGCCGAGAGCCCGGAGACGATCGGTGTGGTTTGGGTCAATTATTCGCTTCCTCGCAGGCGGTCTCTCGTCACGACTGTGCGCCAAATTTGTGAAAATGTTTGTGTAACTTTTCCACCCATAACAGGACGCAAAGTTTGACACTTAGTATGACCGAACAACTCTAGAGGAGCATCTTCTTCTTCTTCTTTTGCTTCTTCTTCTTCTTCTTCTTCTTCTTCTTCTTCTTCTTCTTCTTCTCCTTCTTCTTCTTCTTCTTCTTCTTCTTCTTCTTCTTCTTCTTCTTCTTCTACTCCTCCTCTTCCTCCTATGACCGAATAACTTCAGGAGAAACATCATATTCAAGATTTTGACAAAGTTTTACTGACACTTTTGTTCCCTTTGTAACACATCATAGTAAGATAAATAAACCTTTTTTGAATGACTATGGGTGTTAAAATATTATCTTGTAAGCTCATGCAAGATTTGTTTTTCTTCTTCTCGAATCTCTACACAAGCCCGGTCCAATGGAGAACGCAAGATGTGGATTTGGAGTTCAATCCCTCTAGGTCTGCGGGGCTGGGATATAACATGGTTCTGGGAAAAGGGGTAGAGTTGAATTGAGTGGTGATAATACTTGTATTAGACTTATAATTCGTCCTTGTTTTCACGAAGTGACGGTAGTGAGGAAAATCGTAACGCAAAGTGAATGCAATTTTTTTTCACTACCGTCACTTCGTGAAAACAGCGACGAATTGTACCGGGCTCGAAATCAATTAATGTCCCATGCCCCCATGCAGAAGCGGCTCTTTTTAGAAGGATGATCTCGGTGGTGGTGGTGGTGGTGGGGGGGGGGGGGGGGGGGGGTTAGGGGCCCTAGGGTTTCTGAATTAAATTTGTAAATGTTTTTTTTAAATAATGTTACTTGATGGGACGTTCTTGAGCTCCTCGATTCCTGTAGAACGGCATACTGGATTAAAAACTACTACTACTTCTAATAATAATAATCTTTTAAAGTCCACTCCAAAGTGTACTAAGTTAAACCGAAAATGGAAATTCTTTTTGCCTAATTGATCGTGAGCCCGGCAGCCACTGAGCAGCGCCAGATCGACGTTGGCTCTACCCCTAATTGATGAACGCCACACAAGGTAGCAGCAAATCCCGTCTTTAAACGTCTTTCGGTATGACGCGGCCGGGGTTCGAACCCACGACCTACCCGTTAGGTAAGGCGGACGCTCTACTGACTGAACCGACACACATACAAGGTATGTCGGTTGCTTTGCTACAGTACCATCTTGTTTTACAATTGTGAGTGAAATAGACGCCAACAAAGAGTGCGTCAATAATATTCATGGATCAACCCCCCCCCCCCCTCCCCCCACTTAGTTGTATTTAGGGTACGCATATGCATGTTCCCTCCTTTTGAAAACACGGTGTGTAAAGTCAATTTTGTGTATGTACGAGCCGGACTTTGGTGCGTAAAAAGTACCCCTTTACCGGATATTTTGGTAACACGCATGCGGTCATTCCGACCCCGGAGTGGGAGGGCCGGGGATCAATCAACCAACCAACCATCAATGAATTACAATAACTGTACTCTAACCGTGTCACCAGTAAGTTCAACTTTGCCTCATACTATTATCATGACTATGGATAGAGTTTGGTCAGTCACCACCAGCTGATAATGGTATTTCTCCGACCGAGTCTGAATCGAAATTTAGTTAACTTTTTAAAACTATTAGATGACATCCCCAATTACTTGTTGACCACAAGTTCGATTTGCTTTATATTTCATCTCAGAATATAGGCGAATATGAGGTCAACTTGTGGTTCAGAGATGTGTCCTCATATACTGTGTCTCGCTACCTGTGAGACCAGCCTATAGTTTGCAAAAATAGGACAATCCGTAACGAGGTCACGTAACGAGGTCACGTAACATTTTGTGGTCACATGTCGAGACAAAATTGAACGAAAATTGACATTTTTCATATATTTGTATACAGAAACTTCCTATACAGCCAATTTTGTTTTTATGCCTTTAAAAAAATCTCTTTTGTATGGTGGCCCTGAAGGGACATCGCGAATAGACTAAATCGTGAAAAATATGCGATAAAATTCACGATATCGTCAATTTTCTCGCATATTTTTCACGAAGAAATTCACGAAATTGACGATATCGTGAACTTTATCGTGAACTTTTCACGATGAAATTGACGATATCGTGAATTTTATCGTGAAAAGTTCACGATATAAAGTTCACGATATCGTCAATTTTATCGTGTACTCTATCGTGTACTCTATCGTGTACTCTATCGTGTACTCTATCGTGTACTCTATCGTGTACTCTCCTGACGGGCGCTTCGTAAACAAAACCTGCCCTAGCTGGGGGAGACAGAGAGAAGGAAAAAAGGGAAAGGGAAAGAAAATATAAAAGGAAAGAAAGAAGAGGAAGAAGGAAAGAGGGAAACGGGGGAAGGGCGAAAGGCTCTTACCTCCTCCCCCCCCCCGCCAAAAAAATAAATAAGAGAGAGAGAGAGAGAGAAGGGAAAGGGAAAGAAAGAAGAGGAATAAGAGGGAAACAGGGCAGGGAAAGGGCGAAGGGCTCTTGCCTCCTCCCCCCCCCCCCCCCGCCAAAAATAAATAAGAGAGAGAAGGGAAAGGGAAAGAAAATATAAAAGGAAAGAAAGAAGAGGAATAAGAAGGAAAGAGGGAAACGGGGGAAGGGCGAAGGGCTCTTGCCTCCTCCCTCCCCACCCCCGCCAAAAAAATAAATAAGAGATAGAGAGAGAAGGGAAAGGGAAAGGGAAAGAGAAGATAAAAGGAAAGAAAGAAGAGGAAGAAGAAGAAGAAAAGAGGGAAACGGGGGCGAAGGGCTCTTGCATCCCCCCGCCCAAAAAATAAATAAGAGAGAGAGAGAGAGAGAAGGGAAAGGGAAAGAGAATAAAAAAGGAAAGGAAGAAGAATAAGAAGAAAAGAGGGGCTCTTGCCTCCTCCCCCCCCCCTCCCGCGCCAACAAAAAAAATAGGAGAGAGAGATAGAGAGAAGGGAAAGGGAAAGGGAAAGAAAGAAGAAGAAGACGGAAAGAGGGAAACGGGGGAAGGGCGAAAGGCTCTTACCTCCCCCTCCCCCCTCCCGCCATAAAGGGAAAGAGAAGGGAGAGGGAAAGAAAATATAAAAGGAAAGAAAGAAGAGGAAAAAGAATAAGAAAAGAGGGAAACAGGGGCGAAGGGCTCTTGCCTCCTTTCTTTTCTTTCTTTCCTATTCTCCCTCTTTTTCCTTTTTCTCTTTCTTTCTTCTCTTTCCCTTTCCTTCTCTCTCTCTCTCTTATTTATTTTTTGGCGGGGGGCGGGGGGACGAGGCAAAAGCCCTTTGCCCCCGTTTCCCTCTTTTCTTCTTCTTCCTCTTTCTTTCTTTCCTTTTATCTTCTCTTTCCCTTTCCCTTTCCCTTCTCTCTCTCTCTCTCTGATTTATTTTTTGGCGGGGGTGGGGGGGGGAGGGGGGGGGGGCAAGAGTCCTTTGCCCTTCCCCCGTTTTCCTCTTTTCTTCTTCTTCCTCTTCTTTCTTTCCTTTTATCTTCTCTTTCCCTTTCCCTTTCCCTTCTCTCTCTCTCTGATTTATTTTTTGGAGGGGAGGGGGGGGGGAATGAGGAGGAGGCAAGAGCCCTTCGCCCCCCCCCCCGTTTCCCTCTTTTCTTCTTATTATTCTTTCTTTCCTTTTATCTTCTCTTTCCCTTTCCCTTTTGTCCTTCTCTCTGTCTCCCCCAGCTAGGGCTGGTTTTGTTTACGAAGCGCCCGTCAGGAGAGTACACGATAGAGTACACGATAGAGTACACGATAAAATTGACGATATCGTGAACTTTATATCGTGAACTTTTCACGATAAAATTCACGATATCGTCAATTTCATCGTGAAAAGTTCACGATAAAGTTCACGATATCGTCAATTTCGTGAATTTCTTCGTGAAAAATATGCGAGAAAATTGACGATATCGTGAATTTTATCGCATATTTTTCACGATTTAGTCTATTCGCGATGTCCCTTCAGGGCCACCATACTTTTGTCTCGAAATTTATCAAAATACATTTCTGGAACATGAAAAAGCATGGAAAACAAAGTAATACATGAGAAGAAAAAAAAATACATAAACAAATTAATAAAATACGAAAGGGTTGATTTGAAATTTAAAATCTTTTCTATTCAATATTGTCGACTATGCTATACTCATAAACTTTTTCGTTAACGATTGACCTTCATACCTCAATTTCGAACAAAATATCGATAAATATGTAAATATATGCATCTAATTTGCATAGTTATTAAATAAGCTATTTTTCCTGAAAGAAATGATGCAGTGGTACTCTTTTATGCGTGTCAATATCCGTGCAAACTTTCGCATCGTGTGGACCTTCCGCGGCCAAGATCTAAAGAAGGGGGGGGGGGTGAATGAAATTAACTCTCATTTCCCACCCCACCAACCCCTCCCAGTCAAAACTTGCTCTCAAAATGCCAAGTAAGAATAGGGTTTATAAAAAAGAGATACACAGCAAACCTCGCATTGACAAGTGAAGAGGATTGATCATAGCATCGTGTTGTTACAGTAAGTACATTTCCAACGATTGTCTGTCGTCACACATACAGTACACACAGAGAAATAAAAGGTGTTCTTGGGGAGTAAAACACGGAAATACGCAAGGGTGTATATTTGAGGGATGTAATTTTACACCCTATTTTAGTCAGACGAGCTCTGATTGGTCAGTGCATATGCGCATGCGCTACAGCAATGGCGCATCGTGTCGATATAGGTACTGCCAAATGAAGGAAAATTAGAATAATTTACATATTTTAGTCATGTTAGGGGAATTATCATGTTTCATTTGGGCATATTATTTGTGTGAAAGTTATCCGATCAAGAATAAGGGGTTGTACCGAAGGTTATATTTGATAATTTAATGAAAATTAGCATAAGTGTTGTTTTACTGACTAGTACATAATTGTAACTAAAGGGAAGATATTCGAAATTTAAACACTTTTTAATACAAAAAAATTTACTCCCTACATTGGGGAATAAATTTACTCCCTGAGGGGTGTCACTTATGCGACAAGCAATTACTCCCTATAGGGAGTCAATTTACACCTATTTTTCTCTGTGTGTAGGTCAAATTATTTGTTGACCACAAGTCTTTTGCTTTACTTTTCTTCGGAATGTGGGTAAATATCATGAGGTCATAATTGTACATCAGAGAGATTTTCTCATATCTTCCAAAAAGAAGAGATCCTCAGCCATGCAAGCCCGCAATGACAAGTGACAGGAATGATGAGGGCATCGCGTGTCGCAATTTGAAAAGCAGTTGGAACTTGTGTTCCAATTGACGCTGAAAATATTTGACCTCAAACTAGTCGAGATTTCTCCCTCTCCTGCTTGTATTCCGGGAAAAGGGTAACAGATGCTTCGATACTGGACATAACTTATGAGTGACACCAACAAACAGGGGGTCATTACTGCCCCCACTTGGCAGCAGGAGGGGACATATGAGGTGTTCGCTCTTTGAAGTTACCTCTCCCTTTTTATCGAGGGTGAATAAAGTTCATCGAGCTCGCAATGTCTAAAATCTTGTATGATACATGCTTTGTGAAAAATATACATTCATCTCAGTTTTTAAATATTAGTGGTAATTTGCTTTGAAATTGAAAAACATCGTCATTATGAGATATATCGCAAACCAGAACTGTGTTGGAACATGATCAGAAGGGTTTATAATATTATAAGAATATGAACTCTTGCATTCGTTAATAAATAAAAGATATTTAATTGCTATAATTCTGTAAATTAAGCAATATTTTCAATTCCACGTTTGGTATTGAATAAGTAGCAAAACAAGTATTCCATGGTTTGTGTACTGAGAAACGGTTGTCACTGGAATTCGCCAAATTATCGGACATTGGAAGCCCCTAATATAAAACTTTGGCATCAAAAAGATTACATTCCTAAGGGTACAGACTTAGCGTATGGAAATGTAACTAACTTCAACATTAAATTAAAGACTCTTGCCAGATAAAGTGAACACTGCAGAAATAATCCTCGGATGCAACTTCTTTCCAGTACATTTTTTTGAAAAAAGGGCAGTAATGGAAGTATCTGAAACGAAAAAAAAACTACCTTCAACCCCCCCCCCCCAAAAAAAAATAATAATAATAATGATAATGATAATAAAAATAATCGAACAAACAAATTCAACATAAAAACATAGGAAAAAGCAGACATAAATAATTGTTTAAAAAAAAAAAAAAATTGCATTCACTTCATTATGTTGTGCAGATAATTCATGAGAATGTTATTCACATTAATTTTAGTCATATTAAGTTCTGAATAACTATATTCGTATGATGAAATGATAGAACATGATAAAAAATAGTATGCTACTTTTTTTAAAAATTGCAATGAAAAAATTTATCAAATGATATTGTTTCCTTTATAATTTCAACCGACATATTCATAGAAGACTACTGCATTTCATGTTATGTCTACATATTGTTATGGAAAATCATCTTGACGTTTACAAGCAATCGAATATCGTTTCGGACAGGTGATATTGTAGTTGAGATCCGATGACTTCATAATCTGCTCGGCAGTCAAGTCAGGCTTTCGTTGAACATGCGGAACAGATGTTATACATAAAAGCCAGGAGGATCGAGTAAACCGTGCTTTTTATGACATAAATCACGAAATGTGGACATTTATACGTGATCTCTTTTCAAAGGAATAATGATCATATTTGAAAAAGCATGTTTTCTTCCAAGTTCAAACTAGCCTTCAAGGATATTTGTGTAAGTTTACAAACGTGTATTCGGGCGTACCCGATACAAGATATATGTTTACTGGGACTCGCGCCTTCTTCCTTGTAATACAAGTTCTTCAATTATATTTATGTTCCTACCACGTATAAATTGTATTGTGTGAATAGATATCTAATATGTTGTCAAATTAAATGGAAGAAAGTAAATTTTAATTTGAATTGAATTGGAATGAAAGTTGCAGAAAGTTGAAGTTTAGGAACAAATGTAAGCCTTTTCTCACCATTATCGATTTCCTCTCAGAAAAACCACGTTAAAAGCAGTTTTAAAGTAGAATATATTAATATCTTTTTGATATCAAACAAAAAATCGTTGAATTTTTAAAGTTTCTAACTTTCTGATTTTGTTCTTTCTCATTTCATGTTATCCATAAAAAAAAAGATATATGTTGATAATACCAGGAAGCTTTTTAGCCGCAATATCCGCCTGCATTTCCCAAACATAAGGTATAAGCTTAATTAACCTCGGTATGACGCCGAAATACCATGAATTCTGATTCATAATGACCTCTGAACTTGACCTCTCTTTTGTACTTTCAAACCATTTCGGAATAAATTACATCATCATTGAAATTTATATGTAAATCAACAATCGCGTGAGATATCAAATTAAACTGCTGACTAGACTCTACGCTTTCATTTCAGTGTTCACTAATTTGTATACTTTTTTTAAAAACAATATTGGTGTGAAAGATTCACTCTTTAGTTTTCACCTTAGCAACTGAAAAACAAAACACCCTCGTTTGTATCACCGTCCTTTCAGTTTTCACCTTAGCAACTGAAAAAATAAACACCCTCGTTTATATCTCCGTCCTTTTACTTTTGTATTAGTGTAATTTTTCTTGGCCCGGTTTCATAAAACTTATTATCAATAACATGTTGTAGTAACTGTTATAAGCTACTGAAATAATTACATTTGATTGGCTGAGAGCAAAGTTGTCATAGAATTTTAGCATTTGAGAGTAATAATAAATTTCATGAAACTGACCCCTGGTGTGTATATATAAACATAAAAGTCATGGTTGTACGTTCTTAAGTGCAATCACCTCTTTGCAAAATTGAAGGCTCGAATTCTCAAAGGAGGTTTGTCGACAAACCTAGGTTTATGTGCGTCATGTGACGCGTTTCGACGCGTTTCAAACCAAGGTTTGTTTGTCGACAAACCTTCTTGGTGAATTCGGGCCGAAGGGTTTATGCAGGAAAATCTCCCTGGTTTATGTAACGGATGCAATGTTAATATGAAAATGTCCCTCCCATCTCCCTCGTTAACCGTTAACCGTTAATGATTTTTTTTGTGTGTAAGCAATCAGCGGTGGGATCTAAGAATGCAAGTGCATGCGTGAGGTACGCCCTCACAAATTTCCAATAAGGGACGAGATTGTAATATAAAGAAAGACAAACTTGAAAAAGAACGAGAAGAAGGAGAATACAGAAGCATTCACAAAATTATCAGTGATGTTGTTGTCAAGTGTTAGGCCAAATAAAAAACAAAACATATTTAGCGTCCTGTTTTTTCGAAAAATAGGAAGGAGGAGGCCCTTTTTTCCCCTTTTTTTCTTTCAAAATGGCCGCTCAAAAAAAAAGGAAAAAAAAAGGAAAAAAAAGGAGGCGACCCCCCAAAAGGAAGCGGGTGGGGACGCTAAACATGTTTATTTTTTTTAAATGGCCTTAATGACGTAATCGTCCCCAATCAGACAACCGAACGCCAACCGGACAATCATACATGTACCACTAAGATCTACTGTTTCATGAAAGATGTCTGCTGTCTCTATCAACGTGCTGGTGTTATAACAGTTACTACCAACCTAGAATACCTGGAAATCCCTATTAGCTCATTAGATGGTGAAGAAGTGACATTTGAACTTAACCACAAAGGAAGAGAGAGAGAGAGAGAGAGAGCACGGTGTCACATACAGAAATGGTATTGTACTTTGATTGTCGTGGAAATTTTTGACAAGTAGAATGTCTGGTAAACATGTAAAAGACCAGCTCCCGAGTAGTAAATAACAATAGACATGATGGAGGGGGAAAATATCGTTAAATCCCTAATCTAAGATGCTTGAAAGAACATCCAAATATTGCTGACCTTACACATATCCAACAGCTACAACCATGACAACAGCATACTCATTTAGGGATATTATATGGGGTCCATGATATAATAGTTGCACAACCGTTAAAATCAATAATTACACCTCTTCAACGAAAAATAGAAGATTAAAACAGAACTGATTGATATCATAAAATTATTTTGTACTTTAGTAGTAGTCAATACATTCTAAGTCATGCCGGGAATAGTCCAAATATTCGATTAATCCAGGCCATGGAAATACTTTAAAAAGACAGAATGTATTGCATTGATTAAACACCAGTAAAGACGGAAATTGCATTGCTTGGATATTGTTAGCATTATTGGATCAATACAAGATAGCTGAAATAAAATAAAAAACTATTTGGGAATAAGATTGATAGGGTTTATATTCTTGATGACATGATTGAATTAAACAATTTATGAATAGTGCACAATTTGCACCGTTTAAAACAATTTGATTATAACATTCTATATGATTTGATGCATTTTTTAATTCAAGTATACAGAATTGAGGGATACTTGTATAATAATTTAATCGTGTTACTAATCGGAAACATGACCCATAAAAAGTGAACTGCAATATCAAATCAAGCTGTGCACTTGTTATGAAGACGCTACTGCTGAGATGACAAGAACTGCCCTTGGCAACCACAGTCGTTCTCTCTTCCTCCCCTCCCCACCATCTCTCTCCCTCTCTCTCACTCACTCTCTCTCTCTCCCTCTCTCTCTCACTCTCACTCTCACTCTCTCTCTCTCTCTTTATATATTTATCTTTTTATCTGCCTGCGTGTGTTTGTGTCTGTCTCCCTCCCTCCTCCAATTCAATTCAAATAATTTTACGTACGTTACTCAATCAAAACATAAACAAAAACTTACATGAAAATTAATTTCAAATGACATTTGCAATATAACCTAGAAAATGAAACTTAATTGTAATTATGTCGATAAGTATAATCAGAGATTTAGTGTAGTGGCTGACAAGAAGTGTACTTTTTGTAGTAACAGTGATGAAACTATCATACATGTTTTTTGCTTTTGTAACTGTTCTAATGAAGTATGGTCGAAGTTAGAGTTCTGGATATTTCGTAATACGGGGGAAAGGATCAAACTTACAAATCAAAATAAATTGTTTGGATTTTGCGGTAGCAATAATAATGCACTCAACTGTGTTCTGATGGTTGTAAGACAAGAAATATTTTCAGCTAAATTACGAAATCAACTACCATCATTTGATATAATTTTATCAGCTGTAAAACGTTATTATGAAAATCTAAAAAATATATATCTAAATCTAAAAAATATATATACCAAACAAATCTCAGAGAGAATAAATTGAAAAAGAAATGGTTTCACTTTAGAAAATGTTTTGAGAGTGTTGGAAATGTGCTAACAAAAACATGATCATGTATTTTATGTGTTTTTTTTAAAAATTATATATTTAAAGTAATAATTTTGTCATAAATATTTGTTTTTATCTGCCTCAAAAGTTTTCGGCCGTGATGATTATTATCTGTGTTAAGCCGTTATGTATGGAAATTATTTATTTAATTATTTGTATATGATATATGGATATACTGTATATGATGGAACTTGTTTTGAAAATAAAGAACCCTGTGGAAGGGGGAAAAAAATAATAATAATCAGAGCATTTTAGGATACGAGATATGTAAGCATGATATTATCATCGAATTTTAAAGGAACTTGAGAAACTCACTAAAAAGAAAAATTGTAATTGTGAGGATTACTCAATAAAGACAAAGAAATAAGAAAGAAAGAAAGAAAGAAAGATAAAGAACAAGAAAATAAACACATACACTGCTAAAAAATACGAGCATAAGGAAAAAAACAGTCGAGCAGTGCATGTTGGGATACAAGCCCATGCTCCAACTCCCACGAGCGGTCGAGATTTCCATAATTTTGTAAACTTGGTAGTTCCGTATTATCATAGGGTGATAGGTAGAAAATTGAACACGATGACGTCAGGCGGGACGTCGAAAGCCAAGATGCGGACAAGGACAAGGACAAAAAACATGGACAAGGATAGGGACAAAGACAAGGGCGATGTCTAGGACAAGGACATCTCTCTCTCTCTCTCTCTCTCTCTCCATCTTCTGTCTTTTGTTTTCTCTGTCTCTAAATTTAATTCTTTCTTCCGCCCGCGCCCGCTCCTCAAGATGGATTCAAAATATTTGATTTAACCATGACCGGGGGGGGGGGGAGAAAGAGAAAGAGAGAGAGAGAGAGAGAGAGAGAGAGAGAGAGAAGTAAATATATATATATAGTAAACACGCTCCTTTATTTTTGTCCATAATATATTTTGATGGGGGTGGGGGGGGGGGGGGGTGCTTCTCCTACCCCCTCCTCAATCGGCGTCAAGCTAAAATTTAGCAACGTAAGAACTTTACCTAAATAACATGAATCATATATACCTTCATCAATGAAGTCAACAACTGTTAAAATTGCGGAGATGACAACCTATTTCGCTTCCTTGAGTCCCATTGGGAGTTCAAATGTGCCTCGATGAAGACCTTGCGATGCTGGAGAAAGTCATAAGTCTAGGCCCAGCGGGAATACTTGACAAGCTCTTAACCTAAATAAGTACGTCACCACAAGGCCAAGGTCAAGGAATTACACGGTGTTCACTACCTTGTATCTTTTTTATGATGATTTGTTGATACAGATTATAGTGTAGTCTCCTTGTGGGCGTTTCAGTCGTAACGCGTCTTTTGACGGGAAAAAAGTCTTTCGCCACCATGATCTGTAACTTTCTTTTCATGGGGCCTTTTCCATACGACTTCCTTTGTCTATCTTTATCCCATCTTTCTACAAAGCGATTCACCTGTCATAATATATTTCTCGTTGGTAAATCTGTCCATTACATCAGCCCAGCATCAGTCAAAACAGTCGAGAAGAAATGTTGCTCCCACCCAACCATGCTATAATGCTCGCTCCTCCCGAACATGCCAAATATCTAGATCATCTTATCTGTCTGATTGTCTGTTTTTATCCTGTTATGCCTCTCTCTCTCTCTCTTGCTCTCCGTCCCTCCTTCTCTCCGCTAGTTGTCTTCCTTTTGTAATCCTCTGTCTTTGCCCTTAACCCTATCTCTTTCTTACATACTTTCTACCACATTCTCTCTCACTCTCTCTCTCTCTCTCTCTCTCTCTCTCTCTCTCTCTCTCTCTCTATATATATAAATAACTCATTCACTCTCTCGTTCTCTCACTATCTCCCCTCTCTCTCTCTCTCCTTCGTTTCATCCACTATCTCCTTCCCGGCCCCCCCACTCAAAGGTCGGAATGACCGCATGCGTGTTGCCAAAATGTCCGGTAAAGGGGTATTTTTCGTGCGACAAAGTCCGGCCCGAGAATTGTAAAAAAAGGGGTGTATTTGACTTTAAACCCTGAGATTTCTTTAAAAAGGGGTGTTTTTCTTTTTTTCTCTCATCTCTTTGGACTCCTGAGAAATTATTCCGAATTTAGGGGGGAACATTGAGCATTTTTCCTGATTTAGGGGGGTCTCCAAGGCAGGAAAAGCCTGCGAAAAGCCCGCGAAAGGGGGGTTTGGAAATGTTGGCAGTCCTCAGATAGGGGGTGCTTTCAAAAAGAGGGTACGAGCATATGCGTACCCTAAATAACACTGAGTGGGGGGGCCGGGATCTCCTTGCTCTCGATCACGATGGCCGCCAGAGACAAATAAGACAGAGTACACAACCTCGTTCTCTTGAAATAAATGGTTCTCTACTACAATGAATTTGAAGGAATCTGTGACCTGAATTCCAATAGCTTTCACTTCAGACTTCCCAGTCTCATCCATCAAAGCAAATACCCTTCAATGTACAAAATCAGTTAACCCTTTTCCTCCGTCAATTTTATTCTTCGCGTTTTCATTATTTCGTAAGACGCATGCGCGTATCCATCTATTCGCGGAGCAGCAACCAACTTGGTAATATGTCAGCTTTATTCCGCCGTCTGAGTGACACGGCTCTCTGGTGAATAAAAATACACTGAACCAACAACAAATCAATCATTACAGATACTTCGATTTAACGTCAAATATAACAAGCATACATAGGGTTAAGAGATTCTTTCATGATCTGTCAGATCCTAACATTTGTGCCTACGAATCTGAGGCCGTCTTGTCTTTCAAATCTCTTTATAATTCTTCTCTTATACAAGTGGACTATATACCTGGAATCTATTCTAAAAAGCCATACAAATTTGCAATGACGGTTTGAATCCCTGGCGGGGTCATTTTCATGAATAGGTGTAAAGAAATTGGGGCAAATAAAGATAATTGGAGATTGTTTACTTTAATTCCAGTTCTACAAAATGATAGTCAATGAAAGGATTGTTGTTCGAAAAATTACGAGTGCTTTTATTGCATGTATGACATGGGATGAACATTTTATTTTGGTATTGTGCAAAGGTGGCAGTGTTAATTTATATACGATCCGATGTGACTGCGTTTTGATGGACATCTCTACAAGGACTGTACATGTGTATATGTAGGGATTGTTCAGTAGCCTAATGCGTATTCAGTGGGGCTCCTGCGCCCTGTCGCCCCTCCCTCTTTGAAAGCCCGTTAAGAAAAGAAAAAGAAAGAAAGAAAGATGAGGATAAGGAGTGTGGGGAACAGGAGTAGGTCTACACTCCACCCCCCCCCCCCCCACTGTTGATAATGTCTGGATACGCCCCTGTTAATTCACTTTCCTTTACCATAAAGAGGGATTAATTTTTGTTTTCTGGAGGTCGTAATAGATAATATTATCAAGCCCATCTATAATGTTATTCAACCCTCTTAGAAATTCTAGCGAGTATCAATAATGACTAAATAATCAAAAGTTGTTTTTATTCAAAATATTTTATCGTAATGTGCTTTGCCCCCGCCCCCCCCCCCCCCCCACTCCGAGAACGGACGGACCCCATGCGTGTTACCAAAATGTCAGGTAAAGGGGTACTTTTCGTGCGACAAAGTCCGGCCCGAGAATTGTAAAAAAAAAGGGGTGTATTAACTTTTCACCCGGAGATTTCTTTAAAAAGGGGGTGTTTTTTCGTTTTTTCTCTCATCTCTTTGGACTCCTGAGAAATCATTCCGAATTTAGGGGGTACATTGAGAATTTTTTCATGATTTAGGGGGGGGGGGTCTCCAAGGCAGGAAAAGCCCGCGATAGGGGGGTTTGGAAATTTTGGCAGTCCTCAGATAGGGGGTGCTTTCAAAAAGAGGGAACGAGCATATGTGTACCCTTAATAACACTGAGTGGGGGGGGGGCGGGGCTTTGCCTTACAGCGACGTGAGTTTATCATTTAAATTTGACTTCTGCAACCATTTTTTCAGGGAAAATTAGTTGAATTCACAAGCGTCCTAGATGTGCACAACCGTTCAATCCTACTAGCCAAGGACTAAATTTAAGCAAATCGTAAAATTCACCGATTATTCTCACATGAAATTTCAATAAAAAAGCCATTATGCACATAAATATCAAGGAGCCTACATAAAATGAGCATATAAATGTTTAGAAAATGACAGCATTAATCAGCATCATAATAACACCTTTGGGGTTTATAGGAAGGACAGTACCTGATGACTTCCAGATCGCCTTTATTATTCCGAAATTTAGTTTTTGGAAATATGGCTGTGAGAGTTTGACAATACCTAGAAAAGATATGAAGGAAAATCATCAAACGGTTGGATGAAGAAAAAAAACAGAAACTACTGCGATATTCTTGATGTATTTAAAGTCCTATGTAACCCTTTTGTGCTCAGTTTTGAACAAGTGGCTACGTAAACCTACAATCTAGATACTTCGAAAAGACAGAGAAGTCACCCCTTTCCCCACATTTTAAACATGTTCAAGTTTCAAGTTGAGTTTATTTCCATATGTGGTTCATAACAAATACAAATATACATACATGTCCAGACATATACAAAATGCTGGATCCAACGCTATAAAGGTTGAATCTAGCATGCTAAAAACGTTTCCTATAATCTGACATTTCGAAAAAGGGGTCACTCCCCTGCCTTTTTTAATGGTGATTTAACATTTTAGTTTCTAGAGTGTATCCCGAAAATGTTACTGCTTGAAACGCAGACGGGAAAGTTTCTCGTCATATATTATTTGCATGTAATTATTGTATTCAGATATGAGGCGGAGCGGCATTGAGTGGGTTAAAGCAAAGTCGGTCACTACTATATGTTTTTTCAGTTGACTGGCATGATGTTTGTGAGGTTGTATGGTCATGGTTAAAAAAATCTCAGTCAATGCCAAGAATCTGTGAACACACACGCTGATGCAAGACATCTTACATGAGATGACAAGACGGATATCGTTACATCCGATCAACATCGTTGGCTTTCAGTAACCTTCATCGTCTAATAGTTCTCTTAATCTTCATCATATTTTCATTCTTCTTCTTTCTTTCTTTTCTTCTTTGTTTTGTTTCTTTCCGTCATTTTTCATTATTTCCATCCTGCCTTATGTTATTTCCACTCGGTCATGTTCAGCGTCTACTGTCTGAACGCTCTCTTCATCGACGTCTCTTTCCATTTTTCATGTTTTCTTTCGTTCCTTTTTACTTCGTTCATTTAGTTCCGATCCTTTCCTTTCCTTATTGCATTTACCATAACATCTTTACTCAGTCTACGTCATTGTCTACCTTGCCTTTTTATTCTTTTGTTCTCCTCATTCTCCTCCTCCTTCTTCCCCTCTTTCTCCTTCTCCTCCTCTTCTTCCTCCTCCTCCTTCTTCTTCTATTTCTTCTTCTTCTTCCTCTTTTTCTTCTCCTTCTTCTTATTCTTCCCCTTCTTCTTATTTTCCCCTTCTTCTTCTTCTTCTTCATTTTCTTCTCCTCCTCCTCCTCCTCCTTCTTCTTCTTCTTCTTCTTCTTCTTCTTCTTCTTCTTCTTCTTCTTCTTCTTCTTCTTCTTCTTCTTTTTCTCCAGCGTAGTCTTCTTTTTCTATTAATTTATTGGAAATTCTAATGTGTCTATATAAATTATTTTTCATTTATCAGAGTCACCATACATGGTCGTGAGAAACATTTCTAACACCTTTTTATATACCAAATAAAAATACGTATCAAGGTAACATGTCTGCTCGAAAAGGCAACGGGAATGTCATGAATGTGGTTGTGACTTAAACGTCAATCATCTTTAAAGTTTAGAGGTAGCCTAAGGGAAAAGCGATGTGAATGGAAAGAAGACGACTTGTGATGGTATACGGAGACTCTAATAGCCATGAATCTTGAAAGACCCTACTCCAGACATTGTGAAGCTATAGCTCCTTGCTTTTCTCATTCCAAGTATTCGACATCTACCATATATGAAGAGAGTCTAGCAGAACTGAAACTAACTACTTTGGAGAAAAGAAGAAAGAGAGGAGACCTATTGCAAACCCACAAGATATTGACGCAAATCGACAAATCAAAACCCGAAAATTGTTTTCAGTTTGCTAACTATGAAAGAACAAGAGGCCATTCCATGAAGCTAGCCAAAACAAGAAGCCGCCTTGACATCAGGAAAAAAATTCTATAGCCAGAGAGTTGTAAGCAAATGGAACAAGCTGCCACAAACTGCCATTGATGCTCCCACACTCCTAAGCTTTAAACGACAACTATCCAACCTGGGTTTTTAAATGGATCTCATGGGACCCCCTTAACCCTGCCACACCACACTATCTACGGGATCTTCATCAAAATAATAAGACATTGGCCCGGTCTTGCTAAAAATGCACTAAATAAACATATGGAATGAAAATGTGGTTCACAAACTTTATCTGTTACTTGTTACATTTCGAATATGAAGGCATTTGAAGAGCCATTCTTTTCAGGGCAGATTTTTTTTCTTCTCCGATAAACTCTCTCACACTAACATAAAAATAATAATTACAAACAAATCCTCACCAAGTATTTTCACCTTTCTCAGAACTCAAACTTCTCTTTAAGCTATGGAATCTCATGGAATACAATGAATCTCACCAAGTATTTTCACCTTTCTCAGAACTCAACCTTCTCTTTAAGCTATGGAATCTCATGGAATACAATGACTTGCACCTCATACGTGTTCGCTAAAAGCATGATACACGTATTCAAGGATAGGAATGATTTTTTCCCTCTCATGATTGAGACATGCAGTGACGTGTACCCAGCTTGAAATGATTGTTCAACTTCGAGAGATAAGAAGGTTACTTTATCTCGGCTAAACATTTCCGCTGTAAGCCAATGACTTGTATAATAGGCGGGATTATGTGCACTTTATGTCTACTAAACTGTTCACCTTTTATCTAAAACGTACAGAACGATAATTCAGTAAAATAACTTTTATCAAGGGGCACGAGCAGTCCCCTTCCATTGTTTCCAACTTCAAAATAATTCTCAAATGGTAATACCAAAAGTAGGAGCCCCTGTAAATCAATACCTTGACGTACACCCCTTTACAAAAATCCGATTTCCCCTTTGGCATCTAAATCTGATCTTTCTTTCTTTTATCTAAAACGTACAGAACGATAATTCAGTAAAATAACTTTTATCAAGGGGCACGAGCAGTCCCCTTACATTTTTCCAACTTCAACATAATTCTCAAATGGTAAAGTTATACCAAAAGTAGGAGCCCCTGTAAATCAATACCTTGACGTACACGGTACAAAAAAAAGGGGAAAAAAAAGAAGAAAAACATAAATCCGATTTCCCCTTTTGCATCTAAATCTGATTTTTCTTTCACGATTCATGTACTATTATATGATAATCATGATTATTTGATATATACATTCTTTCCCTCCAAGCCGCTGAAAGGCATAGCTTGGAATAAAACATATAGCCTATAATATGGAATGTTAGTTAGGGTAAAATCTCTAATCCTCTGCTGGGAATTATTAAAAAAAATCAGTAAATTCATAAAAACGATACACCCGATAAACAGACAGGTACAAAACAGAAGGTCTATTGTAATAACGAAAACAAGAAATTACAGATATTAATACACACGCAATAAACATTGACATTGAACATAAACTAAATTAGAGAAAAGTACAAAGAAAGTAAAACACATGCGATTTTAGTTTGTATATTTAATTTCCTGTCATTTTATTGTTTCATTTTGTTTTTAATGCGAGTGGACCTAGTATGAAAAAGCACTCGTGCTGATAAGGGTGTTCCATACCACAAGTAGTAAATAAATGAATAAATGATAAATGAATAAAATAAAATAAATAATTACGATTTCTTTCAACTTACCGTGATTGAATGAGTGACAATCAAACAGATCAACACGCAGAGATTTGGCGCCAACATTTCATCAAAAGTTTATTCCACTTTCCAGGAGGAGTACGAAAAACTAGCGAGTGATATTCCTTCCCTACTGGAGGTTAAGGTGCGAGTTTTTATTCCAAACTCATTCAGGAGATAGGTATAAACCCTATTCCGTTGCAGCTATGGTCGATGATACAATTTCCATCAGTTTCAATTGTTAAGTAAGTTTCCGTTAATCCGAGCTCGTAGAACGTACGTAATCGCTTTCAATATGTCTCGTTACTTCCGAATTGTTATCATTCACCGTCAAAGAGGAAAATTTCTGTTTCCGCGGTATGTCATATACAGATATCTGCTTTTGATGTTCAATGTTCTCTTCCTGAATTATAATGAGGTTGCTTATTATGATGATTCCTATGAAACTTTCTGCTTTTAAGAAGTACGTCGGCCGAGACGAGGTGCGAACTTGGCTCTTCCGTGTTTATTTACTTGTTTACTCGGAGAATCGATGGGTATCAATGACCGTTTCCTCCTCGTTTCCAACTAATAACGCAATGGGGTTGTGCCTCTGGTCATGCTGGCCTCCACTCAATACGTTATGAATTTTTCATGACCTACTTGAGAAGCGGTATAATCATCAACTGCCCTGTAATGGTTTTAAAAAGTATGATATTTGAGTCTAACCTAGTTTCTCCACCTATATCCCAAGATACATTCTTGTAACATTCATGTATTTTCTCCCATGGTTCTGAGAAACACGCTGGAGTACTTTCATGGTGAGTGCAGGATAAACACGCCGAACGCCTGGACGCAGAAGGTGAAAGTTTCAAGGTAAAGTTGGCCAGCAATTATGACGTATGATGGAGCCATTCACACGAAAACAGGATTAAAGATTTGTGAATTCATGTGATTTAGATCGACTCTTTCTTTCTATTGTATACAAGTGGAAAACCGCGAAGCTTGCCCGCAATAAAATAACCAGAGAAGATTAGCCTTTTTCCCTGAATCGAGAAGTAAACACCTTTTATTATTATTATCTTTTGTGGTGAAGTCATATGCTACCCTCTCTCTCTCTTTATCTCTCTCTCTCTCTCTCTCTCTCTCTCTCTCTCTCTCTCTCCAAGTCCAGGAGCGGCCCTAGAACGGTAAAAATATATAGGCAGGTGTTTTTTTTGGGGGGGGGGGCAGGGGGCTCGGGGGTTCCTGCGTTAATTTTATACATACCGCGCGAGTTTTTTTATTTATTTATTTATTTATTTATTTATTTTTTTTTTTTTGGGGGGGGGGGGGGTGGTGCTCCAAACTCCTTTAAAACCGCTACTGCAGTCACGTCTCCTTCTTAGAGCGTTCCGGAGTGTTGGCCAAGGGACACGGATCGCTTAACTATGACGTTCAGCTGTTGCTTTCAATTAAATCTAGCAATACCTCGTTAACGAGGTATCGAGAGAGAGGGGAATGTAGTTTCATGTTAGAGTAGGTCTTTATAGAGACTGACATCACTTGATTTTGTTTCCCTTTCCACCATAGACGATTCCGTTTTATCAACTAGAAGAATTAAGAAATGGCTCCTTTATTCATTTTATACTGAAGTCGATCCGTCAACGCTTCTTAAACAAATTAACTAGTTAAAAGGGTGGGGTTAATTAATCCTTAACATAGAAAGGATGTCGGGTAGATAACAGAATACAGTGTCATCCTTCTTCGTTGCAGAATCGGCGAGGGCGCTATAAACATTGGTCAAAAAGTTACATCATGGTGTAATGATTGAAATGTTGAGATGGACAAAAATAGAACGCACCTTTCATATCAATCTCAACTGTTTACTACCATTGTTACTCTTTAAATGATCTGTGAATGGCTAGAATCTTAGGTGCCGTCCCCTTATTATCTAATTTCCTTGTTCTATATGTATCTCTCCCTCCTTTGCCTGCACCATACCATAACTTTAGGCCAAATTAAAAAAAAACATGTTTAGCGTCCTGTTTTTTCGAAAAATAGGAAGGAGGAGACCCTTTTTTTCTTCCAAAATGGCCGCTCAAAATGGCTGCTCGGTACATTTTCCCTGAGAGTCGGGCTATTTTTCAAGATGGCCGACTTTCGTAAAATTTGTTTTAAAATCAAAAATAGATCCATTTTAGCAGTGTTTTTCATGTTTTTTTTCTGTACAAAAAAAAAAAAAAAATAGGAGGCGACCCCAAAAAAGGAAGCGGGCGGGGACGCTAAACATGTATATATTTTTTTAATGGCCTTAAATCTCATTTTTATTCCTTCTCCTATTTGACCACTGTTCTGTGGTCAACATACTACACTAACAGACGTCTTAATTCAACCATGCACCAACACTATACTTGTACCTAACCCTAAACCTAACGTAAAAGCCAATAATTGCAACCCTATCCCTATTTTGATAGAGATGTAGAGGTGTCTGGTCTAGTGGATAGGCCGTCACCAGACTGTGGATCACTTGCTTCTTGGTTCAAGCCCCGCAGTACGTGGCACACTGGCACCAATGTCCTTTGGCAAGACATTACTCTACATTCGCCACTCTCCACATAGGTGTAGTAAATGGGTACCGGTAGGAAGGAGTTCCTTGAATGCTGTGAGCACGGAAATCGGCAGCCTAGCACAGCTGAGATAATATTGGAACGCTTTGAGCACCTTGCGTGGTGGATATGTGCGCTATAATAAATATCCAATATCAAAAGCCAATTGCAACCCTAACTTTGTCTTTGATGAAATAAAGTCTGGAGCAACTGTTACTGAAGCACATGTTGGAGCATTATCTCAACATCTCATCTAAGCTCTGTCTAATTTTCCCTTCAATAAAAGACACAAACTCAACTACAACCGTACAGTGAACTGTCGATAAATTAACCTCAAGCAATTTCAATAAGCCAGTTCGTAAATAGCTTCGGAACTCATAATCCCCAAATATCCACAGATCTCTTACGCTATCGATACGTCCCACTTGTGCATTTTAGAATAATCACTGTCGAAGTGATGGAGGTAATTCATGAATACCTTTTGTTTGCCCTCTTGAGAAGAATACTTCCACCTGTGTATCAGATAAATGTACTGTCGGTACAAAAATGAATACTAATTACATAACTTTCATGAGCACGATGGAGTATTCATCTCAATGGTTTTACAATTTGGGAACGAATGACCTTCATCTGCACATGCGCAAATCCTAATTACGAACTCGCTTATATAGCCGTATGTGTCACCTGACCTATTGAATTGTTCAAACATGACACAAGACACTTTATGCAATCCGAACATGATTTCTATGAGGCATAAAATACTAATAGGGTATTGATATTGCACTTGAGCTGATTTTACCATCTAGTTGCAATCATGTTAGACATAAAAACAGAAACGCTGCACATTACTTCATTACATGTTCCATACAATTCATATTTATTCATCATCTATGGAATTCATTCATACAAAAGTTTACAATGGATTTCAAATAATCTATTTTGTTACATCCCATCTCTCATCAGAAATACACCAACTAACAAATTCAAATAACGCACTATTTCATTACGATGTTAACTCGGATAGAAATTGCAGGGGCCAAGGCTTGCGTGAGCATTCAGAGCAGAGAGAGGATAAAACTTTCTACATTTACAACATTGGATAAATGCCCTCTTTCAGAATGAACTCTATAAGGATGCATATACACACAAGTCCTTATTCTACTCAAATTCAAACCCAATGCCATGTTAAGGTTAATGTCCAAAATCAATTCAACAAAAGAAGTTAGTCTAACGTCTAAGCTCCCCTTTTATTAAATGTTATCTTAGACTCAGGATCAGGTTTTAACAAAATAAGGACTTTTAGATTTACACGACGAGAGCGTGGACTGCCACGTGTGACATTGTGTCAAGGCACTGGGCCTTGCCCGGCAGTGCCTTAAAGAGACGTCACATTACCTTAAAAGAATGTCACGCGTGGTGGTCCACGTTCTCGTCATAAATCTAAAAGTCCCTAATGAGTAGATTAAGGACCTTAAGTTCAAAAGGAACTACCGGTACTGCAAATGCATAGATCACTCAATCCCTTCGCATTGACCAATGGGATAACAAGAGGTGTTGATTGTAAATGGGGCTAAAGTGACATCATCATTATTACTTTGTCACCACCCATGAGATAAATGCAAACTAATATTCACAAGCCTGGCCCCTAACTATTTCTTCTTCATTGTTGTTCAGTCATCCTCATACACCAAAGGACATTGTTCCTCCAAGCCGGCATCTTTGGACATGACATCGTTTACTCTATTCGATGTAACATATTGCCTTCTTCTTCTCAGTTCCTACAAGCCTATTGTCTTAGACCATTGTTGAAGAACCAGAAGCGAGCTGTGTACAGACAGCACTCTACTAATTCTACAAGCGGTGACACGAATGAGAGTTCATGTTTAGTATTCACAGGTTGCAAACATTTAGAACTATCTCATCTCAGCCAATTTCAAGATAAATTGATTTGCCCAAAGAAACATTCATTACATCATGTAGGATGATCTTGCAACAATATTCGGGCACAATGGTCATGTTTCTTGAGAAGTTTGGACCACGTGCAACGTCGTTAGATCCTCATTCACCTCGCATCTTGAATCCTCCATTGCCTTTACAACACGAATAACGATACACCATTCTTTATTCATACTCCTACTCTTACAGATACAATATTTAAGAACAAATAGCTAGAATTATCTTATTATACACAGTATATACAAAATGCAGTTCTCTCTTTCAAAGATTGATTATTTCACAGTCATGACTCCTTTGCAGTTAGAGGGTCATATTACCCATAGCAATGGTTGAGAAATATAGCATTGTATATGTTACATGTCAAAACCTCCTTACAAGAAATGAAATAGAATTGTAGATTTAAAAACAAATCGGCTCCAACTTTCAAAATACGACTCCCATTGATTCTCACGGAGTTGAATGAAATGCAAATGGAATGCACAAAGGTAGGAGATCAGACTTCAATACACCAATAAATTATTATTTTCATATTACTCTTATTATCACTATTGGAGAAGGTATGTCTTTATTGTCTATTTGTGTAAATACCATGCCTTTCAAGGTCAACTACACAGGAAAATAAGAATCCTGTATCAAATTCAAAACATTGCAATTTCATAGACAAAATAATTTTACAATAAGCCTCAACTTTCTTGGTCAGCACTACAATATTGGTGATGCATTGTCAAGGAAATGCTTTTGCTTGAAACCTTGAAGAAAATTCCAGTGTTTTCTTCCCAAATTTGCAAACACAAGATCATAGCTACGAGAGGTGAGAAGAGCAATTATTAAATTATGATGCTAAAGCTTAAAATCATTTAAAATCATTATAAAATAAACAAAAGAACTCAACGTATTTCCCTTTTAAATTTAACTTGAAATTCTTCGCAATTTAAAATTGCATGCAAAAAAAAAAAATCATAATTTAGATAGCTCTTTAAAAAGAAAGCAAGAAATACCATCAATAGTTACTTTTTCTTTGATTTTTACTTGATATGGCATTTATACAGAAACACAATCCATACTTTAAAATATAATGGCAAGTAGAGAGTTCTATATAATGACATCATATTTCTTATTTTATAATTACACATACAACAAAAACAAAATATGAATAAGTGTAAAATGTGTAAGATATTTAACAGAATGAATTTGCCTAAACAATAATTCATCCTATTAAAATTGTGGTTCAAAATATTAGATAAATTTAGAAAATTAAATAAAAACTATTCGATAAGAAGTTTTGCAACAAAATAAATATATTACATTGAATCCTCTGTAACTCCCTATTTTCCTCAGCAGTATTTAAAAACTGATGTATCATTGCCTAGAAGATACATACATCAGTTTAACAAACTTTATTACGAGGTAAAATCCTCTTCAGGGAAATAATTGTGGTTAAATTTCAGCACCAAGCTTTCTTCAATGAATAATATGGTGTTAGAGGCAAGCAAGTTATTCTACCCAAACCACATTTGTTATTTTATTTGGCCTGTACAAGCACAATTTCGATCAAAGAGAACAAATAGCTTTGTTTGAGATAATAATCTCAAGAAATGGGGACAAGTTTAAAATGCACTCACAAAATAAAACACATAAAGCAATATATTCTACTGTTTCTACTGTAAAAGAATAAAATGATATGGTTAAAACATCTAAGAGATAAGATGCAAAACAATTTAAACTTTGGGGAGGAATAAATAAAAAGCATACATAAACTAGACAGACATAAAACAATGGTAGACTCAATATCAGTTTCTTCATTCATATTTTAAAGCCCGTCTGCAATAGTTTGGCCAGGAGGGATTAGACCTCCCTGCATGGTCACTGGCAGGTGGTTATCTAGTAGTGCAGTGGGGCTTTAATGTTTGTCCTGAACAGCTTAGATGTGAAATGAATATCTACCAGGGTACCAGGAGAAAAGATTCACGAAAATTGACGCCATTTACAAGAATACTCTGAAGCCGTGACATAATAAAAATATTTTAAACCTCAATACCATACTCCAGACGGTTTTACAGCACCTTCGGGTTGAAGTGAAAGGGTAGATGTCAGTCAAGGTCATAAGCATATGATCTCAATCTGACAAAGATTGGTCGATAAGAAAATGCCCCATTAGTACAGTCATTATTAATTGAGATTTCCATGCACCAGGGTGGGAATTTGATTATACATTCTTAAATCATCGAGAAAATGATGAGAACAGTCATCAATTCCAGTAGTTTTCCTTTGGACAAGTAATTCAATAACAAGGGTATTTTGAAACACTAAATTGAAATTCTAGCATCAAATCGTGATCAGAATTATGAAATATTGACGCTACAATAGCAGATTTGCTGTTGACTTTCACACTACAGGTTACAAAACACCTTAACCTTTGAACTTTCATACTTGTCAAAACCAGAGGCAAAACAAACCATATATAATGGCAGTTGCATTTTTAATTCCTGGTGGTGGTTATTTTACCCGACTGCTAAGAAAGGATAAATGCTTGTAAGTAAGCAACCAGACGGCCGACGGCTTTAGGTCCTCTCCGAGGGGACCTGGTGGTGAGGATTAATGCCTTACCAAAGGGCACTAGCGCATCGCCTTGGTTTTGAACCCAGGTCACCGGATTACGAGACCACTGCTCTACCGACTGAGTTATTATTACTATAATGGTAAAGCCAAAGTATGTATATTTAGAAGGTCAGAAATACATCTTGTCTATATATCACTATATTTCTCCATGATTAAAACCTGTAGGTCCTAACCTAGACACTGAGTCCCCAATCCATAAGTTCATTTCACTGAGTACGGTTAGCTCTCTAAAGGCTCGTTCATTAGGACGCAGTAAAAGGACCCCAAAATGCAGCCACGTTTTTTTCTAAAAGTGTCGATGAACATCAACTGTGCTCAAAAGAAAGTCCAGGGGGGTGTTGCACAAAGACTCTAAGTCAAACTTAACTCTAAGTCGGACTTAAATATTATGGAGAGCCATTTGTAGCCTAATAATGAAATACATTCAAAAGCAAAATTCAAGTATTTTAGACTTTTCATGAATTCCACATCAAGAACATGAAATCTCCCAAGATAATAGAAAATATGAATGATTTGAATCAACATTTCATGCCTTTTAAAATAATTTTTACAATTTTTTGTTCAATGATGCTAACAGCTTTCCATAAGTTTTAAGTCCAACTTAGAGATAAGTTCAACTTAGGATCTTTGTGAAACACCCCCCTGCACGTATTGACTGAGCTCTGTGTTGTAAGGATACAGAAATGAGAAGTGTACTACAATACAATTTACGTCATAAAAAATCTGCTGTGGTTTTGCCAAGTCATATCTGATCGAGGCTTAATTGTTCATACTCTGAGCTGCGTGGCCAGCTGCATGAGGACCTTGAGGCCCGGCATGAAGGCACTGATTTCAGAGAAGTTGCCACTGCTGACCAGACGCGTGTGGACTCCTAGACCGTGCTGGTAGTTGAAGGTCCCTATGGCCTGAGCGATCTCGTGGAGACCTTGAAGAATCATGTTTGAGAGCTGTAGAAGAACAGGACATAACATACAAACATAATTGGGAGGGTCGTGGTCGGGTGGTTTAAGGCGCTTGACTGGAGATGCGAAGGTCGAGGGTTCGAATCCCGACATGGCACTAATATTCTTTGGCAAGATATTAACCTGCACTTGCTACTATCCACCCAGGTGTTAAATGGTACCCGGTAGGATGAACCGTCATTGTTGGTCAAACAGTTTTTGAGCGTCAAGTAACGCCTGGCTGGAATGCTCCCCAGGGAGTGGAGATTGTGCACACAGTGTGTGCTGGCAAGCACTGAATCCAATGACCGGGGTACTGGTATATTTGTAAAGCGCTTAGAGACATTGTATTAAGCGCTATATAAAAACTAAATATTATTATTATTATTATTATTATTAGTCCAATGTCAGCAGGTTAAGTACTGAAAGTGGAAGTCATTTACAAATGTACAATAATACTACCGTACTTCATATTGATCGAGAAGTGCTCGCAAAATAATGTAATTTGTCCTTTGAGAGTCGGAACTTGCCTCCTTTATCTATATTAATATCCATATCTATAGTTTCTAATGTTTTGCTTTTAATTACTGAAGATTTTACTTATGGGGTAGTAGAAAAAACGGGACCAGCCTAGATAGGCCATTGGCTTTTTCTGGTCCCCTCACATCCCTACTCCACCCATTAATTATTTTTAGTGTTACTGTTGTTGTTGTACTTGTTCATATCATATTTTATATATATTGCATTTTATATTATTGTATTTGAATGTTATATTGCTGTAAGTTTTTTTTATTGGATGTGAAATAAACTGAACTTGAAATTTAAAAATTATAAACATTCAGCTACAGTAATTAATCTGATATTCCAATTTTTTCTGTAATTGCACATTATCTTTATAAAGTACATGACGAAAGCGATGCAAACTCACCATTCCTTCCCTCAGCTTGTCGTATAAAACTTCCAACTTTCTGTGAACATCCTCTAGTTTCCTCTTCATTTGCTGTGAAAATTTAAAAAAAAATATCAGAATAGTTATAATTATTATTGTTGATTCATTATCAGAGGTTTGTGCAGCCTTGAACTAATCTATCCAATTCTAAACAGGGCCACTGTTTCATATCACTTGTTATCAATATCCACTGCCACAGATCCATGACAAATTTGCTCACAGCCAATCATATGCTAGGTTTTCAGTAGCTTATAACACTTATGGTAACTTCTTACCGATAACAAGTTTCATAAAAAAGGGCCCAAATCTCGATTTTTTAAAACAAATGTGTAATGGTGTAATACAAGGCAAATTTCAAACACTGTAAAGACACACATTTAATGCTTGGTAGGGGACACATTACAATTGCATACCTGCCAACATTTTACAGCAAAAAATAGGAATCTCTCAAGGCAAAATTAGGAATACAGTCTATTTGTATACTTTTCACAAAAAATATTTTAGAGAAAGAGTGGAATCTAGGGGTTAAAACAGTATTACTTGAAGACCCAAAATAGGAAGGGTTGGTAATAATATTTGTGACATTAAATAACTTAAAATTACTCAATGTTCATTCATGTTTTACGAACTACATTTCAATTTAAAAGCAGTGTCTCTTAACTGAGACTACAATTAAACAGATCATATAAAACTGCATTATATGCTTCCTTTTCATCTTTCTGTGACTCTGAAATAGCCCTCCCCCTCCTCCACAATAAAAAAAATACTCTGAATTCAACTCTGTTTAATTCAACTCAGTTACTAGAGCAGAAGTTATCTTCAATTGTAATAACAATAATAATTAAACGTTTTTGTATAGCGCAAAACACATAGGCATACTTGCATGTCTCTACGCGCTTTACGAAATAGAAAACAGGAGGAGTGGAAATGGTACTCATGATTTATACTGCCCCTAGGGGTATTAGAACTTACAGCATTGACTGAAGGGGAAGCCCCACATCTTTGTGCTAGAGCATTGAATGTATCACAGAGAACTTGATGCTCAGCTGGCAGAGGTGCTTTAGGTTTCTCTGGGGCCTGCTGTGGAGCTTTGGCAGGTGCAGTCTGGAATAAAAAGAAGGTTTTACGAGTTATATCATTCATCTTAATATTTTCATTGCTGACAAAAAAAATTGAACTGTATACATACAAAAACACATTAATAAAGTCATTATGAGTATAATAATTTCTCATACATTCATATACTTTCATTGCTGACAAAAGTTTTGTTATGTAGATGTACAAAAAATAAATAATAAAGTTATTATGAGTTATATAATTTCTTGTATATTTTCATTGTTGACAAAAAAGTTTAGAACTGTACACCTACAAAAAAAAGTAAATAAACTCAATACTTTAAATAATAACTCACATATTCATAGATTTTCATGGCTGATAAAAGTTTTGTTATGTATATGTACAAACAAAAAAAAGTTTTAATGAGTTATATAATTTCTCGTATATTTTCATTGCTGACAAAAAGTTTTGAACTGGAGACCTACAAAAGAGTAAATACAATCAATAAAAGTTATATAGTTTGAAGCCCTGCTTCAGAATCATGGAAACAAAAACAAGACAATGAACAATAACAAAACAAAACCCTTTTAGGACAATCCTTCCACATTTGGTGATTTTGCTCAATAAAATATGATTCTGAGCCCTGGCAAATATACCAGATGCAGGTGTAGAAAGGGCCAAAAAAATCTGCACACACTGCTTCCATTTTTCTTTCATGACCAGGACCATACCGTGTGAGTCAAAAAGAGCTGCCAACCTTGTGCGACCAAAAAAAGGAATCATGATGGCAAAAAAAGGGAATTCATAAAAACGAAACTTACAACCACGCACGGCACATTTCTAATGCAGAAATGTTCATTCCTCATGCTGTTTTTTCCAGACAAGCAGGTATTTTTTGGGGTGGTTATTTTGGTGTTATCAACATTTCATTCTTTTTGAGAATATTTTTCTCTTCAAGTATGTTTTAAAATTAGTTTCTATTGAATTTGTGATCAAATCACCATTTTAGTGCAGTTGTTTGACGTACGGTATGTAAAAAAAAGGAAAAAAAAGAAGAAGTATTTTATGAAGAAAAAACGTATCGTAATACCGTAATTTGGAGGAAAAAACGGGAGTAATTCTGGCAAAAACGAAATGGTTGGCAGCTCTGAATAGGGTTAGGATGGTAAGGCATATATATACATTTAAAAAATATTAAGCTGCATGAAGTGTTAGCAGGCATTATAAACTCACATCTTGAGGGGCATGAAGTTGCTGTTGTACATACTGCTGTTATTGGTGAGAGAAAATGATGAGAAGAAAAAAATGAAGCATGTACTTTGTGTTAAAACGCAGTAGTTTCCTCAGTAGAGGCTATCACTATGAATGTGATGGACAAAGAAAGAGGACAAAATATACAGTTCCTCATTCTACCCTCAACAGTTGCTGCGGTAGACAAGAAAGGAATATCCCTTAACTGCTATTATGTAAAAATAAGTAGAACAGGTGAATGTGCATGTGACACCTGTTCTACACATTTTTACATAATAGCAGTGAAGAGATGTTCCTTTGTCTACCACAGCAATTGTTGAGGGTAGAATGAGGAACTGTATATTTTGTCCTCTTTCTTTGTCCATCATGTTCATAGTGTATTTAGCATGTGAAAGCATTATAATGCTGTGAATTAGTAACAGATTTACACCACAAATTTCTTTTTTTATCTGCATTTCCCCCTTCAAATAAGCTGCAATTAAATCACACAATTTGATGGATAATGATAAATTGGGTAGCAAATTAGTGGATAATGCAACATTAGTTAATGCAAGAATGATAGAAGACCATATTATGCTGTGTATCATTCATGTATTTCTGAAAAGGCTTCTTTTAATCATAAGTATATAAAAGTGCAATCTGTTTGCATGAATGTTTCGGCAAGTTAAAATACTGGGTTTATCTTTCTGTTTGAGAACAATGGTAACAGCTTTCATAAAAACTGGTCTCTGCATCAGATCTCTATGTTCGTTTCTTCTATCTTGGTCCATGACACACTTAAGAATCCCTTTTAGAATGAGAATAAAGTGGCTGTTATTGTTAAATTGATGTTTTTCAGATTTCAACTCATGGGCAGACTTTTGATACATATGAGCAAGTGAAGTCTTTAGCACGATTTTTGAACTGTCATTACCTTTGTATATAAGACAGACCCTCTACAAAAATATCTGATTTTGCAATTCCTTTCTTTCTCTAGGCATAGTTCAATATTTGAGTAAATACAGCAAAGTGATGTGCAGTTTATTTTCCTTGAAAAAATCAATGGATTGAAGTGCAAAAGTAACCAAAATAGCATTCCAAAAGATGAGAGTAGATATTAGTGAAAATAACATTGTTAAAGATTAGGTTTTTTGAAAGAATACATTGTTAAAGCAATTCCATAAAAAGATACACTTGAAATTAAGTAAAGAATTATGAGAGTTAGCTAAACATCCAGTGAGCAAGGCAGAATTTTTTTTTTTAAAGAAATCAAACTTGAATTAAAAGTTGCCATGTTATAAAAGTCATCAAGGATGAGATTATGACAAGGTAAATACGATGGCAAGCAAGTATCAATTCAATACCAATTTCTAGGATATCAATGGGACAAGGAAAATGCAAAAAAACAAAAGGGTCTATTAACTGTAGAAAGGAAGTTAGTAAAAAGTATCAAGATTGAATGCAAGTTATACCTGAATGCAACCGTGCCAACATCAAATTATCAGCAGCACCGTTTTACCCTAACTTTGTTGATCTCTTATGTACTATGGATCTAACCCCAAAACAACCCCTTTTTCTTGAACTGCTATCTTTCACGTCAAAAATTCAGAACTGCGGGTAAAGTGAATGAGTGGGCAGACATGGGAACCTTCGTTTTTATAATGTCAAAATGACACCGCCGCCTCTCCTTGTGAAAATGACAGTTTTTTTCGAATTGTGACAAAATCTTTGGCACACTTACTTTCTAGAATATCAAGAATAAGATCAGATCAGATCAAGTGCAGGGGAAATACAATTGAAAATCCTTGTTAATTTCAAGTGCAATGTGAGGTGCGCAGACATAGGGCTCCCCTTCGTTCACATTAGGGACTTTTAGATTTGCGTGGACTGACACGTGACGTCCATTCAAGGCAGTGCATTAAAAGGACGTCGATCGTAGCAATCCACGTTTTCGTTGTGCTGATCTAAAAGTCCCTAATACTGCAAGTGTGACAAAAGTCAACTGTGGCAATGCAGTGTTTGTTCCATTGATCGACCAAAGCAGGCAATGAGTTTTTTTTTTAACGGCAGCTGATAAACTGATGTTAGGAAGTCACATTGAGGCTTATTCAGACATGGCGCAGTGAACTGCCGCAAAAAAAGCCACCACATTTTTTAAACGTGTTAATGAATTGCAACTGCATGAAACTAAGGACTTGGGCGTGTTCACTGAGCTCTGTGTTATAAGGTACAGAAATGTGAAGTGTGTGACACTTTATGTCATCATGAAATAAAACACAGCGGGTGGTATTCTTGAAAGTGGACTAACTTTAGTCCACAGTTTAATCCTCTGACTAAGTAGGGAATGCCAAGTGTCCATATAAATATATTTTTGAATAATTTGATATGTCCCTAAATTACCATGATAACATAATTATTTCATAGTTGTATTGTTATACTTAACTATATTATCACAAAATATTTCAATTTTATTTCAATTTAGTGACAGATTAAATTATTCAAAAAACATATTCATATGGACTCTTGGCATTCCATACTTAGTCGGTGCATTAAACCATGGACTAAAGTTAGTCCGCTTTGGAGAATACCACCCAGCGGGTTTCCTACATCATGTCTGAACAAGCCTTTACATTCACTATGAACATAACAGACAAAGAAAGCGGACAAAATATACAGTTCCTCAGGTAGACAAAGGAACAACCCTTCACTGCTATTATGTAAAAATGTGTAAAACAGGTGAATATGCATGTGACACCTGTTCTACACATTTTTACATAATAGCAGTGAAGGGATGTTACTTTGTCTACCTGAAGGGACGTTCCTTTGTCTACCTGAGGAACTGTATATTCTGTCCGCTTTCTTTGTCCGTCAAGTTCATAGTGATTACAGTTTTGTTTGCATTGGTTAGTATACCACAATGACCACTCACTTCTTGCTGTACCTGCTTTTGTTGTTGGTTGTATTGTTGAGATTGCTGTTGCTGATAGCCAGTAGGCTGTTGGTAGGCTTGCTGTGCCTCCTCCACTGGAGCACCCATGATAGGGGCAGTGATAGGCTGTGGTGGTACGTACGCACTGGGTTGCTGGTAGGGGAGAAAAAGAGAAATGGGGTTATAAAAAAATATCAAGCGTACCAGGCTCCTACCCTAATATCGTTCAGTAGGACCTAAGGAAGCCCTGTACCAAAAATGGCGCTTGTATCCGGCCGGTAACGATAATTTCAAACATTAGGAAGCGTTAGCAAATGTAAGGAAGCCTTCAAGCCAAAATTAGGAATACAGTCATTTTGCATACTTTTTACACAGAAATTTTGACAAAAGAAAAAACTCTGGGATCCATCACATTAGTTCAAGGGCCAAAAAGTAAGAATAATTGCTCCAAAATAAGAGTAGCACTAACCCGCTTGCATCAAAAATGCTAATACGGCAGGGGTCCACAAATTACTTTTTTGGAAGCAGGTCTAGATTTCTAGATTCTGAATACATGAGCCCTATGCACTAATTGTACAATTTAGTGAGTACGGGCGTAGAATGTGGGCGCCCGTGTTCCCAGGGCACCTGTTAAGTGTCCAGCCCTGTAGTTAAGCTATGTACCACTTTAAAATTTATGCCAGTTCTAAATACATCATTCAGATTCAGAGTTAAGAGCATTCAATCTCCAATTATGATGCACAAGGCATCTGTTCATTTATGAGATAACGACCAAAGGCTATGACAAATGAAATACATACAAACGAATATTCTCTTTCAACATGTCCATGGTGTATGGAGAAAGATAGTTGTGGCACTTGCACCAACGCATACGCAAGATGGGTCAAAGGTTAAGTCATGTTGCTCCAAATAGTAAACTCCCATGTACAATCTCTATGAGAGGGAGCCATTTAAGATGAAATGCTTCAATCGGGACAACTTCCGGTGATGTAAGTATCGCTTTCAAGCAGCTGTGAAACTGTATGTTGCTAATCATACAACTGGGGAGTGTTTCACAAAGGTTAAGATCGACCTTAAGTTGGACTTAACTATGGCAGGCTGTTCATGCCACTGTTTGCTCTCACCATTTACTAGCATTAGTCTCTCAAGGGACATAAAGATAATGGTCACAAATCTACAGAATTTACCTTTTTTGATAGTTCATTATTGAAGGAAAAAATATTATCTACTGATGATAATAGACCAATTCGTAGTTAGCACGTTGGTCATATGACCCCAAATATCCACATATCTTTTAAACATAGATAAATCCAACTTTGTGTCTTTTGGAACAATCACATCTAAAGTCATGAAGGTGATTCTTTGTTTGCCCTCTTGAAAGGATTACTTCCACCTGTGTTCAATAGAATGCATCCCAGGTGCATGCATGAATAATGATTACATAACTTTCATGAGCATGTCCGGAGCATATATCCAGTATTAGTCTCAGTGGGTTTTACAATTTTGTTCAAGTGACCTTTATCTGCGCGTGCTCAGATTGTATCTACGAACTGGTATATTGAGACCAATGGTAAGAGCAACTAGTGGCATAAACAGCCTGCCATAGTTAAGTCCAACTTAAAGTCTATCTTAGTCTCTGTGAAACACCCCCCCCCCCCTGATAAAACGACTTACTGCTTTAGGTTTGAGAAGCGGAGGATCGTTCCATGCCTTGGTGGCGTTGATGGTTTCCATGGATTGATTTGATGGTGGAGCAGGTGGTGCATACTGGCTAGGAGCAGAGGACACTGCTGGTTGAGGCTGTTGGGGGTACCCACCACGACCGGGCGTGGCTGTGGGCTGAGAGACTGCTGGATTCTGTGCCCCGTAGTCCATGGGATTGTAGAAGCCACCAGGTTGGGATGTAGGCGCGGTGCTGGTTGGCGCTTGGACGTACCCCGGTGTCGGGAACTGTGATGGCTGCTGACCAACCTGTCCTGGGTTGGTCCCTCCAGGTACCTCCCGCGAGTAATACTGCTGCATACCGGTCTGAGGATACGAGGGATACTTCCTGGCACCACCCGCCTTCATTCTCATATTGGATTGTGTTGTGGTGGTGGCTGATGTTGCTGCTGTTGCCTGAGTGGGAGCATACGTTGCCTGGTTGACATTCTGCTGTGGCTGTTGTGGCTGCTGTGGCTGTTGGGGT
The DNA here is from genome assembly GCF_000002235.5 of Strongylocentrotus purpuratus. Classification (NCBI taxonomy): domain Eukaryota; kingdom Metazoa; phylum Echinodermata; class Echinoidea; order Camarodonta; family Strongylocentrotidae; genus Strongylocentrotus; species Strongylocentrotus purpuratus. Next base: position 12,677,191 of record NW_022145595.1, read on the forward strand.
TGTTGTTGTCCTTGGGCAGGGTAGGTGTTTCTCTGAAGCCTGGATGTGACCTGTGAATTGTAGAAGGAACTGCTCGACACTGTTGTTGTTTGGAAGGAATTTACTCCCTAGAGAAAGTTGGATGAGACAGCGAGCCCGCCGAGGCAACTCATTTATACCAAGCGCATGTGTCACAGATTTTTGTTTTTTAGGCCAAGACCACCACACAACTTAAAACCAGGCTATGACCAGATTATGGAATTTAAAGGCTTACATGCAAATATGATAAAAACAGATAATCCTTTGGGGCTTTTCAGAAGTCATATGAAATCAAGATCATGGCACATCTTCATGATCAATTAATCCATTAACCCTTACTGTACTGGGCTATTTTGAGCACCCTCTGACTGGGGGGGGGGGGGGGCCTGGGAGGCCCCCCCCCCCTATGATCTCGGCCGTCGAATGTCCGATGAACACGGAAATTTGCATATTTGTAGATATTTACGTAAGGAACAAGATGGGATAATTAGTTTTTTCCTAATATGCAAATTTTTGTCGTTATAGCCTAATTAATATGCATTTTACAGAAAATGCTACATATTTGTACATAGACATGTGAAGAATCTTGAAAATGTATTGAATTAATGTTTCCTTCATCTCAAATTCATGAGGTTTCATTATTTTTATGATATTTGAAAATGCATAGGTTAATTTGCATAAATTATGAATATGCACATTATGCATTCATATATATCAAATCAGGAACTATATTTAGGGAACTAGAATCATTACAAAAATTGTCAGACTCCACTTTTTGAATGTTGAAACTCATTATTCATATGAAACTTCTTTTCTAACACAAAATAGTTATTTGATGTAATTAATAATGATAATTTATGCAAATTTGATGCGATTTTCTACTATTTATTTTCTTATGTATTTTATTGTTTTTTATTTCTTATTATATCTATTGTTTTATTTCTAATGTATTCTTTTGTTCTGGAATACATCAAGTTACTCTGAGAAACATATAAAAGCAATTTTATATCAATTCATATCTTCACATTTCTGCTTGTACATGAATATATGCAATTATAGCACTTTTTTGATTGACATGCGCATACTAATTGTTATGTAACACCTTACAGGTATATCCGATTTTGACGAAAATGGTATCAAAATGTGCGCAAGACTTGAGGGAAAAAAGTCATGAAACGACAATTCAAAATTCCAAGCGGTTGCGGCGCGATCTCCGAAAATGTCGAGGGGGGGGCCTCCCAGGCCCCCCCCCCCCAGTACAGTAAGGGTTAAGTCTATACAAAAGACACATGCAAGTCTCACTGTCTTTCCAACTACCCCCGAAACATCCACTAGAATCATCCATTTTAGAAGATTACTAGTTGTCTTTTAATTTATTTCACATCTAACTTTCCTGTACAGGGAAATTAGAATTTAAAACTTTATTTGAATATGTCATATAATACTTTCAGGCAACCTTTTGTAGGTTTGTAGGTCCGCCGAGGCAACTCATTTATACCAAGCGCCTGTGTCACAGATTTTTGTACCTAGAATTCTACAGTCTATTTAAATACGTCATAGACCACTTTTAGACAACCTTTTGTAGGTTGAACATCTAAATGTACTTGCTATCCACCTCCTCTCTCCTCAGTAATTGTATAGTAAGCAAATATTAATCGACTATGAGGGTAATGGTACAAACTATCATCGCCTCGGTGATCTCGGGGCTACCATCATCTCTCGGTTCGGCTCAGGATGATAGTAGCCCCGAGATCACCTTGGCGATGATAGTGTGTATCCATTGCCCGAGTAAATGAGGTTAATATTTTTTTTATATCCCACATCGGCAATAAGGTCTATTTAAAGTGAATTTTACATAATTAAAAGAACTGATTCAGCAGACAGTTTAGCTTCAGCTAGATTTTACAAAGCACAACATGCATATCATGTTATATAGTTGATGCACGCTCATTTGACATTGACATTTCGCATAGCCTACTTTGCTATGCTTATTCAATGGGCACGTGGGGCAGCAGCAAAAAATTACTGTACAAAATTCCTATCGCAGGGAGATAGTACCATCTATCATTGGTCATGTGACCTTGTTTAGACCAATCAGATTGCAAGATTCTTAGTATGCGGGATATAATATGTAGTACTGGTGGAAGAACTTACAGCATTTGATGGTTGTTGAGCAGCTGGTTGGGATTGAACGCTGACTTGCTTCCATGGCGACTGGGTTCCACTGTCTCCACTCTGTGCTTTGTGTAGCCTGTCCTTTAATTCTACAATCTTGGCCTGGAGAGAGAGAGGGAGAGAGAGAGAGAGAGAGAGAGAGAAAGAGAGAGAGGGAGAGAGAGAGGGAGAGGGAGAGAGAGAGAGAGAGAGGGGGGGGGGGGGGGAGGGAGAAAGGGGGGGGGGGGGGGGGGAGAGAGAGAGAGAGAGCGAAAGTGTAAAAAAATATATATGAGTCTCATCTTTAAAATAGCATGGTAACATGTATAAAAGAATGTAAAAGAATAAATGAATGAATTAATGTTTCTACCAACAGATTGATCTTCTTCTAATTTCAGATGGTTTTTTTCCCCTGGGTAATTAAGAGCAGTATTGAGGTATCGACTGACTATATGGATGGATGAATAAATGAATGAATGAACCAGGGAAATTTTTATACATGAAAGCGGTGAGCGATTGAGCTACGGAAAGCTCCAAAATAGCTCTGATAAACTAAAAAAATACTTAAATATCACTGAGAAAATCACACTTGTACCCCACTAAATCCTACAAGAGCTGACGCGAACAAAAAAGAGTATATTTGACAATGTGTGTGTGTGTAATCGAGTTTTTACGGGCGTGTATCAATCAGATACGAGTATTTACGTCTGGGGATCGACCTTTAAAGAGAAAGTTGAGTTCTGGGAAGAGGTGAAAAATAATTTGTGAGCATTAACATTCTTATTATGCAAGTGTGGAAGAACATCAGATAAGACATGTTCCCTGAAAAGCATGGCTCTTCAAATGCCTTTATATTTTAAATATGTCACGTTACATCGTAAAACTCGGGGGTAGGATTTTTACGCCACGTGTTCGTGTAGTCCCATATACATCTTTCTGTGTACAGTGTTTGTAACTTTACCAAGACTTGACCAAATTTCTTATCATTTTGATGTTTCCAGAACCTTGCAATACACACAAATTCTTATTTGCTAGATGATCCACCTTTTCTAGTCGATTCCACACCGTTTCTTTCACAATGCAATCGCATGACCAGAACTCAACTTCATCTTTAACGTCACCATCCGAAAGACTTGACTCAGTTTCGAACCGGGAACTTGAGTCAGTTAGTGGGCCAAGACGGAGAGCTGACAAACTCACATGGAATGAATCAATGAATATATATCCTACTTACCTCCCGGGACTGTCCGAGGTAGTTCATAGCTGTATCAAGGTTGCCCTGAGATGCTAGTAAATGAGCATACTCTGTCAGTCTGCTGGCCAAGATGGGTGACGAGATCTCTGGGGCGTAGCCAAGCTTCAGCTCGATCGCCTTCCGAAGGGTCACTACCTTTTCTACAAGGTCCTGCAAATGTCAAAGGTCAAACTATGGAAATAAACCTGGTTGTACTTTATAATTTTGCAATGAAAATACCGCTCAATCTTAGAAGTGTTTCTGTAGGGTTCATATAGAATAAGGATCAGTCGTTATAAGTAAATATATTTCAAAGCTGGATTTAAACCTAATTCAATTAGAAAACAATGCCACAAATATTTGTGGTATTTCTATATTTATATCATTGTCAAAATGTAGACCATTACAAACTAATCATCAAACAAACAGACATTATTTAGGAATAAAAAAGTATATACAATGCTAAATAATAATCGACAGAGATTTTCAAAAAAAAATTAGTTAGACTTGTAATCCAGCTGTTTTGTACCTGTAGTGACATAGGAGATGTAGCAGCATGATTGACTTGAGCCCAGCATGATACTAGCTTGTCTACGCTACCAGAGCAGATGTAGCACAAACAGGCCTGAGCTGCTAGTTTACCATTACCCTCAGTCTCTAACCTCTGACCCAAGATATCTGTAAGGATCAAAGGTCATAAAAAATATTACTTGTATGAAGGGTTTAGAGCTGACCAAGGGGGCATTTCACAAAGACTAAGATCGACTGTAAGTTGGATTTAACTATGGCAGGCCATTCATGTCACTGGTTGCTTTCATGATTATGATCTTTACATATTTTTTCCTTCAATAATGAATTATCAAAAAATGTAAATTCTGTAGATTTGTAACCATGATTTGTACGTCCCTCGAGAGACCAGTGCCAGTAAACGGTGAGAGCAAACAGTGGCATGAATGGCCTGCCATAGTTAAGTACAACTTAAAGTCGAACTTAATTTTTGTGAAACACTCCCCATAAAATATCTTGCGCTTTGAGCAGTAAATTTTCAATTCCTCATGGTCTGGGGTGAATAAGGTTCACTATGGTTGAAATATGCACAGGCTAAGACATGGGTAGTATATATGAGCACAGCCCTTGCAAAATACTTAGGTAAGGATAAAATAGTTTTTTTCTCTCTCTCTTTGTTTAATGGGCAAATTAATACAAAAAACATTGGGATGTAAAGGTGAAAATTGATGATAATGATGAATGGCTTTTCTTTTGTTGGACACAAGGATATACACACTTGCTTTGAGGGTATTTCATGAAACCCTTGGTTCCCACTCAATGCCATTCAATGTTACATAAAATATTAATCACAAATACATATAGATACATATCTCGAAAATCATTCCTGTAAACCTTAAAGGTTAAAATCATATACAAATACAAATGCAATGTCCTAAAATGGACAAGAGATTGTGTACAAAGGAATGGTAAAGACTTCAGGGAATATTAATTTGAAATTATCTCTAGCTTTCATTCTGAATAAATTTGATAAAATTTGTAGGTAACTTGATGAGTGTGCATTTTGTCTGACCTCACAGGTGTAAACTGAAAATAAAAATCAAAGTATCGAATTTTCCAAACAGCAAATTTGTCGTGCACTATCAAATTACTCATGCAATAAGGTTACATCTACTGTAAAATACATACTTCAAAATAGTTTTAATTACAACTATATTACAAAAAACAAAAACAAAATACAAGAAAAAACGAAAGAAATGGGAGGGAATTGAACAGAGAGAGGTACAGATTTGCTAAAGATAAGAGAGAATCTTACCACATAATGATGAGAACTCTTTAGGTTGACTGTACGTCAGCAGAGCTGTGAGGGCCTCCTTCCAATTCTCCAGCTCCGTGTTCTGAACCAGATCGCGTACATCTTTAGTCACAATGGACGATATTAACTGTAAAGGAGGGGAAGAAATGAAACATGAAATGGTGTGCTGTTCCACATCAAGTGATTTCAAATATATGACATATAAATATGATACCAGACAAACTGGTGCAAAAACTGGATATTGGAACTTTCATTTGTGAAAATACAAGTTTTACTGCACAAAAAAGATGTCTTCTCATTTGGTATGTTTTAAGTGTTAGGAAATGAATATTTGTGAAGTCACACACATACATAATATTGAACTCTTGAAAGAAACTAACAAATAATAAATATAGGATTTCTATTTAACAAGGTAATGTCAAAAACTCCTTTTTTTGGGGGGGGGGGGGGAGTTAACTAAGAGTGATGTAGAACAAAATGCAATCTAAAAAGTTTTGTGATAATAGAAAGGACAACTCCACAGCACAAAATGATGACATTTATTTTGTTCAACAAATCAAAGTTAATCATATGACAACACTATAGAGAATAACAAATCGGATGTCAGTACACTTTCTGGCTATCAATTTACCTGTGGACTCACTACAAAATGAACAGGCCTCTTTAATATCACGCTATTACAATACACTTGATCTCATGCACTTCTATCTATCTATCTGTCTGTCTATCTATCAATCGATCGATCTATCTATCTATCAATCTATCTGTTTCCCATAGCTTGGCGGCTGTTGGGGCGACAATGAAATGGAACTTGAGACACAGGTTCTCCATAACTTCCCGTCTTCAGCTATTGCACTTACCCTAGAGATATCGCTCTTTGTCTTCTGGAAGTATTTACGCTGTGTCTTGGCCAAGAGTTCAGGACCCCCTGTGATGGCTAGGAGGATTGCATCAGCCATACGGTTGTCATGGAGACAGAGCTCTACGGCGATCTCAAACTTGCCTGTGATGATGGCTTGGCTGACGAGACCATTGGTATCTGGTAGCGTCAGGGAAAATGAAAAGAGATGGTAAGATGTTTTGAGAGGGATAGAGAGAAAGAGAAAGAGAGAGAGAGAGAGAGAGAGTTAGAGAGTGAGAGGTAAAGAGTTGATTCAAACTCTAGCGCCAAACAGATGACTGGTCAGGAGGGCACTATCTTATCATTCCAAACGAATATGTAAGTTATAATGACAAGTCTGTGCTATGATATCGTAGTTTTCATAACACTCAGTTTACGAAATCAATTCCAATGCATTTTTAAGCCATATATGATCAAAGTTGTGATATATTTCTTGTAATATGTGTACCAATAGAAGATTATCTTTATTTATACAAATGTATCGATGAACTCAAATTTAAATGAAGAGGTTGATTGATTAGAGTTGAAACTATCTTCAGAACTACTCAAGCTTCACGGTGAATCAATATTATGGACCCAAAGTTCAGGTAATGTTATATGAATATGGCGTCCATGTAACGCTGGTAAAAAGAGAAATGTGTATAAAGCAAAGATTTTGAAGAAAAACAACTAAAACTGGAACGATTCTGGCAGGGCACTACTATATTGATATATCCACTGCATACAAATCTTCTAACCGATAATTCATCTTCCACGTGTAGTAGAAGGTCTGATACCAATGTTACATGGACACCGTCATATTTTTTGCCACAACATCAACGAATGACCCATATACATGTACTCACCATCTTCTTGTGATATAGTGTAAGGTGTTGCTGATCTTGTGTCCTCTTCTTTCCCTCTATTCTCCACCTCCACTGGACCTGCTGCTACGATGGCATCAAACGCTGCAGCACCATCACCATCCCCATACATGTCACTTGGCGTCTGGTTTTTAAAAAGAAAGAATTATAAAACAGTGAAATAATTGTAAAAATCAACCTAGTTTTCTGCTTTCATAGACTTAAATTTTGACATAAATCAGTAGGGACACGAATGTTATTCTATTCATAACTAATTTGAGCAGATTTCATCAATATCTTCCTTCACTTGTCAAAAAAGTAATAGCTCTGATGTCCATGATAATATTTTCAGTATGACACAATACATGAACCACATATTCTGGTAAAACTATTTGATACATGACGATTTTATGACCCTGGCTTTACAAGGGTTGCTAAATAATGATATGTTAATGGCGGGTTTGGCCTCCATGAAAAAAAGAATATCACAGAAAGTCTAATTTCTCATAAACATGGTTGTATTTTAGACTGACCTTTGACCCACTGCCAAGCTTAGCCTCCTGTTCCAGGCTGTCTCCTGATAACCTCTGCATCCTCTCGGCAAGGTCTTCTGCATCTACACCATCCCCTACAACATCATCAGAAAGAAATAGTCAACTAAAGTTTACTTTGTATAACTCAATGTAGTCAAATCAATTTAAAAACAAACTAATCTATGAAAACCATGTGTTCTTTACAATTCCCAACTCAAATTTTGATATCAATCGAATTATTTTTTGTGGTCCCGAAAGATTTGACTTATGGAGAGTTAACTGCATTTATCTGAGAAAATATTGCCCCCATTATACAGCACAACTGTTAATGAGTGGAACAAAACTCTCAAAAATTTCCTTTCTATCAGCTTTTCCTACATTAATCTGAATGATAATTTACATTTGCACTCACTGGCACAGTAATACCCAAGTAATAAGCTATCGTCATGCAAATGTACATGTAACAGATGTGTAGATCATCACATTACTTTTATGAAGGCATTTTGATAACAATATTCTTTTTTTATTCTATTCTTTAAGAAGAAATAGAAGATACAAGAAATATAGATGTACAAAATTAGAAATCAAACAGACTGATAGTGAGAGTGTTCAACCCTGATACATCCTGAGATTTTGTGACAATGCTCTCTTCAAGGCAGTGGTAGTCTGTTAAAGCTGGGCCTTCATATATATCGAGGTACTCGTTACAAATATTCAACACAAATTTCCTGATTGTATATTCTACTTGAGTTTGCTACATACACATTACACTTTTCTAATCTGCAAAAAGAGTGTACAAAAACTACTAAAATGAAGCATGAGTCTATTCAGAATGGGATTACTGAATAAGGATGAAGAAGAATGAAATATAAACGTGAACTACTCCACAACTTCAAGAAATTTTAGCCATAGAATCATGTGTACAGTATATGTACACCGGTCATTAAAATTTTTCATCAAGTTTCCAGAACAGACAAGACAAGCAGAAAAACGGATTCTAGCACATAGCTGAAATGAACGTCATAGTCTACAACTACAGGTAAACTCAGCTGACACTACTATCCGCAGTACATCAAAAACTAAGAAGATGTAATAGAAATGTCTCGTAGTGAGATCCAGATGAGAAAAATATGCAAGAAAGCATGATAACGCTACTGTCTGATCACAAAATCAGGATATGCTACAAAGAAAAATAGACATTCAACATAGTTTGGAAGACGCACATCAGCACATCTAATGATAAATGCTTGTAGAGAAATTCAGAACCCTCCTAAGTCAAGTTACTGTTTTCATTTTTCAAGAAGATTTAGAAACGAATCATGTCTATAGACTTTGTACACCTGTCACTGAAATTTGTCATCAATGTTTCGAGAACAGACTAAACAGGCAGAGAAAGGAATATTATATGATGAGTAGAAGAATCCCCGCAATCTGATTGGTCAATTACCATGTAATTATTTTTACTGGATGCACGCGATATCGGCGATCGATACCACTGATATCCTTTTTTTTTAATAATTCTCATTATTTTTTTTTTATTTTTTTATTTTTTTAATAATTTTTATTTGGTGATAATTATTTGTTTTTCATGTTTTTTGATAATTATAATCTGTTTAAAAAATATTAAAAAATCTACAATTTTTTTTTTCTTCAAATTTCATGATAAGTTAAAAATCATGCGTCCAGTAAAAAAAATCATGCGTCCGGTAATTACCGGATGCATATATGCATATATAAATAACAACATTTTGTATTTTTGACAATTTTTTGGGCCCCATCTTATAAAACAGATGATGCACAGGTTTAATTTGTGGGTCGGTGGAATTGTGTGCACGCGATACCTTTGAATTTGGTCTAAAACCATTCAAAGGTACCTTGTGCACACAATCCCTACCGACGCACTCAAACCTGTGCATCATTTGTATACTAGCACATAGCTAGAATGAATGCCATAGTCTACAACTACTCAAAAGGTAGTACTACAGGTACACTCTGCTGACTATACCATCCACAGAACATACAAAACTAAGAAGATGTAATAGAAATGTCTTGTAGTGAGGTCCAGACAAGTACAACTGTACAAGAAAACACAACTCTATTGATTGATCCACACATCAGGATCTGTCATGAAGAAGTGATAGACATTCAACATTGCTTGAAAGAAACTCATCAGCAAATCTAATGATAAATGCTTGCAGAGAAATTCAGAAGGAGAAGGAGAAGGAAAGGAGGAGAAGAAGAAGGAGGGGAGGGGGGAGGAGGAGGAGGAAGAGGAGGAGGGAGGAGGAGGAGGGAGGAGGGAGGAGGAGGAGGAGGAGGAGGAGGAGGAGGAGGAGGAGGAGGAGGAGGAGGAGGGGAGGGGAGGAGGAGGAGGAGGAGGAGGAGGAGGAGGAGGAGGAGGAGGAGGAGGAGGAGGAGGAGGGGGAGGAGGAGGAGGAGGAGGGGGAGGAGGAGGAGGAGGAGGAGGAGGAGGAGGAGGAGGAGGAAAAGAAGAAGAAGAAGAAGAAGAAGAAGAAGAAGAAGAAGAAGAGGAAGAAGAAGAAGAAGAAGAAGAAGAAGAAGAAGAAGTACAAGAAGAAGAAGAAAAAGAAGGAGGAGGAGAAGAAGAAGAGGAAGGAGAAGAAGAAGAGGAAGGAGAAGAGGACGAGGAAGAGGAAGAGGACGAGGACGAGGACGAGGACGAGGACGAGGAAGAGGACGAGGACGAGGACGAGGAAGAGGAAGAGGAAGAGGAAGAGGAAGAGGAAGAGGAAGAGGAAGAGGAAGAGGAAGAGGAAAAGGAAGAAGAGGAAAAGGAAGAAGAGGAAGAGGAAGAAAGAAGAAGAAGAAGAAGAAGAAGAAGAAGAAGAAGAAGAAGAAGAAGAAGGAGAAGAAGAAGAAGAAGTCTATTTTGTATTTAACTGACTATATTATTTCCCATCTTAATGTAATAGTTTAAATGAAGCATTCGCTACATGAGATGTAGAAGAGAGTGAAGCGGTCTGCATGCATGCAGCATCACACAAGATAGCATGGGATAGATTGAACTCCATGACCTTTGAACTTACAAGGTGTCAAGTATCTTTGAGACGAAGAAGAACCACTTAAGTTTTCACTGACATGGAGGGTGGTATGGATAGAGCCTGAATCTTAGCAAAATAGCATTAATGAACGATAAAGAAAATATATCAACCAGAGCGCAGAGAATCGGTCAAACCAAGCATGCACCTGAGATACTATTTTGATTAAATAAGGCTTGTCATTTTAATAATTTTAATTTGATATGCTCTATGAATGAAGAACTATGACAATTGAGCTCAGGAGAAAAACATAACCTTCAGCGACACCATTGGTGGTGGAGGCATGAACTGCTAATAACAGTCTGCATTTATCACTGAACTTGAGATCATGCTTAACCCTTACTGTACTGGGGGGGGGGGGGGGGGGGCTGGGAGGCCCCCCCTCGAAATTTTCGGAGATTGCGCCGCAACTGCTTGAAATTTTGAATTGTCGTTTCATGACTTTTTTCCCTCAAGTCTTACGCACGTTTTGATACCATTTTCGTCGCAATCGGATATACCTGTGAGGTGTTACATAACAATTAGTATGCGCATGTCATCAAAAATGCTATAATTGCATATATTCATGTACAAGCAGAAATGTGAATACAGGTTTAGATGTATTCCTTCCTAAGTGGGTGATATGAATTGATATCGAATTGCTTTTATATGTTTCTCAAAGTAACTTGATGTATTCCAGAACAAAAGAATACATAAGAAATAAAAACAATAGATATAATAAGAAATAAAAAACAATAAAATACATAAGAAAATAAATATTTGAAAATCGCATCAAATTTGCATGAATTATCATTATTAATTACATCAAAATAAATATTTTGTGTTAGAAAAGAAGTTTCATATGAATAATGAGTTTCAACATTCAAAAAGTGGAGTTTGACACGTTTTCTGTAAAATGCATAAAATTAGCATTTTGCATAATTAATTAGGCTATAACGACAAAAATTTGCATATTCGCAAAAAACTAATTACACCATCTTGTTCGTTAGATAAATATCTACAAACATGCAAATTTTGGTGTTCACCGGACATCCGACGGCCGAGATCATGGGGGGGGGGGGCCTCCCAGGCCCCCCCCCCCCCCCCCCCCCCCCCCCCCCCCAGTCAGGAGGTGCTCAAAATAGCCCAGTACAGTAAGGGTTAAAAGAAAGCTACAAGTAGAATTGTCTGCCACTGCTTTTAATGTCATGTCCGCAAGACTACATGTCTGGAATAGCGGACTGAGTAATAAAGCTGTTGTGTATCTCTCTTTATTCAATCATAAAATAGTAAAATATATGAGATGAGACATATCAAATTTGTTTTTCAAATCACCACTGGTCAGATAGGTCTCAGGTTATTGTTACAAAAATAACATTGAGAGATCAAACACTTGCATTCGGAGACCCATGTGTGTGGAATAACTGGAAATCACCATCATTAAGTACCTTTTAATAAAAACTAAAAGCTTATCTTTTCATGCAACTTAATGTTGTTGTTTTTAAGCACATTCAGAGCTCTTGCAGCGCAATGGAAAATATATATATTTGCATGGTGTCTGCACTTGATAAATGTATATTATTATCATCACAACTCTGTCATTTCTATCTCAAATTTGATTAGTGAATTACTGCCTAAGTAATGGTGTTTAGGGTGCCTGCATACACAAGTGTAATCTACATACAGATCTTTTTGTGATAGGCTACATGTCCTTTTGTAGATTAACAGAAGAATGAGACTAGTTAATTACCATCTAAGCTGCCATTGGTAAGACCCATGGAGGCTCCAGTAGCGACGGCTGCTTTCCTCGCTAGCTCATGAGAGTCGTGACCCAATAAACTCACAAAGTGACTGCGTGGCTCCTTCTCAAAGTTTACCTGCAGAGGGCAGAAAAAAATACAGAGGAGAATATAATACAAAGCAAATTGAAGACATTAAACTTGGACTATTCAGAGCACATTTTGGAAGTGCACAAAATTGCCTTAGATGGAAGTCACTTCAATAAAGACATACCAAAAGACTTATGTTGGATAAATATCAAGTCTGCAGGTCTGCTTGTGCATGTTCGTGATTTTAATGATGTTACATGCCATATTTAGAATATCAAGGCATTTGAAGAGCCATTTTTTTTAGAGAACATTGTTAATCTGATGTTCTTCCACACTTGCATAATACAATGATAACTCTAACAAACTATTTTTCACCTCTTTCCAGAACTCAACCTTCTCTTTAAGATTTCCACAATGATCTTACCTTTAGAAACCTCCAGATTTGAGTATCCAGCTCATTTTGCGATTGCTTGATCTTGCTGTTGCAGAATTCTACAAACGTTCCCTTTGAGAGAGCCTCCTCCAGGGTGTTGGATCTGTTGATGAGATCCGTTTCCGTGACAACCTGACTGATGTGAACGGACCTTGCCACAGGTGCCATCTGCTGCTGTTGGTTGGGTGGTTGCTTGGGACTCTCAAATGAGATGAGCTTTCCACCAAACTAGAATCAAGGATGGGAGGGAAAGAAAAGTTAAAAGACATGCAGGTGCAACAGTAGAGGTGTCGTGGTCGAGGGGTTTTAATTAAAATTCAAAGGCTGTAAGTTCGATCCCCTTTCAAAGCACTTATGGCACTGGCAAGGTATTAGAGTGGCCTCTAAGTAGCCAGAAAGCATATATATCTTTAAAAGACAATAACCATTTCATGTACAGTGCTTTGCCAATATACAGTTGGCCAAAGTCCTTAAAATAGTTTTACATATCAATTGATTTCTTTCATTTTACAACATCGAAAATACATCACTATCAATTGCTTTTCATAATCCACTGCATTAAACTGTAAGAGGACCCCATCACACCATCATTTTCTTAACTACATCTATCAGAGAGCCTTGACAGAGGAAAGCCTGACTTACAGCGAAGGATGCTCCTACTGGTCTCCGGAGCCACTTGGGTGGTTTCTTGAGAATAACTGGTTCTGTAGGAGTCTTTTTCTGTGGGGCTGGTTGATTGAAAGGATCTGAACCAGGGAATGAGGAGGCAATCTGTATTGAAGAGAAGAGAGACAGCTAGGTTAGTTCCTAGGGTATGACTGGTTCTGTTGTAGCGTGTTGCTTTGGGGCTGTTTGATTGAAAGGATCTGAACCAGGGAATGAGGAGGCAATCTGTATTGAAGAGAAGAGAGACAGCTAGGTTAGTTCCTAGGGTATGACTGGTTCTGTTGTAGCGTGTTGCTTTGGGGCTGTTTGATTGAAGGGGTCTAAACCAGGAAATGAAGAGGCGATCTGTAAAGAGAAGCATTGAGCCAGCCAGATTTGTTTTTAGGGAATGACTTGTTCTGTAGGAGTCTGGTGCTTTGGGGATGGTTGATTGAAGGGGTCTGAACCAGGGAAAGAGGAGGCAATATGTATTAAAGAGAAACATTGAGCCAGCCAGATTTGTTTTAAGGGAATGACTGGCTCTGTTGGAGCGTGTTGCTTTGAGGCTAGTTGTTTGAAGGGGTCCGAGCCAGGGAACGAGGAGGCAATATGTATTAAAGAGAAGCATTGAGCCAGCTAGATTTGTTTTTAGGGTATGACTGGTTCGGTAGGAGCCTTTGCTCAGTGGCTCTGTGATTAAAAATCAAAATCATTTGCAAATAGTCTGATGTTTGGCACACATGGGCGACACATAAATGCACTTACTGCTTAAACGTTAGAGACATCTTTGAAAACAATGAATTCAATGTCAATTTTTACAAACAAATGACACAAGATCTCTCACACCCTCCCAAGTTTGCCAAATTTTTGTACAAATAAAAAATCCCTGTCTGTCCCTACCTGATCCACCTGTTGCTGCTGCACTGAATTATCAGCATCACCCCCTCCCAGCAAGGAATACACACTGATATGGCCATCAAAGGATGATGCCGAGATCAGACCAGGGTTCCTTGGGCACCAGTGGACATCAAAGCTCCACTGCGCAGACGTCGGGAGCTCGTAGACAACCTCTCCGCCAGGAAGGTTGCTGTTGGGGTTCCAGCAGATGATGCGGTTGTCCTTGCCGCAGCTTAGGAGGAGGTCGGGGTCCTGAGGACACCAGGCTATTGATAGGATACCCCTGAGGTTAAGAAATAATAATTATAATAATAATACTACTAATAATAAAAATGTTACTTATAAAGTGCTTACCATCAAAGTCTCTAAGCGCTAAAATGGACATCATGAGATCATTTTGGATTTGGACGGTGTCATGATAGAGTGGATATGAATCGGTTCATGCAACAGTCTGTTTAGAGACTACTTTGTATGGTGCTTCTGTAAAAACCACACAAATTGCAAAGCACTTTAAACAGAGAAATGCCCTGATGGCAATTTCTTTCTTCAAACAACTTCCTTACATTGTATTTCTGATGAATTAGAAACTTGATGATTGCAAGAAAAAGTACAAAATCTCACTCTAGTGTTCTGCTCATAACCATTTTTCATGTATTTTGTCCAGTATGGGAAGCTGATTCAATTTCCTCAATGCCTTTATGCATTTTACATTGGATAACAACATGGAAACTGACATCCCAATGACTATTTAAAACGAATACGCCAAGATTTCAATCGCTTCTACCAATTTTGCGGTGGAATTTCTGAACCTGGCTATGGACTCAAATTTGTAAAACCTAATTGAACTATATTACAAGCCATTATCCGTTCTTACCTCTGGTGGTTTTCCAGGACTTTGAGTGGTGAGGTAGCAAACCTTAGATCCCACATTTGAATGACCGGTGAGTGATCATCTTCAGATGCCAGCATCATCTGTGTAGCGACATCGGGATGCCAGGCCACTGCTTTACAACGTATCTATGGTGCATTACAAAGACAAATTAAAATTAAGGTAGATTACAAATCCTCATCGGTTTTTATGTGACCAAACAATAGCAAATTGAACATAAATTTCCATTAATTAGCCTTTTTGATATCTGAATGACGAAGGAAAAACAATTAATTCATCAATGAACGTAGGCTATTACAAGGGGAGTATGCTTCTGCGGTTACTACTAACATGTAGTTTATATGCCATACCTTGTGGCAATGATTATTATATCAGGCCTCCTGGCTACCTTTTTTTTTCTCTGGGGTTCTGTGTTACACATGTGTTTGTGTGAACCAGGCCCCAGTTGACATTATTTCAAATATTGTAGTGCAGGGTGACATATTGTGGTGTTCATGTGTCATGGACACCTGTTATTATTCAGACCTCCCAACATTTGATTTTCAAAATTCCTAAAATTTTGTGCGGCTAAGCAAAATTTGTGGCACGTCGCGCCATGTCTGGCGTATCAAGAAATATGCATCATATGCAGCTACTCAACACACATCTTGATGTTGGGCACATTTACATGTGATTAAGGGATTTTTACATGATGTTTCAAATTGGATATTTTTTTCTTTTAACAATCCTGAATAAATTAAATGAGAAGCATTGATTTTTGTTTTGGCGGAAAATAAAAGACAAAAGCGGAAAAAGAAAAATATAGCGGAAATTTTCCGCCAAAATCAGAAAGGTTGGGAGGTCCGACTATTGAACCCTGATCAAGATCATGCATCAGTCTGTCTGGATACAGCCTGGGTAATAATAATAAGCACTTGATCGTCATATCTCAGAAAGATTTCAAACATTAATAATACTCACCCTTGAGCTGTGGTCAGTAACTTTTATGATAGGTTCATTTTTCCTGAGATCCCAGACCACACATCGACCACCAGGACAGGTTGAAGCTAAGATATGTTGGACCTGACGATTCCACGCTACACAACTGATCTCATCTGGAGGCTAAGAAATAGACAAAATGGGTATATATTAATAAAGAGATATTGGGTATCTTTGTCTCAGATTCCGAATCAAAATCCTGGATTTAGCTCATGCTGCAATGATAATTATAAAGTTTTAGGTCAGTCAAGAACCCCATGACTTTTACAAGCCGATCGCCAGTCTGATTATCAAGATATGTATGATTGGAAATTGAAATTTTTATAACACTACAATCTATTGGGGAAAATGAATACCCCGGTATGGTAAAACCGGTCACTCAAAGATATTTACTTTTTTGAGGCACTTCATGATCATTTTGAAGCGCAATTCTTTTAGGGCTTCAATATAACACCACATCACAGACACTGGTAACACGTAGGGCCATGCATCTCAGATTTAAAATTGTTAAACAATGTCTATAACCTAAGGCAAGCATCAAATTAAGGTTGGATCCGAGGGGTGTAAAATGAGGTATGGACTGCACTTTTTTTTTTGGGGGGGGGGGGGGGCTTGGTAGACTTTGTGGGAACTATACCCCCCGCCCCTCTATTACAAAATCCTGAAGCTGCCCCCGTATTCAGCTCGAGGAATAGGCCTGTTTACTAATGTATTCACGGACCTTTAAATTTGCACACGGTTGTAAGCTCTGGCAAACAAACCGAGCGCAGTGTCTGCTACGGCCCTGCTACACACACTTTGTATACGGCGATGTGGGGAATGCGAGGAAAAAAAGGCTGATCATCGTCCTAATAAACTTCGTTTAAAACTGTTTGTTTTCCAACCTTAGGGTATATAATTAAAATAAATATAGTTTTTCTCAGTTGTACATGACAAATCTTCGATTTTATTTTCCGAAAACTGACGAAATATCGCAAAAATGGGAGGTAAGCATTGCTGTTACGGCACGTGTAACAGCGATTCACGGTACGCAGACAGACCCCATATGAATGGTGTGTTTTTCATCCCGTTCCCCAAACCAAAGACGAACCTGGAGAAGTGTAAAATATGGATTAAGAATTGTGGAAGAAAGGACTTTGGAATCGACATATTATATGCTTTGAGTTTCTTTCTGTCGTAGTCAGTTCTATTTACTATCAGGTAGTTGAAAATGTCGTATAATCCGAAATCTGGTATACTTTCAAAGTTCTCGGTGTAGCCGGTGATTTTCATTGGGTCGTCGAACGAGCACCCCGCACGCTCCAACTTCTCCCGCAGCGACCGTGCGGAGTCGAAGCTCGCAAGGTCCGGGTCTTGGGGCAAAGCGATATCGGCCACAGCAGTCGCAAGTTGAACTAGTTTCTGTTTGTTGTACCCTGATGTCGTAACTCCTCTCTTTCTTAAATAATCGGTGAGCTCCTTCACTGTCCACTGCGAAAACGGCTTGCTGGAACTACAACTCGATGTCGAAGGCGATGCCATTGTAGAAATTAGGGTGAAAAAACGTCGCGGTCGCTAGCAATGGCTTTGTATGTGTATAGCGTAGCGGGCATGGAAAAACAATGTGGCGACCGTGCCGCACCACGCAAAGCTTGCCCTACGTAGTAACAATCGCTAGGGTGCGAGGGATTATGACGTCACTCGCATATCATTAGTAAACAGGCCTATTGCACAACCTTTTGCCTCAACCAACTCTAATGCATTCATACACGTATGCAACTACATATAGATTTTCTCCATGGCTAAAAGTTGCCCAGGAAAACGATATGTTGCTCTGATAGACACACATGGTAGTAATTTCCAGGACAGACAAGGTCAAGGTTCACAAAGGGTATCCAAACATGATAAAAATAACAGTTTCAAAGGCCTTTCTATAGTCATCAGAAACTTGCATCCCAGTGCAACCTATCAAATTTATACAAGTTTTTTATGTGAATTTTAGCATGAACAAAGGTCCTTTAAAACATTTTTGTGTACAAGTCTAGTTTCTTCTTCACATTCTGTAATTTTGTAAGCGCTACGGTACCTTGTTTTTGCACTCCTAAAGGATAAGCCAATCACATCAAATTAAAATCCATCTAACACGTTTCGTCTTGCATTATCAAGTTAAAGTTTTCAAACCATTTAGGCCTATTACTTACAATTCATCTTGTTTTAACAGTGGCACAGATGGGAAGATTGGGAGGGGGAAAATACTCTCTGCATTTAACCTAACCTCTACCTCTCCCCCCCCCCCTTTCTTCCCCCTCCCCCTCTGCCTCCCCCCCCCCTTTCTCTCTCTCTCTTTCTCCCTCAACGGATGAAAATACAACTATCAGTAGATTGCATTGCAGTGTTTAGAAGAAGAAAGAACATACCTGTGATTTTGCCCCTGGAGTCATGGGGGTTCCTATATTGTTGAGATCCCAAACAAAGATTTCTGAGTCGCTAGCTCCAGATGCTAAGAGGTTTGACTGGAACGGGTTCACATCAAGTGCTCGTACTGCTCCTGTGTGCTGTAAAGGTACAAGGTGAAATCATGTAAGAAATACTGGTCTACGACTGCATGCTGTATATATATATATACATCAGGCAAAGGATTTCCATGTGCTGTATGTGCATATGGCACAAATAATGTACTAGGAGGCGTGATAGCTCAGTCGGTAGAGCAGTGGTCTCGTAATCCGGTGACCTGGGTTTGAAACCAAGTTGATGCTCTAGTGCCCTTTGGTAAGGCATTAATCCTCATTACCAGGTCCCACGGAGGACCTAAAGCCATTGGTATTCTGGTTGCTTACTAACAAACATTTATGATTTCTTAGCAGCCACTACCACAACATGACGTACAGGCATACTGTCCCCCTTTCCCAATAAGAGCAGGCCACTAAGAAACCTCACTACCAAATGACAAATATAATATTTACCATACATTGATTTATCAGACATTAGCCAGCAGTATTTTCTCGCATTTAAGAAATGTTGATTAAATTTTGCAGAGCTAATGAGCAGATGAGTTTGAACCATCATCTAAATAACTTGGTAATTTTTCAAAGTTACCTGTGACAGTTACATACTCTAAAAGAAGTGAACCTAGAAAGACATTGTTACTTGTTTTTTTTAGTTTCTGCTTTGCTACACTTGCAATTAAATGAATCGATCTGGATGGGGCTAGATGGATGGATGGGTGGATTATTAAGTTGATCCCAATCTGACTAATGGGTACTCAATTCACTTTACTTTATAAGAATCCATTTTTGTTTCTGGTTTGCAACACTTGCAATCAAATGAATCGATCCAACTTACTTTGTCCATTTTATGAATCAGAGCCTCGCTACTCGACAGCAACTTTGAAGCATCATATATGTAGATGCCACCATTATCTGTCCCGCCGATGACTGTTCCATTGGCAAAGTCACCCTTACTCATTCCATAGTTGCCCCACACCAACTTATGAAATCTAGAATATGAGAGAAAAAAACAGTAGTTAGAACAACCACAAGGAACCGATAATCATTAACATGTAAGTTGGCCAGCAACTACTGTAAACGGCCAGTAGAGTTTGACACTATTATTCTCCTCATTCTTCTCAGCGAGACACTGATATGGATGGTTATCATGGAACGCGTATACAGGTGAAAAAACATTGAAATACCCACAGGCTAAGACCATGGATGTATGTGAGCAGCCCTAGCAAAATACTTTAATCCATGTTTGCCACTCTCTACCAAGGTGTAAAATGGATACCTCGCAATCACTGGGGTAATAATAATTGCAGGGCTCTCAGGAAGAACAGCATTGAAGCAGATGAAGCTACCCTGAGTAAACAATATTATGATTAGTTATTACAGTCAAACCTGCTTTAGTGACCACCTGTCACCAACAAGCACATTTTTTGTTTCCCTTGAAAATGGTTTTTCATTGAAACATGTACTAAAGGAACCTGTCTACAAAGACCACTTTTTGTGTTTCCTGTGGGTGGTCGCTGTAGACAGGTTTGACTGTATAAGGCCATTCAATATCATAAAAATACCATACCTGTGGTCAGTATTGAGTGAGGCAACTCTCTCCGTCTCCAACCCCTTCTTGTCGAGGTCCAGAGAGAAGATCTCTAGAGCTGCTGAGGTACTGAACGTCGCATCCAGCTGCTGAGCTGCTGTTCCTGTGGCAATGTAGATCGGGTACTGCTCGGCAGGACTCCACGCCATGTTGGCGGTTCGACCAATATCCTTCACCTTCATGGTTTAAACCTATGGAAAAACAAAGAGAATTAGGTTCAAAGGACTAGAAACTTAATTGTTAAAAACAATCTGCACATATGTCCAGATTATGATTAGTTTAAATTGACGCAACATCCTTCCACAGAAAATTGACACAAAACAGGTAAGAAATATAACAGCTTTTAAATCATGAGCATTATTTGAACAGTTGTTAAAGATTTAGTTGACTTTTGGTATGTTATCTCCATTCTACGCGCCAGAGATACGGGTCGAAAATATTGTCACAGTTCTGAACAAGCACCCACATTTGAATTTTGAGCCTTAAGCCTGATGTTTTGTTTACATGACTCTGAACAGTCAACACAGGCAAATGCATGCCAAGTACGCAGTTAGGGGAGCTGGTCCGAGAATGAGGAACGTCTGCATAAACAAAGATATCCTAGTAGATGCAGAAAAATTGCATCCTAAAAAAAGTAAAAAATAAGAATCCTCCCCATTTTCCAGCACTTTGAGTGGTGAGGTAGCAAACCTTAGATCCCACATTCGAATGTAGACAGTTTTTTTCAACGGCACTTTGCAGGTTTCGGGTTCCCGAACTGTGTGCTGTCGATACGAAAAACGTATTACGTGTAATATTATACCCCCAGTTCACCGTCTACTTTTATCAGTAATGGCAAGGTCCGAGAATGAGCTTGTCTTCGTAAACGTAGACTGATGCGTCCTCTGAAATAAAGATCGTTCACATTTCAGCAGATGTTTCATATTTTTTATTAGCGCGTTGGTGATGCGAAAAACGGATTCTGCAATGATCTTCTTGATGCAATTTACATTGATTTTGTACAGAGACTTTCCCATTATGAGCGATAAATCCTTTGGAAGACGGACAACCCGTAAAAGTAGACGGTGAACTAGGGTTTTTTAAGTGGAATCCATTTTTAACATTGCAAGTGGGCGGTTCGGTAACCGGAAACCCGCAGAGCACCGATGAAAAAAAAACGTCCGCGAATATCGGGATGATCTATATTTTTGAGGACGCATTTAGTCCATGTTTTTGAGGATATCCTTGTTTAAGAGGACAATCCTCATTCTCAGACCAGCGCCCCTACTGTTTATGGGGTCGTCTGTCTTCCCGAGGGTTTATCGCTCATAACGTGAAAGTCTCTGTACAGAGTCAATGTGAAATACATTAAGAAAATCATCACGGAATCCGTTTTCCGCATCGCCAATGCACGGATCAGAAATAAGAAACGTCTGCAAAAATGCAGACAATCCTTATTTTTGCGGACGCATCTGTCCGCGTTTACAAAGAGGATCCTCATTTATGCGGACGATCCTTAAATTCTTGGACCAGTACCCCTACATCTACTGGTAATATTGGTCATTATCAATAACATTAAACATACATGTACGTGTACATATTTTCATAAATCACCAAGAATAAGGCCAAGCCCAGCGTGGTATGTAACATAATCTTGCAAACCCGGCCGCTCTTTCTCACTCTCACTCAGTCTCACTCAGGCAATCAATAAAAAGATATTCATATTCATAATCATAGACCTACCAACCACAGCAAAATCTTTATCCCTGATCCCTTTTACATGCACCCTTAAACAGACTTGTTTTTTAATTTGTATTGATGAATGCATCCATAAGACAACAGCTGTTGATGGAACGACCAATGCAATGACTTTGCTGTTGTTATTGCTGGCTTTGTGGGTAGGTCTTCTCAAGCGACTCGCTAAGCCTGTAGTGTCCCATTGACAACTGTGAGAAAGCCGTTCAGTAAGTACACATCAGCATAACCTCTTTCGCCGGTCACCGATGTATTTATAGCACAAAAGAAATAATTGTTCTCACCTTATGTATACGTTTTGAAGAATTAGACTTGGCAGGATGACTTTCACACCTATGATCTATGCTTTTCTTTGTTGCAATATCGTCAAAATGTTATACGTGGAATGAAAAACGATTTTAACATTGAGTGTTTCAAGCTGCTGTCGGCTCCTTCCGGAACATCTCAACGTGGCAAATAGCCGGCGAATGATACATATTGTAAAACTGTAGAGGGCGCCAAGCGATTGTTTATAGATCTGCAAGTTGAGATCACAGATTGAACTACTTCAAAGTTCTTATCAGTGAGAGATTTTGGTTTCGACTTTCGATGGTTAATTTTAAGCATTTGTGTGATTGTAAGTAAGGGAAACTGACAAGAACCTCTCCGATGGACCTGGTAATGAGAAATTGAGAATGTATGCCTTATCAAAGAACACCATTTTATTATAGATTTCCCAACCAATTAGCAATATAATGGACACGTAAAGTAAAGGGACATCGAGACTGAATTAAGCAGAGACAGAGAGAGAATGAGACAGACAGAAAGACACACACACATACACAGGTTTAGAGAGAGAGAGAGAGAAAGAGAGAGAGAGAGAGAGAGGGGGAGAGAGAGAAACAGAGATAGAGAGAGAGAGAGAGAGAGAGAGGGGGGGGGGGAGGGGTGATCAGAACAGAAGAAGACATCCCCTCCCAGCCTAACGATTAGTCTGCAAACATAGAATCAAATTATAAATTTTACCATAATTCCTAAAGCCTTGAGCAGAACCTAGTCTAGGCTAAGAATAGATATGTCAATTTCTGGCTATATCTCCTTGTCAGGAGCGTCTAAAGTACAGAGCCTCATGGTAGTCTCATAGTGCAGACATTGTTACGCACACTGACTGACACGGGTTAGGGGAGGGCAACCCACTCTCACAATTCTGTTCTCACCTTCTTTTAGCCTGGGAGGGGGGGGGGGGGGTCATGAAATTGCTTCAATGTGCCCTATTCAATGAAGAGCACGAGCGCCATCAACGGCTGAGTAGCTGGGATATTGAATAAGAGATTTCGTATGAACTATGAGCTTTCATATTGTTTAATGGGTGAGAATCATAGCATGTTTTCAGAAACATTCATGGGGATAGTGAAGAACTTACGAAAAACTTTTAAAAAGTATTGGCCCCCCTTCCAACGTCGCTGTACCTATTTATTTACAAGATGCCCTCGCATCAGAAGAATACTTTTGAAGGTTCTGAAATGTGATAATGAAGAAAAAAAAATGGATTTAAAGGGCAATCTAATCCCTGTAAATAAGTTCAGCGAATAAGAAAAATAAGAGAAATAGAATGACGAAAGTTTGAAATTGATTAGACCAATAATAAGAAAGTTATGAATGTTTGATATATAACATAACTCTCCCGCTTGTCTCGTATATTACACAAATATCACTAACTTCTGTTTTTCTCCCAAGTAATAATAATAATAATAATAATAATAATAATAATAATAATAAATAATGAATTTATATAGCGCAGCTTTTATACAAAATATATTCAGCTGCGCTGGTACTTCTTCCGAATAACATAATGATGACGATGATGATGATGATGATGACAATAATGATTATAAAGATAAAAATAACAAAAAGAATAAAAATGATAATCATGATTGATAATAATAATAATGAAATAATTATTCTCCTGAGTTCACTACATTCGCGAAAAAATAGTGTGAGAATATATTTAATTATAGAAACACACTAAATAATGTATAACTTATTTATATAATATTCTTAAATACACATCGCCTACCTACTATATGCAATTAAAAGAAAAAAAATAATGCGGGGCTGGAGGGGTAAATATCATTAAATTCAGAGGCGGCGGAGCGACTTCCAAAGCGGGGGGGGGGGGGACAAACAAAAAGGGCCTTTCTGGAAAAAAGGGCACCTTCAAACGGAAATCTGAAAGCGAAAATATACAATCTTTTAGACATTGGTATATACTCCTATATTGTGATTACATTATCAGGGATGATTTCAATATTATATTTGTTTCTCTTTATACATCTTTGCAGTTGGGTGTGTTGGTCTGAAAATTTATTTGCGAGCGAGGAAAAATGTTAAGATTTGTGAGGTCGCAGTGCAAAAAAGTTAATCTTATACAAATGAAGAGGAAAAACCCGATCCTGGCACTCACCAGGAAAAAGACACTTATGAGAATGGGAAATAGGCATTTGGCGACAGAAAAGAGTCACCCATCAGATTTTGACTATAGGGGCATTTATAAGAAGTGAAAAGGGGCATTTATGAAAAAGGGATAGGTTCCTTATTAGAACGGAAAAGGGGCACGTATCATTGTTAAAAGGGTAATTATCAGAGGTGAAAGGGGGCACCTATCGCATCTGAAAAGGGGCACTGACCATATATGATAAGAGGCACTTATGAGAACTTATGAGAATGAAAAAGGGGCACTATCAATAAAGGGAAATCTGCATTCTTTAAAAAAAGGGGAACCGATCAGATTTCAATAGGGGCATTTATCGGAGGTGAAAGGGGGCTTTTATGAGAAGGGGGAAGTGGCTCTTATTAAAAAGAAAAAGAGGCATAGTTAAAATAGACGGGGCACTTATCACAAATGAAAAGCGGTAATTATGAGAAGGGGAAGGGGCATCTAGAAGGCAAAAGAGCATTTATTAGGAAGGAAAGGGGGGCGTGTCAAAATAAAAGGGACATTTATTAGAGATGGAAAGAGCACTTATCAGGATGGGAAGGGGGCACTTGACAAAGTAAAACAAGTATCTCTCAGAATTGAATGGCGTCGTTTACAAGAGATGAAAAGGGGCACTGATGGGAATGAAAAGGAACTATTTTCATAAATGGGCATTTAAAAGAAGGGAAAGGGCCTCTTTTTTAAAATGGGGGCACTTATCATAAGGAAAAGCTAGGGCACTTATTAGAAAGGAAAGGGAGCATATGTGAAAATATAAGTTGAGCTTATCCGAGTTAAAAAGGGGTAGTTATTAAAAGGGGAAGGGGCACTTCTTACAAAGGAAAAGGGGCACTTATCAAAGCAAAAAGGGTACCTCTCAGAAATTTTAATAGGGCAATTGTCAGAGGTGAAAGGGGTGCTTATTAAAATTGAAAAGGGGCGCTTCTCGTACCTGAAAAGGGGCACTATAACTAGAGATTTAAAAAAGGCACTTATGAGAATGGAATATGGACACTTATTGCAAATAAAAAGGGAACTTGTCGAAGGGAAAGGGGGACGTGTCAAAATAAAAAGAGCAAGTATCAGAGATGGAAAGGGGAAGGGGCACTTAAACAAATTAATAGGGGTACTTGTCAAAGTAAAAGGGGAACTTTTCCGATGTAAAAAGGGACGCCGCCTCTGATTAAATGTACTAAGCATGCTTCACGACTCTCTTCCCCCTTTTTTCTTCTCTTTTCCTATATTTCTTTATTCCCGTTTCTTCTTTGCGCTCCTCACGCATCTTGACTAAGACTCAGTTTATCACTCAGGGCCCTTATTCGTTTGAAAGAATTACATGGGGTAACCATAAAAACTTCACCTACATTTGAGTTTTTTCAGTAAATTGTTCGTGTTTTTTAAGAGAAAATCTTTTCATCCATATGTAATTTGTTCTAATTATGAGTTGTTTGTGAATTTTCTTTGTGTAGCTCCTACAAGGTATTGCTGATACTCAGGCTGATATTTCACTCGGGATCAGTTTGACCCGAAATATATTTTGATGTTTTGTGATTTTTTTATGTTTGTGGCTTGGGATTATCATTTTAACTGACCTATTCCAGTAAAAAAAAAAAAAATTGAAGATTTAAAATGAATGAAGAGTTAATAGCATTGATATTGGCAAAAACTTGTTGCTTTGAAGTTTGAATATGTTTTCAGATGAGACATGGTTCATATTATAATTCTCAAAAGACAAAAATGATAGTGTGATGTGCAATAAAATTAATTTGGATTTCTGTTGCTATAGGACTGCTTACCGTATTACCGTATTAAGCCTAAATGTTACATGCTTGCAAATTTCCAATAACAACATTTAGGTTGATTTGGGAAGGCTTGTGAGCTTTTAATAAAACTTTCTATCTAGTGTTTTTCAACTCTCTGCTTAGTTATCCGGTTAGTTATACAGCCACAAACATTTCCAGGATATAACGTGCCTGACAACAGTTTTACCTCAGGGTGATTTCATGAACTTAATAATGAAAAACAAAGACAGGTGCCTCTTTTATGTCGGCAGGATTTATCTGGACTGCATGATTGATTAAAAAACATGAAACCTCTCATCGCTCAGAAAAGTTTTAATTGCAAAGTCGCACGACATCTTTGACTTTGACCGGGAAATTATTGCACGACAGGTGTAAAGATATCGCCTGGCGTCTGGCCGCCTTTTCTCACAAACTCGCTCCCGTCTGTCGCCTAGTCAACCAGT
Organism: Strongylocentrotus purpuratus; assembly: GCF_000002235.5. NCBI lineage: Eukaryota > Metazoa > Echinodermata > Echinoidea > Camarodonta > Strongylocentrotidae > Strongylocentrotus > Strongylocentrotus purpuratus. The sequence continues at coordinate 12,703,912 of NW_022145595.1, forward strand.
GCCGCTCTAAATGCATTATGGGAACGATCCTATGGCTCGGCCATTTTGTTGATAACGTAGTGCGAATGTGATGAAAGACTGCGGAAAACTGATGTCGATTATTAAGAAGCCACTTTTGAAGGGATCTGAGGTGTTTTAACGTGGTTCACAGATACGAGCTATTTCAGCTCAATATAATGAATGTGAAATAAGAATAGATCAAACTGATAACCTATTTGTAACCTGATTTGCGGTCTTCAACTGCCTGCCGTCGCCATGGAAGCTGGGTACGCTCGTTGAGAGCCAGTCGAACTAGCCTGGAAACCAACAGTTGACTCCCCCGGGCTTGGGCGATCATTGATTACAGCGTCCGCTGGATCAGCTACGTCGCTGACCGTTGTAGTTATGTGACTAATTATCTGCAGGATTTGCCACAATGTAGTTTCAGAATGATCTATCTGGATAGTTGGAAATCATAAACAATGTACTGGACACTTGATTTATTTGTGTTATTACGTGTTTCTTCAAACGCGTACAAACTTTTGTAGTTTACATGTTGAGAATTCATTCGCAAAATAGCCATCATCAGCCGCCTGGCCCGTCTCGCGACTCCAGAATGGCGGCTGGCTTTGGGAAGAAAGGAAGGAACAGAAATGTTGTCTCCATACCAGTGGAGAAGATGGAAGTGTAAGTAGATTATCGAGAACATTCTTCTAGAGTCTATTCTAATGAAATATGAAGATGCTATCCTCTGGTATTTTTTCCTAGAAAAGTAGAAATGTAGACTGACTAGAGTCTAGGCCTAGAAATAGATTCTAAATCTAGAATTAGAAATAGAAAAGTAATATTAAGTTGGTCTTGTCTCCAGACATGCCAGAAAAGCAGAATAAAAGCAGTGTAGAGTCTAGTCTACTGTACTATGTTATGTAGGCTATGTTGTTGTTGTTATTGTTGAGATTAATGGCGTTTCCATCGTCATTGGATGATTTTCATCAGGCAATGTGAGAGGGCGTAGTTACTGCCTGGTCCTCTCTTACAAAGTCTTAATCTTTTGCTCTGTTGGATCGACGATATGTTAGTAAGTTGTTAGTACTATTTTCTGTATTGTTAATGTTATGCAGCTTGTTATTTATTAGGAAGGAAAGGATGAAGTGGTTGAATACTAGTTGCGATCAGTTCATTACATTAGGACGTTAGTAATAATCGAAGCAATTTAGGCTATACAATTTATGTAATGAAGCAATTTATACCGAGGACTATCGACTACCACTGTATATGTAAGGCCATGTAAAATTGAATACATGTTGATCGTCCGGATTTTTTGAAAAAGAGGAGGAGGGTGTACCATGTTATTTGATATTTGATATTTCAAAATGGCCGCTCAAAATGGCCGCTCGGTACATTTTCCCCGACAGTCGAGGCTATTTATTTTCAAGATGGCCGCCGACAATTTTTTTTTTTAAAAATCAGAAATAGAGCCATTTTAGCAGTGTTTTTCATGTTTTTTTTCTTTCAAAAAAAAAAAAAAATAAAAAAAAAATAAAAAAAAACAAAAAAAACAAAAAAAACAAATAACAAAAAATAGGAGGCGGCCCCCAAAAAGGAAGCGGGCGGGGACGATCAACATGAAATCAATTTTACATGGCCTAATAGATAATATAGCGAAACATAATTAATACTCTATTTTTATAGCTGAGCATCACAGTTTGTTGTATATCTTCCATATTTGACTAGTAGAGGTCTATGAAGGGGTGACCAAAGTTTGTGGGGATATTGAAAATATTTGAAAATGTGATATTCGATCTTTGATTTCTCATATTCTACACAAATTCCTATTAGTAGGCCTATTCAAATGAATGGCAAAGTTTGTAATACTACCGGTACATTTTTATTCAACTAGAAAAGTTATCTTCAAAGGATTCCAGACCAGAAATTTCGCGATCCAAAAATTCAATGTCAGGTCGGCATCTGCGCTGCAACTAAAAAAAAAAGTCATTGAAAAACAATGAGACCTTACTTTGCACTTGTATGGAGGTTTGTAGCCGATTTAATAAAATGTGTGATCCATCAAAAATAAGGTAATTTCATAATTTGCAAGGCAAGATATCATAGTACAATCAGATGTCACCACTTCTTACTTATAATTTTGAGGATATCTGCTCTCAAAATGAAGATTTTCAGACCCTTAATTTATCGGTAAGTTAATAATTTTTCGGAACGGATGCAAATTACAGCAAAATGTGCCAATATTTTGTCGATATTTTCATAATTTCACACCTAATTCCAGAGAAAATTCCATCTCTGGGTAATTTTATTTTCCTCTTTCCATAGATCTCCTCTAGGTGATATCAGATTTTTCGAAATCTTACAAATTTTTGAGATAGCGACAGTGAGTAGCACTAGCAGTAACAACACTGTTGGCTTTGTCCTGCATTTTCTAACAAACATTTTTAGACTTACTGTTGGTGTTACTGTGTGTGTGTGTAATTAGGTTTTTACAGACGTGTATCAATCAGATATTATTTACGCCTGGGGACGGACCTTGATCGTCACCATGTGAAAGACGTGACTCGGTATGGAACCGGGTTCACCTCAGCCAGTTTGTACATGTAGGTGAAGACAGAGAGCTGACCTAGTGAACGTGCTGCTTCTGGCCCGCTAGACCAACTCAAATCTCCATGTGTGACTAACACAGTGTTACTGTAGTCTAGGCTCTAGCTCAGCCTACTCAGAACTTTAGTTTTTGATGTAGCCTGGCTGTAGGTTTATTCTATGAAGTCTAACATTAGGATTTTAAAGGGCATTGTTTTTTAAAGGTGTCGTGAATTTATGGGATGACGCCTGACATCTTGCCCTTGATTCGTTTTCAAACATTGCTCTCATCAGAGTAACTGGCAACAACTTATAAGAAACCGTATCACCTTCTTCTTCTTAGTAGATCCCTCCACTATTTTGGAAATTCCTGGAGTCAAATAAAGTAAACGTGTAAAAATCCAACTGGTTACCTGAGCTTTGGATAGCTTTAGAACGACAGGCATCAATTTTAGATTAAAGAGGGATAGAAGAAGAAGGCTAAATGAATTTTGGAAGGCAGGCATGGATGAAATGGTAACAGAGTAGCAGCAGTAAATTGCTGTGGGTCATCATCAATTCATCATCATACAAGTTTTATACAGATGGGATAATCGACGAGCTTGACTTTGCTGATAAAATCCTGACAGAGATGGTCCAGGTTGGAGCAGAGTCAAACACAGCGCTCAACTTTCTCATTGTCAGTTTTACAAAGAGTTCATGTACAGTACAGTATAGAACTACAGATACATGTAGGTGATTTTTTTTAGGGTGAAGAGACGGCATTGTGTCTAGTACGTGGATGTGAGTAGTTGGGCTCTCGCTATAAGGGCTCTTTGGATGGGAGGAGATGGTGTGTTCTTCGGATATACAATGTACATGTACATGTACAATGTAGGAGAGTTGCAGAGGGTGGAGTGTTATCTATCCAGAACTTGAGAGAGGACTTAGAGCGGACTCCTTGTAGTGTATGGTGTTTTACCGCCAGGTTGACTTTGTAATTGATCATCCTTTTCCAGGTTGAGTACAGAGGTGGGTTCGAGACAAGGCTATGGAGGTCTGGAAGATCATACATGTACTTCCTCACTGTCTCTTGTAGAACCAGTATTGTGGGTGTACCCGTTTTTGGGCTTCTAAAAATGTTCTGAACTCAAAACGGCTGTGGTCAAGCTTGGTGAGTTGGCCTAGAAGAAAGAGCCTACCGAGGTCTATTTGCATGGAAACTGGTAGGAGGTTGGTGGGCAGGTAGACTATCTCATCGGCAGCCGACTTCGGCACCCCTAATATCTGTTTCAAAAGATGTGATTGGGCCCTATCTAAATGTAGTTTCAGCAGCATTGATTTTGTAAATATGGTTGTGGATGAGCCATGCACCATTCTCGGGATGCAGAAAGTTTCCACAGTTGAGATACAAGTGTAGGGATGCACCAGTTGCAGAGAGTAAATAGGGACAGAACAATAGAAGCCAAGAGCTTAACAGAGATCAGACGATGAATGTAGATCAGGAGTGTCCTGAAGCAATGACCTACAATCATAGACATTCATTTTATTAAATAATTGTAATGAAAATTGTATTCTTTCCCCCTTTGCTTTCCTCTTTGTTTTCAGTTGTCCGCAGTTGCTTTAAAAAAAAAGTATTTTGTATAGAAAGTTTAGGTGAGATTACCACATGATTTAAGAAATATGGCATTGCTATTATCACAATTAGTATTGATATTATTTAAAAGAAAAATACTTTTACAACAGGTCTGCTGGGGCATGTCAGAGCGAGATTCTCTGCAACAATTTTTTTTCTGGAAAAAGGAGATACACAAACTAAAACATGTATGTAGATATCTTGCTTTTATAAAAGTTGACCTTGTGCACCTGCATCTAATAATGGTGTCATAGATGTTTCCCACTAGTCTCTCCCTTCCACTATCATCCATCTACGTCATCTATTCACAAGGGCAGGATGCGAGGTCGGTTATCTCTTTTCAGGAGTGGTGATGATCTGCTGAACAGGAGCACAGAATGTTTTATTATAGATCTCAGATGAGCCCTTTCTATATAGGCGATGGTGGCACAGATTTCAGAGAGGCATGACGAGATTCTGCTTGTTGTTACCATAGACACGTACTAGACAGGGATGACCCCAGTGTTAAAAAGTACATTTCTGTTTGCGGGAGCTCTTTTGGGATTCGGTTTTGTATAATTGTGATCTTCTCACAGTGATAATAAAGTATTTTATTGTTATATTTAATACTAGAGCTCTTTTTTCAGTTTATCAGAGCTATTTTGGAGCTTTCCTGAGCTAAACGCTCACCTTGCGCTCCTGTGTATTTTCTTTCTCTGGATGACCTGCGGCTGCTATCTATAGTGGAGACACCTTGGACAGGAGGTGCTGTATTGGCAATGACAAGTCCCGATAGTTAAAGAGAAAGTTGAGTTCTGGGAAGAGGTAAAAAATAATTTTCCCTGAAAAGCATGGCTCTTCAAATGCCTTCTTATTCTAAATATGACATGAAACATCGTAAAAATCCGGGTTAGGATTTTTTTCCATGTGTTCGTGTAGTCCCATATACATCATTCTGTGTACAGTGCTTGTAACTTTGCCAAGATTTGGCCAAATTTCTTATCATTTTGATGATTCCAGAACCTTGCAATACTATACTAACTAGATGATCAACCTTTTCTGGTCGATTCCACACTATTTCTTTCACAATGCAATCACATGCCCAGAACTCAACTTCATCTTTAAGAAAAACAAATAATGGAAGGTATAATAATTGATGGTTGGACATTTCTGCATAATGTACATTTAGAAGCTATCACTACAAACTATAGATCCCAGATTTGAAAATGCATCATGTATTCATGTATGGCAGTTTTTTTTGTGTTGTATTGCTACTGAATAGAAGTATTCATTGCATGGCTTCAGTCTAGTACTTACCCTAGTATGTATGTAGCTTTATGATAGGGAAGCCTTGAACATTTATACACTGGTAACAATCACTGCACTTTGACAATTGCTGTTAGAGATTACCTTGCAACGGATTTCCAGTTTAAATCTAGTACTGGATCCGCCTGCCGTAATACCCTGTACTTTGTACATATGTAGGTCTTCACTAAGGTCTGTCCTCATCAGCTCGAGTTTGACAAATAACCCGCTATTTTAATAATCTGGATCGCAAATTAGCCACTTACTTGTGTCTTCATCAGCCTGCAGTTGCAATTAGCGGGATATTTGGTTGAGAAAATATCCCAAGAAATCTTGGTCTTGTTTCCAAAATTTCCCGTTATTTGGGAAATAGCGGGCTAATTTGTGCCCATCCGAGCTAGTTTGGGATGAGCGTATCGGTCTGGTGAAGACGCAATTTTGAGCTTCGGGATAAAATCCAGAGTCTGAATAAAGCGGGCTATTTCAACAATAAGGGATAGAGCAACGTCGATCTGGCGCTGCTCAGTGGCTGCCAGGCTCACGATCAATTGGGCAAAAAGAATTTCCATTTTCAGTTTAACTTAATAAAATTTGGAGTGGACTTTAAAAGATTATTAGAAATATCATTATTAGAAATATTATTTGGCAAACTCGAGCTGATGAAGACAGGCCTTACGCCTTGCACTTTCTGCTTCAAAAACAAGAAGTGGAATAAAAAAGCTGCCAATGGGCTATAATCAACTCAAGACCACAGATACCACTAAATATTGATTGCCCCCACACAGAGAAACCCACCCTATCAACTGGTATACCGTAATTGACTTCCTCAAGGTTATTGCGATAGTGTAGTGTCATCAATGCACATTTTTCTGCAAGGACAAAGTAATTGACATGACACTTATTTGATAAGTGATATTTTATGATGGCTTTGCTGAAAGGTGTGACAAAAATCAATCAAAGTAAACTTTTCAGAAGTTGAATGTATTTTGTAGTTTTAAATCTCAGGGCAAGTTGTTAACTCTTTTATTTGAAAGTAAAAATTGTGCCCCAAAACAAATTGTAAAGAAGGAAAATCAGAGAAATATATCAAAATTATGAGAAGAAAAATCAGACAGTTGATGAGAAAGTTGAGAATCTCCTACAATCACTCCATTAGTATACAGTAACTGATGTCTTAGTAAAGAATAAGAAAAAAACATCTAAATTTACAAAGCAATTGTTGAATATGAGAGGAAATGGTACCACAAACTCATTATGGAGTTGCCAAATTTTCCTTATTAGAAGTAGCTATCTTAATATCATCAAGGATGTCACAGCTTAGTTATTGGTTGTCTGATTTTCCTCAAACTTAAAAAAAATGTTTATCTGATTTTTGTACTTTTATTCAAAAGACAGTATTTTTGGACCAGAATAGAGTTGCCTGTTTATTGACTTTTGTCCATCTGGTCAACAAGTACATTGGCTAAAGAATTTAGGCACGTTCCATTAAAATTGTTTAAAAAAAAAATGGAATTGATTTATTTAACCAATTTCATCATGCTGACTAATAGATCTTCAATTATAGGTAAACATACCAAATTCAAGCAACCCTCAAATTATTTTGCTTTAAGTGGCTCTTTTCAAATAGAGAGAAAAAATGTTATCTTAAAGAAGGGAAATATAACTACATGCCCTTAAAGTTGATACTCTAAGCAAATAAATGTCCCTTAATTTGTTACCTACGGCAAGTATATGTTATTTTTAAGTTTTTCAATTACTTAGTATATCACAAAAAAATTCTGTCTACTCGAAATCCTCAATTGAAATGTCGAAAATATCCGCCTCTCTTTGCATAGAAAATCAGTCACGGCGCTGGTCTACTATTTATGACCTCACGTCCGGGAAAGAGTATATTCACGTACCCGGATGTTCCATAGTATACATGTGCAGAGTGATACGATTTTCTGCTTATTTTTGTTTCAAAGGCTGAAAAGTCTAATAAATCATAATTCTATGTACAATTCTTTACCTTCCCCTAGTACTTCATAGTATTAATATCAATTCCCCTTTTAAAAATTATGACATATACATGCCAACGATGTGCTGTTAGTCGATATTTTCACCATGTAATCTTTGTTTTGGTGTTGAAATCGGCCCAGGCACGGAGTGAACAGTAGCTGTCTACCCATGCACAGTTCATTACCATACACTACAGCGATCTCCCGATGGTTTCTTCTTCCTTTTTCCCATGTCTTTCGCCTTCCTTGGCCCTGAAGATCCTTCATCTATCAATTCTGACACCGGTAGTCAGGAGCAAGTCTTTGTTAGTTGTTTTTCTTAGCTGGCAACGTCGCTTTCATTCTCTTGCAATTGCCGATAAACATAATAACTAGCGCACGATACGTTCCATCACAAGCAAGCAGCACCTAGAGCAGCGGCTTGGTCTTACCTCCCGATTCTGCTCGCTTCACGAATGTTCATGCAAGAGCCGCATCACTCGCCAAAATATTATAGAGGAAGCGCGCTTGCATGATCTCGTTCAAGTTTGATATTTTACAACATAAAATGTTTAACTGGTACTGTATCCTCTTTTGAGGCAGTCACACACATCTATGATAAGTACTATCATAGTTCTAGACCTATTCGTTTCACAAAACTGCTCCTGTACCTTATCTGATGACAATATATGCATCCGCCTATTCATACGTGCACGATTTAACTTTAATTCCTAAGCAGTAAACTCATCTTAAATCTCTACCAAATAGGTGAATATGAGGATATAAAAAGAAATCAGCGACTGGAAAATGTTAATGCTTCGTTATTCTTCATTCAAATGAAAACAGAAAATCCATCAAATATACTCCTTAACAACAACAAATCTAAGCTTTGACAGGATAGCATTAACGTAGGGATATCACTGCCATTCACTCTCACTGAGTCCATGAGTCCCGTTCGTGACGTCACGGATAGAGGCCCGACTCTACGTGCACTTCCGGGTTTCAGACTTAGATATTTTGGTAGAGTTTACTCGAATAAATTCATTATTCTAAACTTGTTTTGTTGGGTGGACACCATTTGGTGTTATTATGGGGGTTAAAAGCTTTCTATTTATGTAATTATCTCAGTATTTAGGATTGTCTTATACCCTTTTCTAACTGCACCGATTTTCATCGGATGCATCCGGACGCATCCGATGAAAGTGGCAGTTAGAAAGCAACAGAGGAGAAAAAGGCGATTAAATAGCCGATTAAAGGAGAGAAATAGACGATTAATTTCTCCTGCTCAAGAGCAGGAGAAATTCTCATTCTATCGGTGTGACACCGATGAAACGTGCAGTTAGAAAACGTTCGGAAGAAAAAGGCGATTAAAACAGCGATTAAAATGGTCAATGGTCGCAGTATACGCGCGCTTTATCGTAACCAGCTGTGTTTGTTGACTTATGGTTGAACATGCTGCATGCTAGCTAGATGGAGCGCGGGCTTAATAATTACGCAATAATTCTTCACTTCCGGCATGGGCTCGCCACAGCGAGAGAATTTCACCGGCAGTTAGAAAGCAACAGGGGGAAAACTGCGGTTTCACCTTTGTTTACATAAGGAAAAATCAATCGGTATTTTCATCGGTGTGACTCCGATAGAGTGCAGTTAGAAAAAGGTATAAGAGTATCAACTTTAAGAGAAAGCAAATTGCATAATGCTGCTATGTATAAAAAGTTGGTAAACATGTTGTAAATTGCTGTAGCCTGTACAGGTACATTTAGTTAAATGTAAGAAAAAAAAGGAGAGTTGTCTTGGAAGGCATTAATTCGCCCTGTTGGGGTATTTATCTATTATTTTCTATTTATCTGTTATCTATTTTTAACTACCTGTATAAATTCCCAGGTGTGCTAAACTACAGTTGTAATTATTGCTATAGAACTGGGCCTGGGGATTAACACTTGAAAACAAAAACAACACCTTCCAAAGTGTATTGGCCCACTTAGAACAGACAATCGAGCATTTGATGTCAGTCAAGTTTTTGTTCATTTCTGAAGAGCGTCAGCACAGGAGGACATTTATTGATTTGTGACGTGAAGAGGAAAATTCAGCGTCAATTTCTAAGAATGTGGGAGATTTACGAGAGAGACAATCGATGCAATACTCTCCCCTTTGTGTAATTATTTGGCTGGCTTGTTTTTCTGGAAAGCCTTCTCCCCATTAGGAGTTTGTGGTCAGTCTAATACCCTATGATACCATTGACATTGTCAAGTGGTAAACTTCCGGGCAAGGAGATAGCCCCTATAAAGCACTTGTGTACATGTAGCTAGGGTACAACAGCTATAAAACAAAACAAAACAATGGCAAACAAGCTGTCATTTACAATTCAGGCAAATGTAAAACTATACCAGTATGTACATTGAATTTCATTGTGTACATTCTGTGTTATTTCTGTAATACTTTAATTTTTTGCTTTTATTTCTGCTTTTCTTCTTGTTAAATTGTTTTATAGGCACAGTTATATATTTGTAAAGAAATTGCAGAATGTAAATGTACAGCTATCATTATTATTAGTTGGCCTTTAAGATGGAGATGCCTTTCCTTGGCCATTCACTGAAAGAGTAAAACCATTCCACTTCAAAAGTCAACTTTTTTTTCTACTGAAAGTCAAAGGACTACATTGCAGAGAAATGGATGAAATCTTAAAAGGGATAGTTGAGTTCTTGTTTATTAAAGATCGCAAATGCTTACAAAGTGCTTGGTTTTTGCTCTTATTCGTATTTGTGACATTTCTAGTAATTTTAGACCCCAAAATGTTTGAAATTAAGATTAAATTTGATCATACCAATTCAGCTCCACTTCCAAACAAATACGGTGCCGTTAATTAATTGATAATAACAACGCCCGGGCCGGCTGGTTGTGCATACATTGTATTATAACCAACAGGAAAAAGCCAACAGAAATCCAACATTGGCATTGGCTTTATCTAATTATATTTGTGGGGTCCCAATAGTTTGCTCATCATTTTATTGCATACCTTTAATATTTCATTTTTTCTTTTGCCCTTGTCCCTTTTCTCTATGTTTGTGACTTTGTTTTTTTTGGGGGGGGGGGGGGGGGGGTGGGCGGAAGGGAAGTTGTTTCTTGGTACAATTTTCAAACCGGGCATGGTGGCTCAGTCGTTAGAGCGCCCGCCTCATGAACGGGAGGTCGTGCGTTCGAACCCCGGCCGAGTCATACCAAAGACTTATAACAATGGGACCTTCTGCCTTCTAGCTAGGCGCTCAGCATATTAGATTGGAGAAGGGTAGTAATAACATATTATGTTATGCAGGGCCCGCTGGAAGAACAGTTTCATAACTGAAGTGGCTACCCTGGGTAAATAAAAGTTATTATTATTATTATTATTATTAAATCAATTATTTTTATCACCTCTCATCTTCCTTCTTATCAGTCCTCACTTCTCAACATCTTTCCCTCTTCATTTCTTGCTTCGTCACTGCATTCCTTGGATGGGCAGCCATCTTGCAATCTCCTGCAGAGATGTTTATGTTGTTATGCATATTTCTCTTACAAACAGTCTTCGAAGAGGTGTGCGGAAGAGTTTATACTTCAGCTTTGTACAAATTTACCCAGAGGCAATTTGAATCCATGAGATGTTTGAAGTTCAACTTCAGCCATTGTCCAAGGGTACAGGGTGGGCTGAAATCCCCCATCATAGTCTTTCGAATCAGGCTTTTTGCAAACGAGACAGGCTTTAACATGTGTACAATTTACAAACGAAAGAAATCTAGGCTTTTATAACGGAGAGAGATGCTAACAAAAAGACTGCTTATACATTTAAAAAAAGCATTTTCTGGTCAGACGGTCTGAATATTGGTGCTCTACAAATCCATGGAATTAATTGGTTCGGAGTTCATTCACAATATTTTCTGGCCCAGTTGGGGAAAAATAAAATAGAGATTGAATCTTTGGTCACTGTATGGGTAGATAATGACTGCTACACCTAGACTAGAGTAAGGTTCAATGTATAGGCCTAATATTAAAGTAACCCGTTTATGTTTCATTTGTTGTTGTTGTTATACTCCTAAATATAGTAGTCTTAATAATAACCCTTTTATTACGCTCAGAACCACAGTGCCATGATTGACTTAGCGTGGGTCTGGTTGCACAGACTAGCCGGTGAAGAATAGTGGATATAAGATCCTCTTGAGTATTAGTAAAGTTTACACGCTGTCATAGCAACCATTACAAGCTGAGCTGTGGCAAGGTTTGTGGTGTAAACATGATTCTGAACCACCTTTGTGCTGAAAAGAAATAATACATGCATGTACCTGAGTTCCCTTTTTTATATTTTGTAAGTTAACCCCAACAATCTAGTAAAAAAAGACACAAACCACATCTGTTGTTATTTTAAGTTTACAGTGTGTACTCCATAGAATAGAATGAACAGAAGGAAAATTTATGCGAATCTTATTCACTCCTACATGTACATGTATATATTGTATACATACATTGTAGTTTGAATGAAAAATATAACTGTAACTACATGAACCAATCTGAAAGAAGATTGTGAAGTTTAACCAAAAAATTTGGCAATTTCTACACATGAACTGTGATTTAACATTTTGATACCACCATGCAACTTTAGAGACTTAAATGATTAGTAACAAGTTATGACTCTTATGGGCATTGCAAGAAAGTTGTGATTGATTGCAAGTTGCAAAATTTGCAACTGATATTTGCAATCAATCGATTGCAACTCAACTTTCTTGCAACGCCCCACTATAGTCTCCTAAATTTCCTAGGATTTTGTTAGAATTAAAATTTTTAACAATTAAATTAAAGGTAAAGACCAGTATTGGAAACGCCCCAATTTCAAAAAATGAAATGGAAGCTCTCATTACCAATCATGTGAAAGAATATGTTTTGAATAATACATGATGATAAGAAATTTGCCGGGAAACCGCCTACTAATTCATATATTTGGTAAATTTGTTTCTCTCATGGTCTGTGAGAGATATAGGGTAGTCCCATATACATCTTTCTGTGTATAGTGCTTGTAACTTTACGAAGAATGGGCCAAATTTCTTATCATTTTGATGATTCCAGAACCTTGCAGATGCTAAATGCTAGATGATCAACCTTTTCTGATCGATTCCACAACGTTTCTTTTACAATGCAATCGCATGACCATAACTAGTCTTTACCTTTAAGTTAACTGGATCTAGCTTTTATTCCCCCCTCTCTCTCTCTCTCTCTGACTAACCATTGCGAGAAAGTTGAGTCGCGATCAATTACAAATTTACAATTAATCGCAAGACTTACGCTTCATTTTGGGGATTTGCAATTGCTTGCAACTTTCTTGCAACGCCCCATTAGTCGAAAACGGCACAATATACTGCATTTGAAAAATACTCACAAATTTTCTGCTCGAATAATTATTAGGAACAAAGAAATGGGAAATCAAATTAGAAAAATCAGAAGAACTGTATTTATGGTGCTACAAGCAATCATACATTTCTGGAGGGAGATGGGAAAGACTCGAAAAGGAAGAAATAGAATTAGTAATTGCCATTTGTACTGCACATATGTACATGTACATACAATTGTTTTTTTATAGAGGGCAAAATCCAATAAAATATTGATCAATGCGCTTTGAGCATATTGCAGAGCTTTGTTTTTAGATCATTCACACGTCTCTGAATCCCGCACCTGTATTGTTCCATCAATAGATCCATGCCCTCTCCAAGAAACATTCCATCTCACATTCCCACCGAAAGTACATTGACAAGAATGAAAACATGCTACCACCACCGCGGCACCGGGGTCCTTTGCTTTACTAGCCATTCACCCCATCTCTAAAGTCTCATGCATTTTTAATCAAGCTATTGATTCGGTACCCCCAAGTACCGCATTGTTATCTCCAGTTCCAAGAGGAGCACTCTATAGGGTCCAGGGCCTGACCGATTGTCCGCAGACCCCACCTTAATGATTTTCCGACTTCCATCCTTTGTAATCTATGTTATTAGCCCTGAATGGGTAGTGACACCTTCGATGCCTTAAAAAAGAATATCAGCTCGTTCTATTTCGTGCTGCCTTGTGAGGTGTTTGCAAAGCTATTAAACACCATAGTGAGGGTTTGCGCAGTTTCTAATCGTTTCGTTTCTAATCAATTCTTAAAACCAAAGACTGGATTTACAAGTATTGGTGCTATTTTGTATTCAGAAAACCAGGGTACTACATGTATAGGTTTACAATAAAAATAGGAAAAGAAAATGAAGACAAAATATCCAAGAACTCCTAAATACTGCATAAATTTTTAGTGTATAGAGTCGCAACATTAATTCAGCAGTCACGATTCATCTGTTATATTTTATTGATTCTAATTTCAAGATGATCGATTGGGTTTTGTTCTGTATAAGCAGAGATGTTCCAAAGACATTAACTGTACAAATAGAGTGATATTTGGATAGTGGGATTCTGGAAACCACAAGTTCCCAACAGTAATGGAAGAAGTACATTCAAATCAAAATACATGTACTTGTAACTAACCAAAAATTGACAAAGGTTGATAGATCTTGGGCACCAAGCATTGGGCATGTTTTTCTATCATTGTTGTTTTTCTTGGGACACTCTATACTTTCTTGAGAAAAGATAGGTGTCTCCCAAATGACTATTTGCTGTTGTCTTTAAGCAGATAGCACTTATTGTGTGTACACAAAGGAAGGTATACCTAGTTACTAAGTTTCTCTGTTTGCCAACACCGTAAAGAACACCAAGGGTCTCGATGAAGAGCTTTACTATAGTGAGGTTCACACGGCAGTCCGTTAACTTAATAATAATATTCAGCTTTTATATAGCGCAAATCACAATAAGTCTCTAAGCGCTTCCAAACTTGGATATTATTACCCCGGCTTTAGCTGTGCTGCCATTATAGCGCTCAAGCATTTCAAGGAATAAATTCCTACCAGGTACCCATTTACTTCACCTGGGTGGAGTGTGGCAAATGTAGATCAATATCTTGCCAAAGGACATTAGTGTGGCGGCGGGACTCGAACCGCGGACCTTGTGATCGACAGTCCGGCGACGTATCCACTCGACCACAACACCTCTAACTTAAAGTTAAGGTCCCGGTTATAAACTTTGAAGATACTGTATGTATCTTGTAGTTAGGGGGCATGTGGAGACGCACTCTTGGTTATGAAACTTTAAGTTAACTTGAATTTATAAGTTACAAACTACGATAGGCCTTAAGGTTAGCGCGATAACTATGAGCAGCAGAAGTTATGTGCTGAGATGACACAATTAACTTTGAGGTTTATAAACGCCATCTTGTTCTTAAAATGAATGCTTCCCCCCCCCCCCCCCCTCCAGCCTTATAGTTACCAATGTAAACTGGTTGTTTGGGTTATGTGTGAATCCTCTTCAAGGCTATCAAATTGTTGGTTATAACTTTGAGGTTTCATTAACTTAAGCACCTCTAGAGTGTTGGGAGCCCCAAATTCTTCAAAAAGTTGATGGCAAAATTTCACTTAAATTGCTTCATACTGTGAAAGAGGGTGTCATTTAAGACACACTCAATATGCAAAGATTTCCCCCCAAAATGTGTTTGAAGACAAATATTGATAAAAGAATACCTACATTGGGTTTTCTGTTGTACGCATAGAATCTAAATTTTGGGGCTCCCAACACTTTAGAAGGGCTTTAAAGTTTATGCCTTTTAATGGTGCCGTGTGAACATTGTAATATTATCTGTTTATTCAACCCCACGTGTGTTATCTCTATCATGAATTTAAAGAAAATCCATGGGAAAAATAAATTAGTTACTGGAGAATACAAGTAGCTGTCAACATGTACTTTTCACAGATTTATGTTTCCCACCATTTTCATATTGATACTGATCTTTGAATATTGATATTTTTATGCAATGAGCACAAATATGATTAAATCTAAGATAAAGGAGGACTGTTTTCTATAATCAACACTTTGATTTCCAATAAACAACATTATTGATTTCCCAATTCCCATAGATTTAAGATTGTTAATTTGAGTAAACACTTAACAAATATGTACATGTATACACCAATTTACATTCTTTACGTCTGTGTCTCAATAGTCCTTTGAACTCCTTTCCCATATAAAATTGCAGTGTAGTAAAGCATAAAATATTGATTGCATCTTGACTTATCAGTTTTAACTAATCAGAATTGCCTACATTTGTATTTCTGTGGAACTTTGCCAGTTTCTGATTAGAAATCCAATAAATCAAAATCTTGATCATGGCATGCCGATTCATGTACATTGCTGATTTTCTTTTAGTTATATTATATAATACAACCTTCTGTACATGTCTGCATTGAAGGTGTTAGAAAGAAGATTGCTTCGAGATCCTGTTTTCAGTTTAATAACCAGTAAGAAGCCATACTGCTTTGTCTATTTTAAGGTCACCAGTCTGCATTGGTCTCATTAAGAATGACAATTAAATTGCTCCTCATAAATAAGCTTGCATTGTACATCTTCCTCATAAGCCTTTGAAGCTTATTGTGAATGTGCTGTTGTGATGGACTGAATGGAGCAGCCTATAGTGTTATTGTGTTGTTAGGGTTGTTGTTGTTGTTCGTTTGGTATTATAATGGCTATTAGTCAAATTTGACTATTGTTGCCAATTTCATCAGGGACTCACCTAAGGTAGGTGTTAATGTTCATAATAAAAGGAAAAGTGGCTAATTATCTGTCCACTTTAAAGAGAGCACATTTCAGGACATTAAGCCTGGCTTCAAGCTATTTGGGGTTCTATTTTAGTATGAATATTGTTTGTTCATGATGAGTGATAATTGGGTTCCATAGAGGAGCTGAAGTGATTATTGATTTCCATGAATAGCCAAGAGAGGGATAGAGATCACCTTTGCTTGCCAATTATTGAGTGGATAGGATTTGTTTTCTTCATCTCATGGCTCCTCATGAGTGCTGTCTGTTTTTTACAGAAAGTCTTGTAGTCCTTATAGATGAATGTTTACAGTGCCTACAGTACATGTGCATGTAGATATATGATGGGAATAGATGGTCTTGTATGATAACATATTCTTCTTTTCGGGGAGGATGATATTGATTTTTTTCTTCTTTACTATGCTTAAAACTTTTTTTTTCATTCTTTAGGCAGGATGAGCATTCATCCAACATGTTTCTCACAAGTAATCGTTAAAAAATTTGATGAATGTTAGAGATAGGGAAATTTGTTTTCTGTCTGTTTGTCTGTCTGTTTCCCTCCCTTTTACTCCTATCTCTCTCATTTGCATGTACAATGTACTGATTCATGAAGCATGTTAGCAGACTTACGAAGAAGCTCATAATGGGCTCATTCTCTAAACCATGTTCGTTGACATTATGATGAATGTTTAGAGATAGAAAAATCTTTTTTTTCCTCTGTCTGGTTTTTCTCTTTCTCTTTCTTTCTTTCTCCCACCTCTGATTCATGAAGCATGTTCGCAGACTGAAAAAGCTCATAATGGGCTCATTCTGTACACTACATTAATGAACATTATGATGAATATTTAGAGATATAGAGAAATCTTGTATCCCCTCTGTCTGGTTCTTCTCTTTCTCTTTCTTTCTTTCTCCCACCTCTGATTCATGAAGCATGTTCGCAGACTGAAAAAGAAGCTCTTAAAAGGGCTCATTCTGTAAACTATGTTCGTTGACATTATGATGAATGTTTAGAGATAGAGAAAGCTTCTTGTTTTCCCTGTGTCCATCTTCTTCTGCCCCTTCTCTCTTTCTCTGTCTCCCATGTCTCTCTCATTTGTTTTTACTTGTAGTGATTCATAAAGCATGTTAGGAGACTGAAGAAGAAGCTGATAAAGGGCTTTTGGTAGCCCCCACAATGCTAAGAGGATGCCGCATTAGAAAATCCCTTGAGGAATGTTAGAAATTGACAAAGCCTTAGAAAAATATGTTAGTATCTATTGAATGAGGGCCCCTTTGGTCCTCATGTACTTCATCAAGAAAAATCAAATACCCCCCCCAAAAAAAACAACAAACAAAAACAAACAAACAAAAAAACAACAACGACAACACCACCAAACACTCTCAAACATTGTTTTTAAAGTTATACAATTTCTAACAGACCTTCAATGAGAAGATAGGAAATAACTTTTGGGGCATTTTAATGTACATTAGCTTACAATATTTCCAGGAAAACATGCAAAGAGCAAGTAAATTAACTACAACTACTGTATTAATGATATTATTGTTCAACTGCCAGTTGTTAAGTGTGTATTGTTTTGTGTTGCGTAGCTGATGAAATAATCTGTGCGATGGATTGTTTCTTCTTTCAGAAAAAAAAACTTGATGAAGCGAGTAATTTCATAATGGAAGGGTGAAGCAGTGCGCATCATCCAATCTGAAAAGGATTTTTATGGGTGATGGAAGAAGAACAAAAAATACATCCAAACTTTCCATCTCACTGAACTTTTTCATGACAACTGCTGCTGTTTTATGTATATATTTAGATACTGTACCTATTGAGAGAAGTCTGACATGCACGAATGCGCAATGCAAACTAAAAATCCTTTCAAGATACATTTGTCATTTACTTATCATTTATAATCTATGTGTACATTCAATTCTCCTTATATTATGAATTTGAATACATAGTCTTTTTTTAAGTTTCCATGGCCTTCACACAATAATAATAATAGTAATAACAATAGAGATTAATAGCTTTTGTTTCTTGAGTAAAGCTTATGCCTGCCGTAGCTTAAATGTTTTCTATCATTGTACTAAAACTATTACAGTATTGTAATCACTTGTAATCACTTTAACCAAGAACAATGTAAATTTATTGCAACTTCCCCCATCCAAAAGAAAATGAGATAGAAGATAAATATAAAATAAAATGATCAAACAAACAAACAACTAAAATAAGCAGAGGAAAGGACGTTTGCAATTCTATTTCCTGTCACATTTTGGATAAATTTCTGCCTTTCTGCTTCACACATTAAAAAAATCAGATCATTTGTCTGATACCAAAAAGCTTGCATTTTCAACCTTGAAAGAATATATGTATATAGGTACATGTACATATCCCCCCCCCCCCCCACACACACACCATCCTCGGCGGCGCATCTGATCTTGACTTTCAAATCAAACATTCCTCATAACTTGTTGAGCATTCAACAAATTGTAGGCCTATACTTTACAGCATTCAAATATTGGGTACAGTTTTTCATAAAAGACAAAAATGCTTGCACTGTAGTATGTCTTCTTTTCAACATGCTTTGCGGGAGCTATTTCTTTCTTATCCCCTGAGACTGTAAGCCGATCGAATTAAGCTCTGCATGTTACATGCCAAGGCTGTGAAATACAAAGGAAGAAAGAAAGAAAGATATGGGGTGCTCTCTCGAAGGTAGCTCAGTTAAATTTTATCACCAGACTGTAGAATCTAGACCCAAGGGGGGAATTTGATGATGGCATTATCTTTAGGATGAATGTTGGGGGTTTCTAATCCAGGTTGATGAATTACGCGGTGACATCGCCCCCTCTATCATTCAACTGTCAAAATGGGGGATGAATAGATAGAATGTTTGAGCTTAGTTTAAATGCTAATGTAGCCATCTGAGGGGGGCTTTGGGCCCATTTCATACAAGTGAATTAACCTGACCTTCTTTGAGAAGTATAATTATTATTGATAGGTCCATTTATATGAATTACGGGATGACATCGCCCCCTCTATCATTCAACTGACAAAATGGGGGATGGATGGATTGAATGTTTGAGCTTTAATAGTTTAAATGCTAATGTAGCCACCTACATGTAAGGGGGTTTTGGACCCATTTCATACAGGAGATTTAACCTGACCTTCTTTGCGAAGGATAATTATTAATGATACATGTAGGTCCATTTATATGAATTACGGCATGACATCGCCCCCTGTATCATTCAACTGACAAAATGGGGGATGGACGGATTTGTGTTTGAGCCTAGTTTAAATGTTAACATGGCTATATGAGGTTTTTTTTTTACCCCTTTCAAAGTACTGGTTAATTAACCTGACCTTCTTTGAGAAGGATAATGATTATTAATAGGTCCGGGCCGTCCGGCTATATAGTATAGCTACTTTATGAATATACTCTACTGAAATTAATACAAAGTATCATATTATTACCTGGCTGTAGCTGAGTCGCTGTTAAAAGTGCTAAAGCATTAAAGGTAAAGACCAGTATTGGAAACGCCCCAATTTCAAAAAATGAAATGGAAGCTCTCATTACCAATCATGTGAAAGAATATGTTTTGACTAATACATGATGATAAAAAATTTGCCGGGAAACCGCCTACTAATTCATATATTTGGTAAATTTGTTTCTCTCATGGTCTGTGAGAGATATAGGGTAGTCCCATATACATCTTTCTGTGTATAGTGCTTGTAACTTTACGAAGAATGGGCCAAATTTCTTATCATTTTGATGATTCCAGAACCTTGCAGGTGCTAGATGCTAGATGATCAACCTTTTCTGATCGATTCCACAACGTTTCTTTCACAATGCAATCGCATGACCATAACTCGTCTTTACCTTTAAAAGAATTTCTTCCTACCGGGTACCCATTTATTTCACCTACATGTAGGTGGAGATCGAGTGGCACATGTGAATTAATATCTTGCCAAAGGACAATAGTGCCGGGGCGGGATACTCGCAGTTAATTTTTCACAAATTTCTCATTCTTCGTCTTCTTCTTCAGTTAGTGTCAACAGACTTGCTAGTCCATGTAGAGACACAGAAACAAGGCACGTGGTTATGGACTAGAACGATCTTTCAGGAATTTTAGTGCATGGGATCTATTAAAGGAATCAATTGATCCCGTGTTGATAATGCTATCAGGGAATTTATCCCAGTCCTCGCACGTACAAGGGATATAGGAAAACTTGTCTGTCTTGCAATAAGTTTGGATCAGTTGCTATATTGCTGGTTGACGAACGACGGGACAGCAAGAGGTGTTTAATAGGGTGTTAGGGATGGCAGAGTGACTGCTCTGGATCGGCTTCATGAGAGCAACTCTTGCACCTTCTCGCCTATGTTCCAGGGAGTCCCAATCCACATCCTTCACCATGTCAGTACTGGTAAACACTAGCACATTGGCTATAATCGTTGCAGACAAATCTGGCAGGACGAAGTTGGACCAGCATTGATTGCGAACTTAACACCATGCAATCAAAATTTTCCAGGAAGTAATGTGTTATATATATGGGAATGGCTATGATGATTGTTCACTTCGGTTTATATGCAATCATTCAAGGAGATTGAAGATGTCAGAAACATCGCTTTCAGATAAAGACTTCTGCTATAATCCTCTTAGCATATGTGCTGCCTTTTGCAGACTTTCTCCTCCTTCAACATTTTTTTAAAATTTGAAAACTTACCATCCATTGACCAAGAAGATACCTGTAGTAGAATTGTGGTTCAACAAAAAAACAAACTAACAAACCTAAAATCCAAATGAAACCGAACAAAAGCAAAACAAAATTCTTAAGTTTTCTAACCACCTCCTCATACCCCAAAAAAATTAAGTGTAATTAACATACATTGGTACTATGTAACTTTCTTCATGTTATTCACTTTCAGAAGCTGTTAGCGAAGGGATAAGCAAAAGGCATTTTCACTATAAGCAAGAACTGTGGGTTTTTCTTACATGCTGGAGATTTTGAGGAAGTCACTAGGCAACCCATAAACACGACAAAAAACCTAGCTAATTAAAAAAAATGCACCTCTTGAGTTTTTTTCTATTTTGGCCAAAACTCCACTGGTTTTTCCAGTGTAAATGCATGCTCTCTAAACATTTGAATTTTTCCTGGTTTTGCTCACACGACTCTCCTCACTTCTGGGCTTACAGAGTAGTGAAAGGTCATGTACACTACTCACCACCAACGTTTTTTATGTTTTTTTTCTGCAGTGTAAATGGGGGCTGTGTGAAAGTGCTCTCTTCATACTATCCTTTATACTCATAAGGCTTCAAACTTAATGCTATGGTTTCTATGGCTACGTGCAGCTAATGCAGCTCTGTAAGTCTTCTTAATTAGCACTTTAGTTCATAAGAGATTGGTGATGACATTTACTGGTAGATTTCAGTTTTCTGAATGCGTTTCTTAGACCACCTTATGGCAACATGTTCATGTGACTGATTGGTATCATGGCTGTGCTACAGTTGACTCTTGTTTCTTTCTTTAATGTTGTTGGTTAAAATAAAAGGGGTCAAAAGTTGGTTGAATTTCTATTTTGGTTGTGCACCTTTGATGGTAGAACACAACCTCTAAAATGTTTCATAAGGAACACCTGTATCCTTCAAAGGTAAGTATTGACCCAAAAGAAAGAATTAAAAGAAACAGACAAACAAGAACACAAATGTCCCAAATAACATTCATATCTGTAAATGTATTTGTTAAGTAGACTTTTTCTCCCTGAATACGCTCTTTATGCTATCTATACAATTCATGAGTTTCTTAATATTTTCAGTGTTTCAGCTTTTTCAAATCAAACACATTTTCATCACAACAGGATATGCCTTTTCTGTGAAAATATAGCAAATAGCTCAACATACTGCACTGAATAGACTTGAAAAACTTTCTTCTTCTTTTTGCTTATGTATAAAGTGTAATTTCTAGCACTCTGGATCAATAGACGTTAAAAAAAAAATCACCACCAAAAGGAGACACTACTGCAGTTGGTCAATGAGATGTATGTACAGTGTACACTTCTGTCTCTCAGTAGCGGACAAAATGGTTGTGATTGCCAACACTTATCAGTAGTATTTGTTTGTGCAGGTATCTAACAACAAGGGGATTATCATTAGGAACATGAGGCATTTCTGCGGCCTCTTTTAAATGTTCGAAGAGAAATGTCCTGGGGGGGGGGGGGGGGGGGTTACTGTCAGAATATAGAAGCGTGCTTTTATGGTTTGTTTGCCCTGACATTCAATGTGAATGGTCGAACAATGGATGTTGTTTATCAGGTTATTTTAAAGTAGTTCTTGCAGTTGGTATTTGCTGATCGTGAGGCTAGGTCTTTATTTGAACAAATATGGAGATCGGATTGTGGTACAAAGAAGGTATGAATGTTCAAACATGAACTGGTACCCCTTGCAATCATCATTCCAATTTTTGTGATCTGACATGGATAAAAAAGAGAGAAAAAAAGAAAAACACTTCTTCGTGTGGGAAAGAGAAAGAAAAGGGGTCTTTCTCAGAGGGCAGGGAGGTAAGAAATATTTCTTTTGAGACATATCAGTGTAATCTGTTTTACAAAATAATATTCTGTTTCACCAAGAAGGAACTAGAATTCAGTTATTTTTTCGAGAGACAAAGTTTATTTTCTCTCTCATTCTCAAAGGAATATTTGAAGAAAAAAAGATTGAAACAGCAAAGTCTTGTTTTTTAACATACTAAACAATTTTGTTTGAAACTCTCCAAAACATGTAAAAATGTGGCCCTCATTTTAAATATCATTTACTCAATAATAATCCAGAGATGGGTTCCTGATTAATCCAAAACGAAAGTGATAAAAGTTTTGCTATTTAAAAATAGTTTGAGACATAAATGTACATGTTCATGTATAATTTTACTGTTTTCATACATTACTATCATAATTCCTACCTTTGCAAACATCATCATTATCATCGCTACGTTGTGTCACTGAGACCAATCACTCACTGTAAGTTTGTATTTTAGGATTAGGTTATGCTGCCATCTGTTGGCCAATGTATTTGCTATGTTGCTTTGCAATTAATCCTCTATCTATAGGCACACACAATGTACCACACTGACTATGCAGTGTAATCAATAATTCATAGGTCCATTTTGCTGACCTGGGAAATATAATCTTTCAGTAGATCACTACCCCTACCTTCATATAACATTTAATTCCTTATCCATCTCTACCAGGGCATCCTTTCAGTACAAGCTTGCCATCATCCCTTTGGTATGTTGAATTTAATACACACATTTCAATGTGTTGTCTGCAAACTTGTACTTAGTTTGCTTTTGTGAAATGCTACCTTGAACAATCATTATCTGTCTTTTTCTTTGCCATATTTGCAATTTCTATTAAGATATGTTATTAGTGAAATTTGTAGGTGCTAATTATTGTTTATTTTTTTAATACTTTAGAAAATCAAGCATTTTTATAGACATTAATGTGTGGCAAAATGTTCTCCGTATATTTTGTTCAGTTCTTTTACACACTTCAAGCTTGCAAATTACTTTTTTTTGTCCATGTGAATAAATATATGAGAAAGGAAAAAGAGTATGAGCTTACACCTCATTACAGTACTAGTACCAGTCAGAACTATGACAATCTATAGTTTCCATCTTTTACATGCATTTCTCTTCATTACACGTATGTGGTCAATGCTACTTTAGTTGTTCTTTAATTTGTACCTGTGTTGGAAAGGGCAAATGAAATAGATCTCCAGGTCTGTGTTTAATATCTGACGATTTAAATGACAGAAGCTTGATCAAGTGATGATTAAAAGGTGTTTCAAAATAATGAAAAAGAATTAGCGTGTTTTCATAACCTTGAAAAAATGAATTGATGCCTTTATGGCACAAAAGGCCCATTTACACATCCCAGGAACCGTTTTGAAAAATCATCAATTTTTTGGTCTGTACCGTACTGTATATGCACTACTGGAAAAACCCATTAAGAAACGTCAAAGTTTGCTCATATACCCAATCTTACCGAAGTTTGCGTTTACACTGCAAAAATTGTTAGAACCTTGACAGGCGTTTCAAAATACCACACTCGACGGGTGGATTTTTCGATTTTGATTTGTGTCGTGTTTGCGGTAGTGTTACATGTACAGTATGCAACGTACTACACTGGCGAAACACTAGAATGTGAGAAAAAAAAAACAGTAATTTTTGGTTGCAGTGTGAATGCAGCTAATATGAATAATTATGTTCATTAGCATATAGCAAAATATTGATATTATCACCATGTGGCTTGTCATACATGATTAGTAGTGCTTACATTTCAAGTGAGTCCTTGATGCCCTTGTTCTGTGACAGTCAGTTTTTATGTGAAGGTCATGAGAGATACACAATTAAAAAACAAAAGTTTCAGTTAGGCCATTAACAAAAATATACATGTTTAGTGTCCCCGCCCGCTTCCTTTTTGGGGGTCACCTCCTATTTTTCTATTTTTTATTTTCTTGAAATTTTTAATTTTTTAATTTTTTCATTTTTTTGTGGAATTTTTCTTTGAATTTTTTTTTTTTTTAAAGGCAAAAAACATGAAAAACTTTGCTAAAATGGATCTATTTCTGATTAAAAAAAAAAAAAAAAAAAAAATTTGGCGGGCATCTTGAAAAATAGACTGACTGTCAGGGAAAATGTATCGAGTGGCTATTTTGAGCGGCCATTTTGAAGAATAAAAAGGGCCTCCTCCTTCCTATTTTTCAAAAAAGCAGGATGCTAAACATGTTTTTTTTTATTTGACCTTAGTACATGAACTAGCCTTTTTGTATCTTTGCCATGATTCTCTTCATAACCATGGGCTACATGTATGTACAGTACATATAGAATTCCTTATCAAGAGCACTGTCGATTCTCATATAAGAGGTTCAGCGTTCAATCATGTGCCCATGTTCTTGTGGCTAAGTCTTGGTTCTGGCAAGGGTGAAACTTTGAAATTTGTTCAAAGATTTTTAATATGCAAACCCATTGATAGAATATTTATATTGTTGACTAATTATTATTCACTTGTTTAATTTATTTTTCGTTTTAAACAAGTTGGAAAGGGTATTATCATCCTCAACTAACCCCCATTTATTATTTTCTCTGACTCGGGCAGGAATTGAAGAAAAAAAAGTCAAATATGGGCTTATATATTATAACAATTCGGAGGGTTGTTTCTTAACAATGCATACACAACAGACATAATATATATTTTTTAAAAACAAATTTTGTGTTAACAAATTTTCCATCTCAATCAGTTTAATGATCTATATTGTATTACATGTACATGTACTTGGCAAGTGTACTTGAAAATAATATTGTGGCTTAAGCTGCATTCTAGAAAGTATGGGACAAAGACTAGGATGTGTTTTTGTATCACTCTAATTTAGTAGTAATATATGAAAGGAGGCTGAGGTCTGTGAACATGTTTCATCATCACTAATGGTATCACAGGCCATCTAAGCGTACTCGGTGGTTACCCGGCAACAAAAAATCAAAACAACTTCGGTAGATGGAGGGAGGGAGGGAGCCTTTCTCCGTGAACGTTCAATTAATATCCGTGGCAACCGCGAGCGAGGAATAGCACATTGGTCACGCAGAAGTAATTGATCTAATCGCTTAGTTACGCTCTTTTCCAAAGATGCTTTTTTTTCTTCGTTTGTCGGTGGCAAGAAGAGTCGTTGGGGTAATGATGGTGTGCCTAATGTCTAGAATTATATTGGAGGTACAGTATGTAATAAACCTCTTTAAGAGGTTGAGTTTGAGTGGAAATTTACATAGAAAATATCAGGTTGTACCTTATCTTATACATGGATATTCAAGGTACAGTTTATTATTTTTTAGTTATCTTTGCCTTTTATTTTGATAAATCTACTAAGCTGTGTTGGATTAGAAAAATATTTAGCAAATTACACAAACAAAAAATCATTGTTCAATGCACTCTTCAAATATTTTTGAGAAAATATATAATTACATACCAAAATATTTTTGTCATATCTACCTAGCCTTTCTTAGCAATTTAAACTAATCATCAAGTTGATTTTCAGATGTTTTGTAAATTGGAAGTCAGACTTGATAGTATGAAAATGAAAATTTAGTGAATATTTCCCAAATGAAAGTTTTATTATTAGATTTACATTTCTCTCTTGTATTATTTTCAACTCTGAATGTATATTTTTTTTGTCTATTTGACATTTTTCCATAAGAAAATAGAAGAAAAATAGTTTTGATTTTCCAGGATATACCATAGAAATAAAGAGAAAATCGCCACCAAAAAAAAGAAAGAATTTGTTTCACAGTTTTATTTTCTAATCACCACACTTCCCCGATGATGGTGGGGACTGTTTTATTGATATTTGAACAATTTCATACACTGTATGTAACTTATTCTTTGATAACATCATAAATTAAATTGATAGGTCTACATTAATTAGTTAGGAGAGTTAGAATGATGGATGGATGGTCGTTACAATAATGCTGCCATAACAACATGAACAACAACCCTGGCGTTGCCAATTTAACTAATCACATTTTTACCTGCATTCATCCCTATTTCATTATTGCTTGAAGCTACATTTACGCACTCCCGGCTCTGTGTGCAATGGTTGCTAGGGAAATTAAACAATGTCTCCCATTCCTCATTTGTTGAGATAATGAATTAGTAATTACAATCTGATTGAAATATGTGATCAAACTATATCCAAGAGAATGGGAACAAATAAATGTTATTAGCAAACACAGCGGTTGCTATGGCGATGTCATCCATTTCTTCTTTCTTGACAATTGAGGCTTAAGTGGGGTTTGGGTCATTATGCAGAGTGTATAGTGAGAAAGACTTTGGCAGCCCTAGGCTTTAATAGTACAATGCACTGTGTTTGAAAAAAATATTACGTCCATATCTTTCCATGTATGAATATGATATCATATAGTGAGCCCCTAACAAATTATTTTGATGTTGCAAGTTATTAAGAGTTTTACAAGTTTCAATTAGATAGTGTGCTTACACTTTCATTGCTTTCTGTGCCTCTCTGCAGTTGCTTGTTTGCCACACGTTACATTTTGCACAAAACAGTAGGTACCAATTGATTGAAGGGTTGCTTTGTGCAAGACAGTGGCTTCTCAGAACGACCCTTTTCCAGTCTTGATTTAATAGTTCCATTACAACCCTTTTCTCGCTGGTATAGATTAATCTGGCACTGGAAACAGTTTAGCCTTTGGTTTTATCTATGCCATAATGGATACAATGTGGCACAGGTAGATTGTTTGGTAGCATATTATAAAGGAGTTTCCGGTAATAAAAATGATAAGACATTAAAATCTGTGAGTTTACTCACAGAAGAAATTCTAAGCTCAGGTTTATGAAGAGAGTACAGTATACATGTATATTTTTTCAATTCAAAGTGAATGTTTACGAATTATGTATTTTGATCCTCTAAATATTATTGTATTGTTCATATAAATGTGTTTATCATCATTTTATAGATCCTTTTAAAGTTGGAAACGTTGAATTGTCAAATAAATTACCTCTGTAGAGGAAATTATTTCTACAAAAATTGCACTCCAGGGTTATCCACTTTTCAGTCTGATGTAACATTGATAGATAGGCATCTATTCATGGATCACAATCAACGGCCTTGTACTGGTGTTATGATTAAATCCATCAATATTGTTTGCTTGAATTTTGCACTGTCTGAGTGTCTAATTAGAATATTCATGAGGATGGTCCATCACTCTAGCGATTGCCCCTTTCACATTATGAGGGAAACTGGTTATACCGAATCTCATGAAAAACTGAACAGTTACCTAAAAAGTAATGTTTTGGTCCTATCAATAGTGCACGTTACAGTCATTTTTTCATTTTCATTTTATTTCATTTTCATTTCATTTCATTTCTAGGAACATAAAGAAATGTAACAATAACAAAGAATACAAGAAAACAGAGTGAAAATAATAAAGAAAAAAAATGCCATCAACTAATGCTTGAGGATTATCAGCAGAAACTGAGTTTCTGTAGCGTAAGAGGCTCTCCTCATTAGTAGATGGTAACTACATGTATACACAAATATACATAAATATATATAAATCTGTCTTATTCATGTACGTGACATGGCTTGCTGCTATGCATAATAATGTAACACATTTTTTCGAGTGAGAAAGTAAGAGACGAATAAGAGCAAGTGTGAACGCATCAGTTAGCTCATTCACCAAGACTCAAGTCTAGACATACATGTAGATGTTTCACACCTGTTGGCTTTTAGTCGATGATGTATCAGAGATTATATGATGATAAAAACATATTATTTTCTACAGTATGGATGGATACTCAGGTACATGTAGATCTGTAGATTAATTACAGGTATGCCACTATCATTATACTTGAATATGAATAACAGCTTGAAAAGAATATATATTCTTCTACTTTCATTCCCCATTTGTGAAATTCCCAATGTACTACACCCAACCAATTATTCTATTCAGAATGATCGAATGTGCTTGTAATACTGCAAAGTGGAACATAAGATATACATTAATAGCGAAGAAAAGGTTTGATCATTGGTTTAAAGACAAACAACAACTGTGGTCGTTTTGCCACATGTGCGAAAGTTGTATGCTCCAAAGTTTGATCTTTACACTAAAGCATCTTTATCCTCTATAATGTGCATGTATGTGTTTGCACTAACATGTATGTAGCTCTGCAGTCATAATTACACACACTAGGCTTATAATATTTCTCCCGGTGTGAATAGCCCTTGTATCATTTCAACTTTATATTCAATGACCTTGATAAAACGATGTCTCCATCCATCAAAATGACAGTATAGAGTGCTCTTTGAGATAGACAAATTAATGTTGTGTGTTCTGTGGTCGTGTATTTTTAGCTCTCTTCTGTCAGCCTACTTTACGTGCTCCTCCACTTCTATAGTATAGGTTGTTTTCATCAGCTTGAGATTGCCAAATATCCCGCTATTTGAACTATCCCGATCGCAAATTATCCAGTTGATTTGCGTCTTCATCAGCCAGAAGTTGCAATTAGTGGGATATTTGGTGGAGATAATCATCCCAAGATATCTTGGGCTATTTGGCAAAATATCCCGCTATTTGTCTGGTGTGTCTTCACCAGCCCGCGGAGACTCGCACTATGCACGAACGCTGAGCCAATTCTCCAGCTATGAAGACAGGCCTTATGTTATTTATACAGTCAAACCTGCTTTAGCGACCACCTGTGTCTAAAGTCCACTTTTTTTGTTCCCTATGAAAATGTTGTCTCATTGAAACATCATTTACTATAAAGGGAACCTGTACTTAAAGACCGCCTGCCTGTAAAGACCACTTTTCTTGTCTCCCTTGGGTGGTCTTTAAGTTTATATCCAGGTTTCACTGTCAGTGTCATATTATATGTTTAGAACCAGAAGAGCGTCAAACATGTGTGAAACTGTAGGGGTTAATGCCTCTCTGGCTTTTAACAGAAGATGTGATAAATAAGAGACTGTCAGCTCAGTCATCTTTTTAGTTACATGTAGATATGAAAAGTTGATGAGAGGTAAAGAAATTTACCCTCAGCAATTCTTTGAATTTGGAAATTTGTCAATATGAATGCTTGTATTTCTGAGAAGCAAACATAGTAGGTGATCAGTCATGCTAATTGTGTAAACCGTTATATTAAAATTTATCTCTGAAAGAGACAAGATGAAGATGAATTTTCAATACATAAGTAAACAAAAAATTGCATGTTAAATGACATATAAATGTGTATGTGGGACTACAAAAACTTTTATGAAAGTGTGGTCCACAACCTTCAGCTGTTACCTTTCATATTTCAATTATGGGGACATTTGGAGAGCATAAAAAGGATGAAAAAGCTTACAACTTATTTTCCAACTTTCACAGAACTCATTATTCTCTTTGATAACAAACTCCAGGCAGCCTGTCACTTATAAATCATGCAGGGAGGATGGGAGATGTCATGTGCCCTTCAGGGTGACCCCTAGGATTTAATGAGTGGCCGATATTCCACTGTCCAAGTCTAGAAGACCCTTGCCCTCCTAAGGTCAAGGCTCTTTAGTGTTGACACTCTTGCACAGTCTTGTTTCTCAGTCTCTTTTACCAAGAGAACTGTATCAGTTATTGGTACATCACTTTTACTGATTCTTCAACAATTAAGGAACAGAGATATTATGACAGCCCAGGACTTAACCTGATTAATGGTCTATATAGGGTAGGCAATGTAAAAAAGATACATCATAAAAGTCATGAAAAATATCTTTTAAGAATCAACATGGTAGTTATATAGATTAGATAGCCATGTACATGTCATGTGATTAATGTTATAAAATATTGAAAACAAGTAACTATTAAGTTCTTTTTTTATAATTTTCATTAAAATGTTGAAGAGTGAGTAATAATTTGAGTGAACAATAAAGCAACAATATTTGAAATTATAAGTTTGCAGAAAGGTAGTTTTTGCTCAAGCATAGCCTTGCTATGGAACCATATTTCTGTTGCTATATAATATATACTATGTATAAATTTGTTCTCCTTCAAAACAACGACAGGACCTTGTATTTTCCGTGACTCTTCCCATCTTCCGGAACTGCATCAAGGGTATCGAGTTCAGTTAGAGTTCGTTAATTTATTATTCTCGTTTTAGTCAATCGTTCGCTTGTCACAGCCGATTTTAAATGAGAAGTCCATCCTGATATTAATTATATTATTTCTCTAGTTTTTTCCTGCTAATCATCAGGGTGGACTTCTCATTTAGTATTGGCTGCTTGTATTAGCATGGACCTACTATGTAAGGCAATGCCATTGTATGAAATCCAATTCAATTAAAATTTTAATGTCCAATTATTGGAATTTTTTTTCGTTTGCATGTCAATACAACATTACAGATTATAAACATCGGTAAGATACAGATGGATACAGAATAATACAATTGATTTGAACATAGATATTAAAAAACACAAATGCGATAGCACAAAATGCAGACCCAAATTCAATTCAAAATTCAGACTAAGTAATTAAATTGAATTCATAATTTAGATTAAATTCAGTTTATAATTCAGACCAAATCCAATTCATATTTCAGACCAAATCCAATTCATATTTCAGATCAAATTCAATTCATATAATTCAGATGAAATCCAATTCACAAACGACCAAGAACAGTAGACAAACCATACTGATACATTTTATTTTTTATCTCAGATAATCATTACGGTATATGAATTAGTACATTGTTTAAGTGGTATTTCATCACAGTTAGAACATAACACGTAAACAGTACACACAGTATTGTTTTATGTATTTCTCTTTTATAATGAAACTGCTCATCAAGTTTTGTCCTTGAAGGCTTAAAGATTGAAGTGATATACGGTATCTTAGATGATTTAATGAGAAATCTATTCCATAATTTTAGTAATTGCAACATAATAACAACAAGACAAACATTGAGTGAAGTATAGATGTATTTCTCTGACATGAGATTTTATAATTCCAGTAAATGAGTCTCATGGCAAAAATACCCTAAAATAATCATTGATTTGCTAATGGACACAACAACTATCCATTTTGTTTTATACCAATAATTTTCATTGTATATACATGTACATGTTTAGTGATACTGCATTTGGAATAGACTCAGAAATGTTGACATTTTCTTGAATTGTAAATTTAATGGAGTATATTACTAAAGGCTAATGCTGGTATTAAGAAGTGCCACATTTGTAGATGGTGGCACATTGGATATATGTAGGTCTGAATTGTGAGACTATCCTTGAAATTGGCAAATAAACTGTCCACCTATACTAGCTCAGTGTATAATGTCAACTGGTGTAAGTGTATACTCCAGTGTGTTTCTGTGTGTACATGTACACATTGAGTATTAAAAGCCCAGGAGTTTTTCTCCACTTTCTCATCCCCCAATGCGACCAGGCAGTGCTCCTGGTTGTAGTTGTATTGGTGAGCTGTGAGAGGGATGAGATGAGGGAGATGCCAGCCTGCTTGCTCGAATGAGGAGAGGGATTGGAGACATGCCCATCAACCAGTATACTTTCAACATACCTAGTCGGAAATCAGAGGAGTAATGTATTGCTAAACATGCAGGGAGATGTATTATTGCGGTTGCTTGCTTGAGAGTCTCCTGATATGGCATCTTGAAAGTTGATGCGGGCTGTTATTTGAGCCAAGATTCTTGCTGTTTAATAGCCAGAAGTACATGCCATTGCATTGATGAAGTTGAGGCAGGTGCATGGAATTTCTAAATCAGAGGAGTAATGTATTTCTCATCATGCAGGGAGACGTAAAATCTTGAGTGCTTGCATGAGGGTTCCTGGCGTGGCATCTGAAAGATGATGCGAGGCTGCTACTGGAGCCATGTTTCTGTTAGTATGTGCCATTGATGAAGTTGAGGCAGGTGCAGAGAATTCCCAGGCTCATGTGTTTATCCGTGTGGAATGAAGGCCTCTCTAGTTCTTGTTGGGAGATGGCGGTGATGTTTTCAAGGAGGAATCGTCATCATATTACAAGATAATGTTAAAGGTTGTCCTGAAGAAGTGGATGGAGTTCTTGGTGATTGTTCAGTCGGTTTCTTGAAGTCAAATAGTGTGTTTGATAAGATGAGAGGAAGGATATACTCTATTTCCAGAGGATGCTCAATTGCTTCTTCTCAAAGTAGAGTTTAATCAAGGTTTATATTATAATACTTCTGGAGTTAATACTTGATAAAGGTTGTACAGTTGTACTTTTTGCTCCAGTATTTGGTGGAGCCTGTTTAATGTTTCTAAAGAAAGGATGTAAAATCAGTTTGGATTTTGTTACTTATTTACCAAGTACATGTAGTGCCTAGCTTAGAATTGTGAGATTGTTTTACAAAAGCTTATTTAGAGCTTGCTATTAAAATATGTAGACACCTGACATACATTACATCATGTATTCACAATGACTTCAAAATACTTCAAAGTTATGTGCAAACTCATACCAGGTTACAATACATCACTCGATACCCTTCTTACAAAAGGCCTCTGGGAACCGATCTTTTGATACATGATGCTATTTGCACTGACAGTATGTGTTTCCATGTTCTCGAAGTTGGACAGATGGAAACAGCTTACCGGTATACATGCAGAAATGTTGCCCTGGCAGTAAACTTAAGTAAGCTGCCTGCCATTTTTTTGAAAAAAAGAGTCTATACATGTAGCAGGAATATATCCTACTGTACATGTATGGTACACATGTACCAGTATTTTGTAGTAGAACACAATGACAGAGCATAAGTTGGCAAACATGAATTATTGAAGAAAAAAAGAAAGAAGAAATATGTACCGGTAGGCCATCATGTTCATCTGCTAAGCTGTAAGTTTACATTTAATTCTCAGTTTTCTCACAGAAGCAGTGCATCAGATTATAAGAAATATAAAAAAAATTGTTCACCTTTTTCGAAATTCTTAATGATTATAAATGTCTAACATCATCAAAAAAGAAGTGCAATAAGTTTGGATAATCTGGCTCCAACTTTGTAGAAAGAAAGTTCATATACATGTACATGTACATGTACATGTACATATTTATGGATACATAGAATTATAATCAGTAAAAATGGAAATGTTGCTCATGACAGGCAGGAAGGGTATTAAATGTTCTAACTTTCTCAATTTGCTGCACATCAGATAAATGTAATATGCAATAAGAAATAATAACAGAAATACATTTATTGCAGTCATATCGCATTTTGCACTTCATGCCATTTGTACTATTTCATCTAGGGTAATTCCATTTAGGTTTACTAACTATAGCCAATATTGCTCTTGAAAGGCATGAAATGTTACAAAGCAAAGTGATAAAAGTGATAAAACAAGGGCCTGTATTAAAGGCTTTATCTCTAAACTGTTCTAATTTTCTCAATTTGCTGCACATCAGAAAAATGTAATATGCAAAAAGAACTATATCTAAAAAATGAAAGTACCAGTATTCAGATGCTCAACTATATTGCATTTTGCGCTTCATTATATTAATACATCCAGGGTAATTCCATTTAGGTTTGCTGCAGCCAACTAGACATCATAGACTATGCAGTAGACATTAGCGTCCCAATTTATTGTGGATCAGATAAATGTAATATGCAATATAAGAACTAATATCTGAACAAAATGTACCGGTATTCAGAAGCCCAACTATATTGCATTTTGCGCTTCATTATATTAATACATCCAGGGTAATTCCATTTAGGTTTACTGCAGCCAACTAGACATTGTAGACTTATGCAGTAGACATCAGCGTCCCAATTTACTGTGGAGCCCGAGTGCTTTTCACCCAGATCAATTAGCAAATTTATACCAAATTGACCCAGTCTATTGTCTGGTGTTTGCACAATAATCCCCTTGCCTGCTTGGACTATTAAACCCCATTTTATGGATTCTGTAATCAACTTTAATTGGGTAAAGTCACTAAAGCATTTAATCAAGGCACACGTTGGACCTCCATTCATTTCATCAGAGGTTTTTGTTGATGGTAAGTGATGACTTAATAGAAAAATAAATTTTCATTTGTGAGTCTTCCAATTTCTCTGTTAATGATAAGGAAAAATATTTTTCTTTGACAGTGATAAGAAATAATACATTCAATTTGAAAAGGCCTTTGTGCGTGCTTAGAATAAGGAAAGCAGTCACTTCAGTGAAGTCTGGGCACATGTTAGAATTAGACCTCCATTAATTTCATCAGAGGTTTTTCTTTGTAAGCAATGACTTTATAGAAGGGGAAAAAAAATTGCGGTCTTCCCATTTCTCTGTAAACGAAAAGGAATGAATGAAATGTAATTCATTCGACAGTGAATTAGAATAAATACAGTCAATTTGAGAAGGCCTTTGGTGAGCTCTTAGATTTTAGGAAAGCATCTTCTATTGTAGAATTTGTTGTAATTTTATGGTTCCATCCTCAAGGGATGACAATGAATGTGGATATATTCTTTAAGACATCTGAACAAAATTGATAATTGATGAAGCAAAATTATGTATTTGGAAATGGACGGATGTTACTGGAGACAGAAAATCAGTCCAAGTATTGTAGATGATAGAAAGAGGAAGAATAGAATAGAGAGAAAGAAAGAAAGGGGGTCATAACAGAGAGAGAGAGAGAGAGAGAAAGAAAGAAAGGGGTGCATAAAAGAAGGAGAGAGAGAGAGAGAGAGAGAGAGAAAAACCACAACATAGCAAACAAATTTTCTTTAGATCGATATCAAGAAAATATCAAATTGAAAATTGATACATAGTAAAATACAACTGTCCATTGATGTCTCATCTTTCTCCTGTACCATTGCCCAGTTATTCAAACCTTTTCTTATGATAATGGCAGAAGAAATATGAACCTGCCATTTGTCGCTGATTGCGGCAGCTAACGCTATTTCTGCTCCATTAATTTCTGCACAGGAAATGAAATAATGGACTTGAGATATTTGATTCCCTTCAAAAAACCATACAAAGAAAAATCCAAATACATTTTCTTTCCTAAATTCCTATGTTGATACTTGATAGGTAGAGAGAAGCAGAAGGGTGTACACTGTATTGGATGTAAACTTGTAAAGGTATTGAGTTAATGCCCTTCTGGCTCCAAACAGACGCTATTATCCTGCTTTGAAGATCTGGTGTTACTTTGGGGAAGGATAACAAACTACAAAGGCACAACAATTTTGTAGAAGAAAAATTTGATACTGAATTTAGAATTTTATACCCATCTGATTTATTTGTTGTATGTACATGTATTCCCAATACTGTTTTTAAAAAAAATATTTAAAAAATGCCAGAGTGTACTGTACATCCATGTATTTAAGGTATACTTTTCCCCCTTTCTGTCCAATTTATGTTGAGTCTCTTTGTTTCTCTCTCTGAGAGATATTGTTGAAGTGATTTTCCGCTAAAGTTGTACTTATCAACAACTTCTTATTATCCAGCTTTGGTATATACTATATATTGATGTGATTGGATGGTAATTTCCATGGTTACATCATCCACTTGAGAAAGGCTGTTTTTGTTCCTTTCCAGAGATTCTCAAATTCTATTGGCTCTTCCTATATGAACAAAGCCCTTTTATCCCTACTGCCTATTTCACGCCTCCTCTGTCTTTGCTAACGAGCAAGGTCATTAGCTTTGCATCAAAGCCCGTCAACAGACCAAGATGAATTTTCAATTCCATAGTCATGGGCAAC
Organism: Strongylocentrotus purpuratus; assembly: GCF_000002235.5. Lineage (NCBI taxonomy): Eukaryota > Metazoa > Echinodermata > Echinoidea > Camarodonta > Strongylocentrotidae > Strongylocentrotus > Strongylocentrotus purpuratus. Next base: position 12,740,256 of record NW_022145595.1, read on the forward strand.
GTATGGAATACAACGTTCCTTGCGTCAATACACCTACCTGAATGGAACAGTCTCTGCCTTCGTCTCAACTAATCAATACATGATATTTCTGGCTGTTATTTTTCCAGATGTTGTTTTCTCAGATCGCTTTAATTACTCTGTCAAATTTGTCGGGTGGGGGAGGAAGGTTTTGTCGAAGTTTCGATCGTTTCTCTTTCGACGGAGGGAGAAAAGGCGTATTTGCGTTGGTGGACCAGTAATTGGAATCGGCCCATTTCGATCACACCTCACAGCATTTCAAAATAGCAAGCTGCAGCAGGATTCTACTATTGTTTGAGGCTTGAATACAGAGTATCCTTCCCCAAGCCAGACGATTGATTAGCATTTTTTTTTTTATTCCTTCAGGCTAGTAATATTTTGGAGCTTGCATATGGTTAGACGCGATGCTCAGTAATTCTGGACGAAGGAGTCCTTGCAGGCAGCCTTCTCATGGAGTTGCATCGGTGAAGCTTGATGAGATGTCGAGTAAAATCTGTGCAATGTGATTCTAACTGTGCATCGGACACAAGTGCAATTTTCACAATTCTTGCCTTATCCTACCTCAAAATTAACAATCGCTCATCATGAGTCATCATTTATCTACTGTATACCATGAAGCATTATGGACAAATTGTGCCAGGACGGAGGTCTAGATGCGTCAATCAAAAAAGCTGGTTTGGGTTCCTAAAGGACCCAGAATGTCGCGGAATCAAGCCACGATGCTGTGGCTGGATTTATACGCTGACGAAGGAACCCGATTTAAGCTCAGCGCCTGCTCCAAGAAAAAGATGGGGCAGACTGGAAAGACCTGCGGATTAATGATCGTCGGGTAATCACGCTTTGATGTTTATTATCGAAAAGACCATTTTTGTAATGTTATCAAATGTTATGCTTAGTAAGTCTTTGTTATGTGCCATGTTAAAAATTATTTAATTCACCCATTATGGATAATTGTATTTCAGTAGTCAAAATGTGACTTGCATACATTAATTGTTGCTAGGTAGGACAAACATTATGGCATGCCCTACCGAACAACACCTAATGTATGCAATTAGCATTCTGACTATTAAAATACAATTATTCATGACGGGTAAATGAAATAATTTGTTTATATTTGATTACATTAAGCGAAACAGCCTGTTAGGATTAGGTGCATGCTCATATACATGTATGCATTACTTGATTTGAGAATTTCATAAATTGATAATGTATCAAAACAATTAAGATGTCATATTTCCCTTCTCAGTTGTTTTTGGTGTAGTTATTAGGATATTGAGAAAACAACTGTGAATATTCAACCCATGGGCTTACAGCTTGAATTCTTATCCAAGGGCCATATCTTACTGATCCTAGGGGCATTTAAATTGCAAATTAAAGCCATTGGTATTTCTCACATTTTGGAGTTTTATCGGAAGTTGCTTAGCATCTGGTATTGCCCAAATATACATGTACAAACACACAACTCATAAATGGTTAGCACATGATGTCGTGTCTGGAGAGTGGAGATGCCTTTCCAAGCTTCACAGATAAACTTGCAAGAATTTTGGAGGACAAAAGAAGAAAGTCTTTTATTACTAGCTTGTACAGATTGGCAGGTATCATTACCAGTAGACATCATGGAGGTGTATTGGGAGAGTTGACTCTCAATCAAAGAGTTGAGGGTTCGAATCCCAGCCAGGCACCAATTTCCTTTGCCACTCTCTACATCGATGTAAAGGTTACATGTACCCGGCATAGAACTGTGGTAATAATAATTGCAGGGCCGTCAGATAGAACAGCTCTGATGCTGATTAGGGGTCCCTGGCCTGGGTAAACAAAACTATTATTGTTATTATTATTATAATTATTTGATCAAGATAATCATGTATTTCATAAGTTTTGTCCTTTTTCATCCTGTCTAAGGACACCCACTCGTAATTTTATGAATGTTCCATAAATCAATATGCCATTTAATGTACCAGACTATGCATTTTTTATTGAGTCGGAAATGAAAAAAGAAAGTAGAGACGGCGCACACTTTTGATTCAGCGGCTGCTAATTAATTGGAGACCTACTATCACCGTATAATGTTTTGAATTGCCATGGAAACCAAACATCAACATCGTTTGTACATTTCTAGTAGATTTACACTGGCATTTCCTTTGATCCTGTATCCGTTGTAAATTACAGGGGAAAAAAAAGTAGGGTTGGCAAACAAATGGTAGAAGGAGAAAAAACGAGATGGGGCCTCTCTTTCACTTTATCCTTTGTTACATTATTAGAGAATAACTGGATAGCAACCTAACACCATTTTTAGTGTTATTCAAATATTCCGTTGAGTATTGTATGCACGGTACTTCTCTCTCTCTCTCTCTCTCTCTCTCTCTCTGGGATCTCTCTTGCAGATCCATTTAACCCTTCATTTAGACTACCAGTATTTGTGGTATAGCTATAGAAAAAAATCTTGTGTACTGTAGCCATACGACAAGTCATTTAATTGTTCCTAGTCTGAACGTCTTAATAAAGAAACGTCATATAAAGAAACGTCATGTTTGAGCATCCTTTGGAACAAAAATTGAATAAAGAATAATAATAATAATAATATTTAATTTTTATATAGCGCTTAATACAAATGTCTCTAAGCGCTTTACAAACAAACTATTACCATTCTCTAATGTGAGCGTTGTATCATACAGAAAATAGTATAACTGGGCAGGGCTTATCGGCAGCTCGCACTGATGATTGGCCAGCTGTCTGGTCGACTGACCTCGTCAAAATTAGTTTGTTTATTCAACGTTTCTCTGAACGATGCTGTTTTGTAGTCTGTACGCTCCTTTTGCTATACAACGTTTCTTTATACAACATTTTTATACGACGTTTGTTTATACAACGTTTCTAGATAAAAATGACGTTTCTAAATCGTATAAATCTCCTGTCCTCTGAACAAGCTGTCACTCTCTTTGCTTTGGCTGCTATGCTAGATATAGATTGAAAAGAATCCATAGTCATACGAGCATAACAAGAGAAAATGGGCTATTCAGATATTCCACAGATGAGTTGTCGTGCTCAATGTCAGTAATCTATTAATAGTTTTTGTCTTATTATTTTTGGAGCCCGTTCTCTTTCTGTAATATTTCATCACATGTTTGTCCTTTTTCCTTTGTATGCTTATTTCTGTCTGTTTGTTCTATCATGGAATCTCTGGTGCAGAGATAAGCTTTGAGAAAATACGTATGTACATGTATATGAAAAAAGGGAAAAGGAGTCGCTCAACATATTAATAAACTCAAAATAAATTATTTTGAACAGCTACACCTGTAAAGCAACATTTGGCAACTGGCCAAATATCACATTTACAGTACATGTATTTTAGCCCTGATTTTTTTTTTTTTTTTAAAGACATTTCAATACAAGTAGCTTTTAATAATACATGTTGTAACTGGATCTGTTTCCATTTTTACTGTAAACATTATGTGAAGGCTGCTGATTAGATTCAAGTGAGGTTGATATATTCTTAGCATTGGAAAGGCAGAAAAACTTTCGCCGGTGAAAGAGTCGAATACATCTACTATACAGTGTAGTTGACCATAATTATGTAAAGGGTAATTATCTTGTCTTTTCACCCATTCCTTGAAAAAGGGCTGAATTTATTGATAAATGAAATTAATGAATTGGTATCATCAACATATACATCTTTGTAATTTCCTTTAGTGTACTCCATTTTATTGTCTTATCCATATTTGTAAGATATATTTTATTGTATTCTATGACTTTGCATGTTTTCATGAAAAAATTGATTAAATTCAATGCCATTCTATTCAATTCATTGAAAATACGTATTCATTTTTTTTAATTGAGTGAATATTTATCGATTAATGAACCAATCACAGTATTCTTGTAGAGGTGTTGTGGTCTAGTGGATAAGTCACCCGACGGCAGAACACAAGGTACAGAGTTCAAGTCCTGCCGCGGCACTAATGTCCTTTGGCAAGACATTAGTCTACATTTGCCACTCTCCACCCATGTGGAATTGGTACCTGAGCGCTAGGTACTTTGACTGCTTGGCAATAAACAGGGTGATATGTGTAAAGCACCATGAGCATCAGAGCCTGGTGGATACCGGCACAATATAAATATCCATATCATTATTACAATTTTTATTCTCTTCTTTCTTGCTTTCATCATGCAGGAGAGGCATCTCATCTCGCAATGACAGCCACACCACCATCCCCCTCCCTGAGAGACCGGAAGACGTTCTACCGTTCCCTTTCATCCAGACCGTCAGCCGTGCCTTGGACTTCTATCTGACGTCGTCCAGCGGTCCGGAGTCTGCGTCGACGGCGGAGGAAGAACCGCAGAACGTGCTCGTCTCGTCGTTCAACAATGGCTGGACTACTTCAGGCAACTCGACAGAGAGAAGCAGTCTCTTTTCATGGGGAGATGATGTATGTATATACTTTTTGTGGGTTTTTTGTGTGCACAAGTGCACTGTAGTATTTGATTTCAAGTGGATTTGGCGCCATTATTATTATCATCATCATCATCATCATCATCATAATCATCATCATCATCATCATTATTTTCTCTATCATCATAATCATTATCATCCTCATCCTCATCCTCCTCCTCATCCTCCTCCTCATCATCCTCATCATCCTCATCCTCATCCTCATCATCATCATCCTCATCCTCATCCTCCTCATCCTCATCATCAAATTCAAATTCAAATTCAAATAATTTATTCACTCAATATAAAAAACAGACACATAGGATTGCGAATAAACGCATACATGTATAACAAATATAAAAAGATGGACATAGCAAAATCAGTAGATGACAACACAAATAACATAAATTGAGTGGGGACAGATTAAAGATCTACTCAAAGATCTTGTGAATTCGACCCTTTAGAATAAAATAAATTGCATTGTATACTGTTGCATGTACAACAACAGGAGGGAGAGAATACATATACAGCTACAGCTGGGTCAGAGAGAAACAAGAGAGGGAGATAGATAGAGAGAGAGAGAGAGGGGAAGAGGAAGGAAAATTGAAGGAGAGAAAGGCAAGATGAGAAGTAAAGTTAATACATAGGATGAAATTAGACCCAAGCAGAATAATAGTACATACAAAATAGAAAATAGAAATAACAATTATAAAAAGAAAAAACCCATACAAACCAGGGATATAACAATTAACATTGACATATAAACAACAAACAACAGGTGACTCAATGTGGATAAGATTGTAGAAGCCTTTCTTTGTATTGTCTCTTGAAAACATTCAGAGAACATGCAGATTTCATGCATCCTCATCATCCTCATCCTCCTCATTCTCATCCTCATCCTCATCCTCATCCTCCTCATCCTCCTCATTCTCATCCTCATCCTCATCCTCCTCATTCTCATCGTCATCCTCATCCTCATTCTCATCCTCCTCCCAATCCCCATCATCCTCATCCTCATCATCCTCCTCATCATCCTCATCCTCATCCTCCTCCTCATCATCATCATCATCCTCATCCTCATCCCCATTATCCTCATCGGACATCCTCCTCATCATCATTATCATCCTCATCTTCATCCTCATTCTCGTCCTCATCATCATTCTCATCCTCATCCTCATCCTCATCCTCATTCTCGTCCTCATCGTCCTCCTCCTCATCAACATCATCATTATCATCATTATCTTGTCATCACCACCACCATCATTATGCTGTCAAATGATTCTTTCTTACCAACAAGTACATGCATGTACAATGCTCTATCAATCTCACTATGTACATTGCTCTGCCCATTTTAAAAGTTACATGCATGCTTGCATATTTGCAGAGGCTAATATTTCTCATGTGTGTTCATCTCGTTTGTCACCAGCATAATTTCAAAAACGTGAAGGGTGTAATACACTTTGCGTCATCATTATTAAACAAAACGATGGATTTTGCAGTGTCATATCTGAACAAGGTATAGCCTAACTCCGGAAAGCTCCAACACCGGCGCCGCAGGCGTCGGAGCTTCGGGTGGTTTCCTTGGTTATTCTTGGGGGCTTGTAAACCAGCCGATTGGGTGATATTATCGTTAAATCTGCAAAGGGAGTACTTACAATTTTTACATCATAGGGTGCACGACTCCTCAGGGCTCAACTCCAATCACTTGAATGTATAATTTGAAGAAGTCTTCGATGGGAAAAAAAGGTTAATTCGGGGTACTACACCAACGATTCTTCCATGTCGCAGCGTTGATTCAAAATAGCGATGAGAAGGTACGCATGCGCGGCAGTGGCGAAGAAAATATGAATATTCAGGCTATCGAGCGCCGATCACTCGAAATCGCTGAATATGCACGACTCGAACAAACAGAACCTCGTGCATATTCAGCGATTTCGAGTGATCGGCGCTCGATAGCCTGAATATTCATATTTTCTTCGCCACTGCCGCGCATGCGTACCTTCTCATCGCTATTTTGAATCAACGCTGCGACATGGAAGAATCGTTGGTGTAGTACCCCGAATTAACCCTTTTTTCCCATCGAAGACTTCTTCAAATTATACATTCAAGTGATTGGAGTTGAGCCCTGAGGAGTCGTGCACCCTATGATGTAAAAATTGTAAGTACTCCCTTTGCAGATTTAACGATAATATCACCCAATCGGCTGGTTTACAAGCCCCCAAGAATAACCAAGGAAACCACCCGAAGCTCCGACGCCTGCGGCGCCGGTGTTGGAGCTTCCCGGAGTTAGGTATAGCCATGAACAGCTTCTGTTGCTGTACTATGCATTTTTCATTCCCAAGAAAATACATATGCAATTATGCATGTTATCTAAATGCTTTTTTATTGTCAAAATTTCCATTGACTTTATGCATCGTATATTTTTTCATTGACATAAATGAAAGGGGATCTCTTTAGAGAGATTCAGTGGCAAATTACCGTCAGGAATACCAAGTCTTTTTTCTTTTTTTCAATGGTAGAGGTACCCATTTTCTATACCTGGGCGAAGAAAGGCAAAATCAGACAAATGCTTTAAACGGGCCTGAGATGAATATGAAATGAATATTGGATTTAAAGGAAGAAAAATATTTTGATAAAATGGTGACTTGTTTCAGAAATTCTAATTCTGTCAACTAAATATACCTTCTGATTTCTGGCCATTGAAATGCTAAATTGTTTTAATAAAAGCTGATAGCTGTGCTATTTGTAAAGCTATACATGTTCACTATGATTTAAATTCCAGTGAATATATCTTGGTAGTGTTTGTATGATTTTGTTTTTTGATTTTTTGACAGGAGTTTGACAAGATCTCGGCCAAGCGTGTACAGCGCATGTTTGATGAGATTGACAGTATGCTGTACGAAGGGCAGAAAATCTCGCTGTCAAGCTCACAGCTCCACAACGAATGTAAAGTGTGGAAGACTCGCTTCCCACATCTCAGGTACACACTTAAAATCTCCCTTTCTCTCTCTCCCTCTCTCTGGGTCTCTCTGTCTCTCTGTCTCTCTGTCTCTACGTCTCTCGCTCTCTCTGTCTGTTTGTCTCTCTCTCTCTCAGTCTCTGTCTCTCTCAGTCCCTCTCAGTCTTTCCCTCTTCTCTCTCTCGCTCTCTCTCTTGCTCTTTCTGTCTCTCGCTGTCTCTCTCCCTCTCCCCTCTTTCTCACCGTCTCCCTCTCTCCTCTCTTCCTCACCCTCTCCTTCTTTCCTCTCTTTCTCTTTCTCCTCCCCCCCCCCTCTCTCTCTCTGTCAATCTCTGTGTCTCTCTCTTTAATGGATTCTACACACTGTTTGGAACCATCAGTAAAGTGAAAAGTGTCTAGAGCAGAAGCTCAGAAAATTTCAAGGAAGAAAAAGATCTTGTAATGCAAAATGACGTATACATATATTTCACACTGTATTTCTCCCAAGTTTTTCAAAGCAATATTTTCAGCCATGTTAAAAACAGGTCTTCTGTAATTCAAAATCGATTAATTACTTATGAAGTTCGATATTACAGAACAATGTTTGCTTCATTAAAGCAATGTAAACAGGCATGTTGTAGATTTTTTTCACAAATTAATGAAATGGAAAATAATTGATATACGGTACATAATGTTTTAATGAAGAGTACTTCATGACCAAGTTACTGTTTTCTATTATTAGAGGAAGTACTATTATATCAGAAGTGATAGGGATATATATTGTCTGTGACTGGAAATAAAAACCTTTTAAAATACAGTAAATAATGATAATAATATATCATACTATTCTTATCACAAATGTGTCCCCATCAATGATAATAATATATCATACTTTTCTTATCACAAATGTGTCCCCATCAATGATAATAATATATCATACTATTCTTATCACAAATGTGTCCCCATCAATGATAATAATATATCATACTATTCTTATCACAAATGTGTCCCCATCAATGATAATAATATATCATACTTTTCTTATCACAAATGTGTCCCCATCAATGATAATAATATATCATACTTTTCTTATCACAAATGTGTCCCCATCAATGATAATAATATATCATACTATTCTTATCACAAATGTGTCCCCATCAATGATAATAATATATCATACTATTCTTATCACAAATGTGTCCCCATCAATGATTATACAGTTATTGACTGGCAGGGGGTGTAATATAACATTATTTGGACCGCTGAAGGGAGTTATATTTCCCAAGTGGTTATATTTTCCCGAAGCGCGCAGCGCTGAGGGAAAATATGGTCACGAGGGGAAATATAACTCCCTTCAGGTCCAAAGAATGTTATATACCCCCTGCCAGTCAATAACTGTTATATTAGATAGCCCTTTTTTGTTTTTGTGGGGGGGGGGGGGGATCCAAAAAAAATTTGCCCTAAAAAAAAAAAATCCCCTTTTTTTCCTGGAAATTACGAAAAATTAATCTGTCGAGATAGTTCAAGAAAGAAAAAAAAACCTTACAAAAAAAAAAAATTATAAAAAAAAATTTTGGGAAAAAAAAAAAAAATTAAAAAAAAAAAATTCTTACCCAAAAAAGCATTTTTCGGGAAAAAAAAAAATTACCCAAAAAAGCATTTTTTGGGTAAGCATTTTTTTTTCTTCAATTTTTGAAAAAAAAAAAATGTGGAAAAAATAATTTTAAGGGAAAAAAAAATTCATGAAAAAAAAATATTGAAAAAATTAAATGACCCTCGGTAATGGTGTAATGTGTGTAATTGATGACATACAGTCCTCAAGAGGGCGACATGCATTGATTAAAAATATATTCATTTCACCAGCTGGTTAATATAACACCGAAAAGTGACCGGCCAGGAAAATATAACAATTTGGATCCTCACAATTGATATCACGTGACGAGCTCTGGACCAATCACATCTCGGTATCTGTCTAAGCTATCTAATATTATACAGTTATTGACTGGCAGGGGGTGTAATATAACATTATTTGGACCGCTGAAGGGAGTTATATTTCCCAAGTGGTTATATTTTCCCGAAGCGCGCAGCGCTGAGGGAAAATATGGTCACGAGGGGAAATATAACTCCCTTCAGGTCCAAAGAATGTTATATACCCCCTGCCAGTCAATAACTGTTATATTAGATAGCCCTTTTTTTGTGGGGGGGGGGGGGGGGGGGGGGTCCAAAAAAAATTTGCCCGAAATTTTTTTTTCCCCTTTTTTTCGGAAATTACGGAAAAATAATCTGTCGAGATAGTTCAAGAAAGAAAAAAAAAACCTTACAAAAAAAAAAAAAATACAAAAAAATTTTGGGGAAAAAAAAAAAAATCGGAAAAAAAAATTTCTTACCCCAAAAAGCATTTTTCGGGGAAAAAAAAAAAAAAAAAAAAAAAAAAAAAAAATACCCAAAAAGCATTTTTTGGGAAAAAAAGAAAATGTGGAAAATATAATTTCAAGGGAAAAAAAAATTAATGAAAAAAAAATATTGAAAAAATTAAATGACCCTCGGTAATGGTGTAATGTGTGTAATTGGTGACATACAGTCCTCAAGAGGGCGACATGCATTGATTAAAAATATATTCATTTCACCAGCTGGTTAATATAACACCGAAAAGTGACCGGCCAGGAAAATATAACAATTTGGATCCTCACAATTGATATCACGTGACAAGCTCTGGACCAATCACATCTCGGTATCTGTCTAAGCTATCTAATATAATAATATATCATACTTTTCTTATCACAAATGTGTCCCCATCAATGATAATAATATATCATACTATTCTTATCACAAATGTGTCCCCATCAATGATAATAATATATCATACTATTCTTATCACAAATGTGTCCCCATCAATGATTATAATATATCATACTATTCTTATCACAAATGTGTCCCCATCTGCTTTTATGGAAGAAAGGAAAGAAAAAGAAAAAAGAATAGAGAAAGAAAAGAGTGAGATATGTTCAGCATACTTTTATAATAAAGTCTTGTAAGTAAAGTGATGACAATCCCTGAATCTTTGGTCCGTAGAATCCTTGGAAGTCAACTCGTAGCGCCAAGTGATGAAGGCTTTCAGCTATACCCTCAAGAGGAGCCCTCATCACCGACCACCGGTGTGTTACTTGACATCGCCGACCATGAAGTACCTGGTAGATCAACTCAAAATAGACATGGGTAAGACTTCAGAGTTTCTTCTCCTGATGAAAGCATGCTTGAATTTTTATGTGATTTTTTTTTACGTATAGCACATGTTCCTTGGAGAATTATTCAAGGTGGGTTTCCTACACTAGCCAAATCTTGAACTGTTTCCAACTGGTGAGGTTTCCTTTAAAGGGATTAACAAAATTGTACACTAAGCTCATGCTGCAAGCATAATGATAAACCTTTGGGTCAGTCAGGAATCCCATGACTTTTACAAGCCAATCGCCTGTCTGATTATCAAGATATTTATGATTGGAATTCGAAATTTCGAAAAAATGTTTTCACAAGGGTTTTTATAACACTAGTCTATTGGGGAAAGTGAGTATGGTAAAACTGGTCACTCAAAGATTGTTTTACTTTTTTGAGGCATTTCATGATCATTTTGAAGCACAATTTTGTTAGGGCTTCATTATTTCACCATATCACAGACACTGATAACACGTAGAACCATGCATCTCAGATTTTTAAAACTGGAAACATTGTTAAACAATGCCTTTTACACTGAATACCATGAGAGATTGATGAAGAATATATAGATGCATATTTGAAGCCTAAAATAAAAGGTAAATCAATGTAAACAATAAATGAAATTGATATTGAATCAATTTCTCCATGGCCTGTTCATTCCATGAATGAACAGAATAAACAACAGCTACCCATTGTAGAAGCTTAAAATAAATACCATTTAGAGAATGGAGGGGGAAAAAGGCAATTAAGCACTTATTTTAAGCATAACATCAAGGGTACATTTCGGTAAACAATAAAGGAAATAAATGTTGAAATAGACAGTAATTATTTCAACCTAGATGCAGAACAGTTCACCTGCAAGGTAACTCCTAGTCATTGTAGTCGATTCCATTGATACGGTATGTGGGCAACTGAAGGTGATGTGTGAAGGTGGACGAGTGACCAAAACAAAACAAGGCCGATTCAATTATCTTCCTTGATTGATTCCTTGAATTATGACAGGCATTCCTCATTTGCCGTGAACCTCGATTTGCACAAATTGATAGAAGGAAATGTATACAAGCAAAACAAGACACATTTGTTATTAGTCTGGTTTACCAGGTGGAATATTTGTAAGTGGTCAATTATATAAAGTGTTATTGTGTGGAAATGTAAGTTACTTCATCTCTACGTTTCTAAATGCTCCAGGCTTGACAACTTTTTTTTTTACAGACATTTAACCCCCCCTCCCCCCAAAAAAAAGAAAAAAAGAAGAAGAATAAAACAAATAAAAATAAAATATAAAATAAATAAATAAATGAACGAAATAATTTGTTTAAAAAAATTAATAAATAAAAAAATCCTATTTCAATATTGTTTGGAAATTGATGACTAGAAATAAAAATATTGAAGTTGTTACCCCCTAACAGTTCTACTCACTAAAAAGAATAATTCAAGTACCATGGACAGACAGTCAAAAGGAGTTTCTTGCAATGAGGTTCCACTGTATAGTACCGACTGTAAGATGAATTAAAGTCAGTAAATGTATTCAATTTTGAAATAACCCTCTGTTTCTCCTGTCTTAATACAGCCTGAAGTTATCGGGTCATCACATACGCCCCATCCCAAGTGTGGACACATTCTCCTACCCTGAGATGACGGTCGTGGATCATGTGAACACACTAGAAGAAGAGATCATTGAATCTGATGGAACGGTAGAAGAATTCTTTGCATACGATAAAGCGAGACAAGCGTGAGTGGAGTTTTTATAATAATAATAATAATAATAGTAATAATAAAATTCTTTTTGCCCAATTGATCGTGAGCCCGGCAGCCACTGAGCAGCGCCAGATCGACGTTGCTCTATCCCTTATTGTTGAATGCCAAACAAGGTAGCAACAACTCCCATCTTTTAACGTCTTTTGGTATGACGCGACCGGGGTTCGAACCCACGACCTCCCGGTTGTGAGGCGGACACTCTACTGACTGAGCCAACACTTCGTAGTTTGGAAGTGTGTATCCTCCCCCCCCCCCCATCCACCATATTATTCTTGCATTATTCTTGAGGTGATGCTTGCTGAAGGCGTATGTGTCATTCAAACTTCATTTTGATCCATCAAAACATCCAGGTATTTCTGGGAACCCCCCCCCCCCCCCCCCAAAAAAAAAAAAATTCCCTCTAAAGCAAGACTTTGGAGGAATGCGATACATTACAGAACGGGCAGTGCGCAAACACACTGGCGGCGTTCTGGAAATTCTCAGAGCCGCCAAAGACGAGGGATTCTGAAGAAGTGTTACGTCCTCCCTTTCGTCAAATGTACGATGTTTTATGTTTTCAGATAATGGCCTACAAACAGGTTTGTTCCCCCTTTTGACTTATACTACGGTATGCGATTTATACCCTTAAAAAGTCTCGAACCAAATGTAAAATTAGAGGGAAAAAACCTTAGAAATTAAGATCTTCAGATATTATTTTTTCCTTCAATAATGAAGTACGTTCTGTAGATTCATGACTATGATTTGTATTTCTTGAGAATCCAATGCCAGGAATGGTTAGAGGAGATAGCGGCATGAATGGCCTGCTATAGTTCAGGTCCAACTTAAGTTGATCTTAGTCTTTGTGAAACACTCCCACGAGGGAAGTAGTTGCGATGCCCTTCTGGTTCCAAAAAGAAAATCTGGGATCTGTTTCACAAAGCCTTTTTTCAATGACAGATGACAAAACCAGTGACATATCTGCTGATAACCAATCAGAAGCAAGGATTTCAGTAGCTTATAACAAAACCTGTCATTTGTCACTGATGACAAGTTTTGTGAAACTGATCTTCATTCTCCTGTGAAGATTGCAGAAGTAACATCTCTTTCAATTGAATGTATTTTTCATAATCAATTTTTCGAGTAAATTGTATCTTGCTTTTTCTACTTGCAGAGATGATGATAATCATGAGAGGAAACTGGATCACACGGCGCCAAGGAGAGAAGGCTTTCCCCCACTCACACCCAGTGCGTGCATACAGAACACGGTGCTTAGTCAAACCTTTGATGTCCTATGGGCTGAAGTAGTCACATGGATGAGGTTACTTATCAAGATACATCAAGAAGGTAATAATAATGATAGCGCTTAATACATCTATGATGTCTCGAAGCATTTTACGGATATACTACTACCCTGGTCATTGGATTCAATACTTTCCTGCACACACTGTGCACAATCTCCATTCCCTGGGGAGCATTCCAGCCAGGCGTTACTTGAAGCTCAAAATCTGTCTGACCAACAATGACGGTCGCATCCTACCGGGTACCCATTTAACACCTTGGTAGAGAGTAGCAAGTGCAGGTTAATATCTTGCCAAAGAATAGTAGTGCCGTGTCGTGATTTGAACCCTCGACCTTCGCATCTCCAGTCAAGCGCCTTAAACCACTTGGCCACGTAAAGATTGCATCTTATTCATCAGTTTGTGGGACTATGATATGGAATTGATAAGAAAATATTATATGGAATTGATAAGATATTATTTTTGATACTGTGTACAGTGCAATAATTTCATGTAACTTTGAGCAAGACTGGGTCAATATCTTACCATTTTGATGATGCCAAAACCTCGCAGTATACACCAATGATTAAGTGTTACATGATCAACCTCTTCCAATAGTTTCCACACAGGTTCTTTCTCAATGCAATCGCATGACCGGAACTCGACTTTATCTTTAAAAATGGCATCATTGACAAATGAAAATGTATGGGTTTTATACCTCAGTCACGCCTTTGCCTATTTGGCTTGCGTATTGCTGCGTATTTATGGCAAGCCATTTTAACATTTATTTCTATTTCTTGATATCAAGAAATGATTTTCTGTTGTAAAGCAATGGTAATTCTTGATATCAAGAAATAGGAATAAATTTTAAAACGGCTTGCCATAAATACGCAGCAATACGCAAGCCAAATACGCAAAGGTGTGACTGCAGGCATAAGGAATGCATGTTCTAATTTAATGCAAGGAATACTTGCCATGGGACGGCATTGATGAGACAATGATTAAAACACAGACATGACATTCTAAGCCTTGCAGAACTTGAATCACAAGTGTTCACCAGACCAAAGGCTATACAGTCAAATTTGTCTACAGCGACCGCCCAAGGGAAACACAAAAAGTTGTATTTGTAGACAGGTTCCTTTAGTACATGTTGCAATATGAGAAATCATTTTGAAGGGAAACAAAAAATATGCTTGATGCAGACAGGTGGTCTTTGTGGACAGGTGGTCACTAAACCAGGTTTGACTGTATATATATACCAGCGTGGACCAATCCTTTATATTCTTGGGTCAATTTCTAGATAAAGAAAAGTGGTCTTTGTAGACAGGATCCTTTAGTACATGTTTCAATGAGAAACCTTTTTCAAGGGAAACAGAAAATGTGCTTGTTGCAGACAGGTGGTTTTTGTAGACAGGTGGTCACTAAAACAGGTTTGACTGTATATATACCAGCGTGGACCAATCCTTTATATTCTTGGTCAATTTCTAGATAAGGAGAAGAACCTAATGAGCCGACCAGCCGTGGAGCCTGATCATCCAGATACCAATCTGACACCTACCATGGCACCTACCTACGTCATACCACTCAGCCCCAGCCCTCTGGGGGTGACGGCAGGGAGATTCATGGACCCGCCTAGCAAACTAGCTCCTATAGGATCTGTAAGTGTATTAACCTAACTTCTTGGGACAGGATTCACTTGTCCTTTAATTATTGGCAACAATGCTATTTTTCTTTTATCGCTATATGGTTTAAAAAAAATGTAATGTCTCTGATAATAATGTACATGGGAGAGAATGGTGTTGAAAAGTTGAACATTTGCAAATGTTGATTAAAAAAGCAATGATTTTGAATTTCCCAATGTGTTGCCAATTTAAGGATTTAAAATCTTATTTCCTTTTTAAAATTCCTGACATCAAATGCGAGATAGTTATAAAACAAAAATGGATGCAGTACGTGCAGAACTTTTTTCCCTTTCTGTTCATGCATCTTGCATATTTTTTGAGGCTCTGAATCAAAAGTTATTGGGACAAACTATAAAATTTGGAATGATTGTCACAAAAGGGTAAATACTGAATATGAAATATTAATATTGTACCCAGTATTAAGCTTGGCTAAAACACTTTGACAGCTTTAATTAGCCGATTAGTTTGGAGGCTATGATTAGCAGGCATATCATTCATATGCAGTCATTATAAGCTGCGCTCAATTATTTAGTGCGTCTAATACAAGTTAATTGCACATTATTTTGGATCGACTTTGTAACCTCAGTAATCTTCTGCAAGGAATTTTACCTCAGAGACAGCTGTAACAGTAAAATGCTTTATTTATATGGTCTGTTAAGAAGTTCACTGACCTCTCAAATTTTTGCATTAACCCTTTTAGTTCCGTGTGGGACCGTCGACGTCCTTCAACTGGCAGGCACCCAAGTCCAAATCGCTGACCGGCGTGATGACCATCTCGTCAAAGGCACTTCATATTCGACAGGGGGAGAAAGACAGGGTACCATCTGCTATGACGTAAGTACAACACATTCACACAATGGATTCCCTGTAATGATACTAGTCACAGTTGTATACCACTTAAAGGGGCAGTGGAGGTCTTGTTTCAGACTGCAAATGCCTTCAAAGTGCACGGTTATTGCTCTTATTCTTATTTAAGACATTTCTAATGCTCTTTTAGGACCTAAATTGGCTATGAACGTAATTTTAGACACCAAAATGTGTGAAATTTAGCCAATACGATCATACCAATTCAATTCCACTTTCAAAAAGATCCGGTGACCTTTAATTAATTAATTAGTTAATGATAACAATACACAATAACAAAGCCAACAAAAAGCCAACATCGGCATTGGCTGAAATAAAATGTATAAAGCGCTATCTCGTTTTTTTCAACGGCTGGTTCAAATTATCAAATATTTGTGGGGCACTACAAATATTAGAAATCGTTATATTTATGAATATTTCAGCCATCTCTGAACCGATTTTGATCAAACAGATGATTTTGTCAATAAAATTATATGTTCTTTCAAATTTGACATTCGGTTTACCTCACAAAAACTTATTTTTTGTAGCGCCCTCTGCACCAAAACTCAACTATCCCTTTAATACAATGTTTCTAAGCGCTTTAAATGTGTAATTATTACTATCCCGGTCATTAGATTCAAATTCTAATCTGCACATGATGGTACACATGCTCTGCTCCCCTGGGGAGTATTCCAGTTAGCACCATGTGTATACAATAGCGTAGACAACACAGTCATCACAGGTTGTTCATGTGTATAGTGCAGTTTGCCTTTGTCATGATTTACGTCCCAGGATGACATCCAAATAATTTTCGATGTCTCCTTTGTTTAATATTACAGAGGAAAAAAACACACAGAAGCTTTAATTATTGCTAGTACTCTCCTGTTTATCATCTAAATTCAAAGACATTGGACCAAAGTTTTTTGAGGGCTTACCAATACTGTACATGACTTTAAAGTGGCTCGATAACATTGTCTCAGATTCTGAAACAAAATCCTGGATTTAGCTCATGCTGCACTGATAATTACATGTAGAAACCTTTAGGTCAGTCCGGAACTCCATGACTTTTACTTTTTTGAGGCACTTCATGATCATTTTGAAACGCAATTTTTTAGGGCTTCAATATTACACCATATCACAGACACTGATAACATGTAGGGCCATGCATCTTTGATTTAACTTTGTTAAACGATGCCTTTAAAACTTGTGCATTTGTATTTTGCAGTGAGGAATCTCCTGCGCTGCTCCCAGCCACCAAGGGAATCAGCAGCAGACCTACCAGTACGAGAATATCTGATGTTCCCGGCCACCGTCTACCATCAGCTAGGGTTGGTAGGAGGAGTCTTCGACCCATCGAGAGGGCCAAGACACCCAGTGTACCGGGCATGGACGCTCTCATTACTGGCAAGAGAATGTGAGTTGATTGTAAAGTGTAACCTGTCTATAGCGACTGCCTAAGGGAAACAAAAAGTGGTCTTTGTAGACAGGTTCTTTTAATACATGTTTTAATGAGAAACCATTTTGAAGGGGGAAAAAATTGTGGTCTTTGTAGACAGGTGGTCTCTAAAGCAGGTTTGACTGTACCATTTCATTGCTTTTCCTGGGGCAGTATTCTGAAAATCTTTTATGTTGGGGGAAAATGATTTTCATAACAAACTCAAAACACGTGGAACTAACACTTAATACCTATGATGTTGTATACATAGATGCCTCTTATAACTTCAGGCGAACGCAGCCAGCTTTTGGTAGACATTAACAAATGATTTGTCCCAGTTTTAATTTGTTACGACAGTTAACATCGTTTTGCTTAAGTTAAAGATACCACCCCTGTTGACTCCATAGTTATCTCAAGTTTCTTTGATTAGAAAGAAGATTGATCTCAGAAATTAAAACAGAAAAAGTTTTAGAAACAGAGAAACCTTTTGAGTAAATCAGAGACACAGGTCAGAGACTCTTTGAGAAAAAAAAATCAAAGAAACAATCTTGAAGTTATGAGTTCGTTTTTTAATTATCGCAAAGATCACAAAATGTAGCGAGCAATAATAAACCAAATGCAATTCGGATATAAAGCTATAATGTCAAGTTGCACTGCATACTTTTGGGTTTATAATTTTCAATTTCATATATCCCAAAAGTACCTTTCTGGAGCTCCTAAAATCTCATTCAGGAACCCTGGTAAAAAAAAAAAGAAGACAAACTTGTTGTTGAGCCCCTTTTTAAAAACAGATAGATGAACAGTACAACATCACTCCTGACGATGG
Source organism: Strongylocentrotus purpuratus (assembly GCF_000002235.5). Lineage (NCBI taxonomy): Eukaryota > Metazoa > Echinodermata > Echinoidea > Camarodonta > Strongylocentrotidae > Strongylocentrotus > Strongylocentrotus purpuratus. The sequence continues at coordinate 12,758,648 of NW_022145595.1, forward strand.
ATAGTCAACCTGTTCGAAATGTCGAGCCCCTCCTACTGCCCATCCTCTCCAACCGGCGCTATAGTTCTCTTAAGAACTATAAACTAAAAGACAGATTACCAACAGATTACCAACAGTTTTTTTCAGGACTACACACACTCAAGAAAGAAAGAAAGATTACCGACAGTCCTTTTCAGGACTCCCCAATCCTCCCCTCTCTCACATGGTGAACTGTAAGCCTATTGTATAGTACAACATCAGGAAATGACTTTCAAAAATATTTCAGCTTTGCGGATTTGATTTGATATAGGAATTTCACAGATGTATGATGAATTAGAAATTAGTATACAAATAATACACAGCAGTGAGGGCATTAGTAAGAATTACCCACACAAGGACAAGGTACCTTTTGAACAGTCTAGGGTGTCTGGACTGATTTGAAGGTACAGAGAATGGGTAATTTTTTACAAATGACCGAACAAAATGATGTGTATTATTTGTTTTATAAGATAATGTTTTATTTGTTCTTATAAAATGATGTTTTATTTGTTTTATAAGATGATGTTTTTTAACATGATTTTTACTAATGATCATTAGCATTTGATAATGACCGGTCATTATCAAAATTAATGCCTGGTCATGTGTACGCTCTCAACCAATCATTTGATTAGGTTCCACTTCATCATCTTATAATATTGAATGTGCTTGTGTTTCCTGTTCCAGGATGACTGCTAATGACAGGTTGAGTTCTCCGCCCCATCCCATGGCTGTTTCACCCCCTCGTCAGTTCAGTCGGAACACCATGCTACCTCCTATTGAGTCTGCTCAAGAGAATGGCCTCTACAGGGAACACCAAAGACCTCCTGTAAGTATGAGCTCAAATTACATAATAATAATATTCCGCTTTTATATAGTGCTTAAACCCCACTGTCCTACTTGTAGCTGCTTGCTCCCTCTATATAGAAAACTTCCCCAATCGGTGCCTGTTGGTCCCCCATGATCCTCTTTTTCTTATGTTAGTTGAGTGCTGAGTTAATGAGATAGCCACCTGTCAGTGACCTCGCTGTGTGGTCTAATCCTTTCTGGCCCAGTAATGTCTCTAAGAGCTTTACAGATATACTTTTACCTCGATCGTTGGATTCAATACTTGCCCGCAGACACTGTGTACACAATCTCCACTCCCTGGGAGCATTCCAACCAGGCGTTACTTGACGCTCAAAAACTGTTTGACCAACAATGACGGTCGCATCCTACCGGGTACCCATTAAACACCTGGGGTGGAGAGTAGCAGAAATATAAGACAAAACGAAAAGGCAAAAACCGAAGGTTTCTTATGGGATTTTCCAGTAGTGTATATGGCAGTAAAAAAGACAAAACAATGATTTTTCTAAATTGTTTGTGAGCCTTTTAAATGGTTTATATCATCAGTCATTCTTTATGTTTAACTGACTTGACCCTCCTAAACCACGAGTGTTGAAAATGTTGGGCGGAACACATGGTTCGCGGTTTGAGCCCCTCTACGGCACTGATGTCCTTTGGCAAGACATTTATCTACATTTGCCACACTCGACCCATGTGATGTAAATGGGTACCTGGTAGGAATTAATTCCTTAAAATGCCAGCCATGCTAAAGCCTAGGTAATACTTGTGGAGTGCCAGGAGTGTCAAGTTTGACAGACATGAGCGCTAAACAAGAACCCACTATTGTTATCATTATTAAATAGTGCAGCGGGTTCTTAACGTGCACAGGTGGTAACTCTCTTACCCACTTGGCCTCCATTTAAAGAGAAGGTTGAGTTCTGGGAAGAGGTGAAAAATATTTTGTGAGCGTTATCATTGTTATTATGCAAGTGTGGAAGAACATCAGATAAAAGGTGTTCCCTGAAAAGCATGGCTCTTCAAATGCCTTAATATTCTAAATATGGCATGTAACATCATAAAAATCAGGATGGATTTTTACGCCACATGTTCGTGTAGTCCCATATACACCTTTCTGTGCTTGTAACTTTATCAAGACTGGGCCAAATTTCTTATCATTTTGGTGATTCCAGAATCTACTTATATGCTAGATGATCAACCTTTTCTGATCCTTAATTTCCATGTTTCTTTCACAATGCAATCGCATGACCAGAACTCAACTTTATCTTTAACGCTGTTGTTCTTGTTATTCCTTTTCTTCACCGTAGACGTCATCGGGGAAGTGGGATCTTCCAAGGCATCGGATATCTAGTGCCGTCATCGATGGTGGAGGGCAGAGGCCGAATAAGAATCTACAGCCATTCCCTTACAATGACTCCAGGCCGAACACTACACATTCTTTCAGAGACAGGGTAGGTTGGTCTTTAAAGGGACTTGGTAGCATTGTTCAGATGGGAGATAGTGGTGCTAAGGTAGTGACTTCAATGCTAGATGTACAATTAAAGATAATCTGAAAATTTGAGTGAAAACGGACCATTATTCATGGTACAAATTGGGAATTAAAACTGATCTGATCGATTCCTTAATTCACCCTGCTATATTATTACAATTTTATTACATTTTAGGTGCATGTAAATCGTTACAAAGCAATAAAATGGCTCTGCATTCCATTCCAGACATTTAAGTGCTGACAGATTTTTTATAGCCTGTTTTATGTCTTTATGGAAAAACGGCTGGGAAAATTCAAAAATGTTTGGGAGAATTTACTGTTTATCACTGTTAGAGGTTGTCATACATTGACGCCTTCAAAGAAAACCATAGATATCTTCGTGGTTTGAGACTTTTATCAGGATTTTTTGCTTGTCAGTGGGTTAGTACAGTAGAAGGAATATATTAAGTAACCTTTTATACAATAATTAAGCGAATTTTTCATCAACCTTCAACAATGTTACCGAATCACTTTAATAGAAAACACTGTCATTTGCCTCTTCCTCGTCTTTGGCCGTGTCCTCCCCTTCCCACTTTTTCTTTTACATCTCTCCTACCTTTGATTGATTGATTGATATGTTTTATTTCAAATTGGGTAATTTAAAAAAAAAAAAAACAGGTTTAAACATTTACAATGTACATATAAAATCAAATTAAATATGTGAAACAAAGTAATAACATTTAAATACAAATAGTTGGAAAATGAAATAGGGTGTATCAGTAAAAGCCTATGTGGCTTGACAAGTTGATACACCCATTACAAAGAGTGAACAAAATTATATATAAATTTCAGGTAGCTGTCGGTTACATACTAAATGTGTTTATTCCTCTCATTCAATATTTATCAGGTAAATTCTCTGATGGAAAGTGGGATATTGTTCTATGTTTGGAGACAGCTTTTTGGTAGATGAGAGTCTGGATTTGGGAATAATGAGTACACGTATATGTTTGTCAGGTGTTGAGCATAGGTTATGAGCTGGTTTATAATATATGGAGAGTGTCATTAAAGGCACACTGTCCTACTTGTAGCTACTTGCTCCCTCTATATAGAAAACTTCCCCAATCGGTGCCTGTTGGTCCCCCATGACCCTCTTTTTCTTATGTTAAATGAGAGCTGAGTTAATGAGATAGCCACCTGTCACAGTGACTTCGTAGGCTCGCTGGGTGGTCTAATCCCTTCTAGCTGAAGTATTAAAGCCTGCCTTTAAGATATTTAGGTACCGTATAATTCAGAACTTTGAAGACATACAAGCAGGTCTTCAGAAGAAACATGTTGTAGAGATAACCAGTAGAGTTACTTATTCGAGGGAGAAGTACGAGTCCAAGATCCCAGAATATTAATCTAGCAGTTAGATTCTGGACAGTTTCAAGTTTCAGTATGATTCCCAGTTCCATTGATTAGGAAAGTTTGGCCAACCCGGTTCGAGTTGGACACAATATGGCGACTGGGCAAGCACAAAACAAAAGAATATACACCAATGTTGTGACCCAGTGAAACCAAATTGGCCAAACTCTGTGTATAGATGGCTCTGATGATACCTATGTCACTCCGCCATCTCTGTCTATCTTTGTCCACAGTCTTCTGACATGATGCTAGCCAGACGATCCTCCACGCCTCAGAGCAACCTCAACATCTTCAAAGCCGCTTCAGGAACCATGCAAGGTATAGTGTTTCTCTTACACCTCGGTAACACCTTTGCGTATCTGGCTTGCGTATTGTTTTAACATTTATTCCTTTTTCTTGATATCAAGAAATGAATTCTTGATATCAAGAAATGATTTTCTGTTGTAAAGCAATGAGAATTCTTGTTATCAAGAATTCGATTTCTTGATATCAAGAATTAATTTCCTGATATCAAGAATTCAATTCTTGATATCAAGAAAATAGGAATAAATGTTAAAACCGCTTGCCATTAGTACGCAGAGGTGTTACAAAAGTCTGTGTGAAATGATAAACTCGTTGTTGTAGAGGTGTCATTGTCTAGTGGATAAGTCACTGGACTGTGGATCGCAAGGTTTGTGGTTACTAATGCCTTGTGACAAGATATTAATCTACATTTGCCACTCTCCACCCAGGTGAGGTAAATGGGTACCCTATAGGGAAAAACTTCCTTGAATGCTTGAGCGCCTGTCATTTCATCTCTATCATCTTTTCTCTCTTCCTAGGGGTACCTGGACAGCTGAATGACCTTGGGGTCATCACAGGGCGTGGCATCAACCCTGGCGGACTCTCCCAGCTGGAGGGTAACATCGGTAACAGTCAGTACGGGTCCCAGCAGCAGAGCTACCTCAAGACGTTATAGCGATGGCTCCCTGTGCGGCTGACTTAAAGGCGCACACAAACACACAAACTATTGAACTTTTTTTCTTCATATTATGAAACAATTCGCCAAAGAGTCATGCTGCGCAACCAGTGTTTCTTATTGTGTCAATGTTTGATCAGAACTGGAAGGCTGGACGCTGTATGAGTCAATCCCCGGCTGTGAAAGATGACGTTTGGAGACATGTCAGAAAGAGCCATGCTCCGCAACAAGTGTTTCTTATTGTGTCAATGTTTGATCAGAACTGGATGGCTGGACGCTGTACGAGTCGATCCCTGAGTGTGAAAGATGACGTTTTGAGACATGTCACAAAGAGCCATGCTGCACAACCAGTGTTTCTTCTTGTGTCGGTGTTAGATAAGAGCTGGACGCTGTATGAGTCAACCCTCGACTATGAAAGATGACATTTTGAGACATGTCACAAAGAGCCATGCTGCGCGACCAGTGTTTCTTATTGTGTCAATGTTTGATCAGAACTGGATGGCTGGACGATGTATGAGTTGATCCCCGACTGTGAGAGATGACGTTTTGAAACATGTCACAGATCAAGTGCTATGAGTACCTGGCTGTGGAGAAGACATCATGTTTAGCTTCACTTCAAATATCAAGAAATTGGAAAAATGCAGAGAGGCTCAATTGGACCAGGTCCTGTAGACCAGGGGGTGTTTCACAAAGACCCTAAAGTCGAACTTAACTCGAAGTTGGACTTAAAAATTATGGAGAGCCATTTGTAGCCTTAAAATAAAACATATTCAAAAGCGAAAAATCAAGTATTTTAGACTTTTTATAAATTCCACATCAAGAACATGAAATCTCCTTGTTAATAGAAAATACATATACATGTATGTATGATTTTAATCAACATTTTATGCCTTTTAAAATAACTTTTACAAAATATTTTCAAATATGCTAACGGCTTTCCATAATTGTTGAATCCAACATAGAGATAAGTTCAACTTAGGATGTTTGTGAAACACCCCCTGGTCCTGTAGACCAAGTCATATGGACTTGGTTTGTGGACCTGGTGAACAGTTGGTACTTGAAGCTGATTAAAATGTTTGTGCCGAGTTCACGTTGAACTGTCACTGCAATTTCGTCTGTTTCCTTGTCTAAAACTGTGGTGTTAAAACAGAGATGCCAAATTATTGCTCTTTTGTGTTTCTGATCTCTTTTTTTAAATGACGATTTCTTTACAATGTGCGTTGAAAACTTGAACGATTTGTGTCTCTTTTTGCAGGCCTTTGATATGCAGATGATAGCTACAGGGGCATGTACAAACATAAGGAGAGAATGTATCATTATGCTATTCCCTCAAAATAAACGAACTGGAACTTTTTTTTTTTTTTTTTCCCCATGATCATGGAAAAACCTTGAAAGTCATGGAAAAATACATTATTCTGGAAAGTCATAGAAATACAATTTTTAAAAATCTCCCCAAAATATGGAAAATCATGGAAATTGTGAGAGGAGGTGGAGGTCATCACAAACATGAAATAATATATATCACTGGGCTATACTCGTAGTCGTTAAATGCCACAACCCATACCAAAATGGGACTTACCTGGTCATGAAAGTCATGGAATTTGGTTCTCAAATTTCTGTGGGAACCCTGATAAAATTCCAATTTAATTTTTTGGGGTTAGTCATGGTAATGAAGTTGGTTTCCATATACAATTACATATGTTTGTTTATGCATTTCAGAAAATTACATATTGCTCGGCATTTGCAGAAGCTTGCAAAAGGATACACAATTTTTAGGCAGTCTGAATTTCACTTTTAAAACATATACCTGTATCTTGCTAAAGGGTTGCAAGTAATCATTTGAGACTCCTTCAGATATGACTTGGCAAACTGTCGCAAAAGAAAATGTTTTAAAATAAAATAATCTGTGAACGAATGACAACTTTGCACAACACAGGTCCTGCATGTATTCATTTAGCTCTGTGTTACATGTATAAGATACAGAAATGTGATGTGTATTACACTTTTAATTAAAAAACAGCGACATATCTAAACGAGGCCTTACATTTTGAACAGCTAGAAACGCATTGGCCCGAATTCACAAAGGAGGTTTAGATTTAACCCAGGCTAAATCTAACCCTGGGTTATTTAGCCCAGGCTAAATCTAACCCACGGTTTAAACCTCGCTCGGTATTCACAAAGTGTGGGTTAAATAACCCATGGTCTAAATCTAACCCACGGTTTAACCCACGGTTTAAGCATGCCTAAGAGACCAAAAATATAAACTGAGCATGCGCAGAATTGAAGCATTGAACTGAGCATGCGCGCTCAGTACACTTGGTTACTCCACCTAGTTCACCGTCGTCTGCTAAGTCCAAATTCAGTTGTATTTGGGCTATTACTCTTCGCCTACAAGTAGAGACTGAAAACCGACCGATTTTAAGTTGAGATAAGACTTTAAACCACTATTCACATACTAAAACAGTTCTCTGACAGATGTCCTCAAAATATTACCGAATTTCGCAAAAATTACCTCAATAATTCCTCACTATCGTTGTTAATTTATGGCCTATAATCGTCCGACATAATTATGATCAGCTGGGCATCACAACACACTAAACATCGACAGTTTTCGTGGAAGAGTCCACAAAAAACTTCTGTAAACGACCCTTAAACCAGAGTGAAAATTTTCTATGATGTAGTGTTCATTTTAGAGCTATATGATCACATTTTCGTTGATTGTTATGATGATTTTAGAGCGTAGGTCACACTTTAGTTTAGCAATTAATCAATCCGAAGTAAGAGTAGACTCGTGTTATATAATAGCGTAGACTCCGTAGAGGCAGCGAAAGCGATCGATGACGTTTAGTCCAGAATGTGTTGATGATGTAGAAAGAAAGGGCTGAAAGGTTACGATAAATACTATCTGATAGAAAATACTGGCATTAATGCATAAAATGCATAGATGTATTGAGAAGAAAAAAAACCGGGCTTACTGGTCATATAAAATAAGCAAAAACAAGGCAGTCTTGACATGTGATAAAGAATTATTAGGCCTAATTCGGGGGGGGGGGGGGGGGGGGGGGGGGGACATTAATTGTTTTCTTAGGGGATGGTTTTTTTTTTTTTGAGGGGGGGGGGAGTTAATTTTGTTCTTAATTTTTCATAGGGGGGAGGGGGCATTAATTGTTTTCTTACGGGGTGGGGGTAATTTTGTTTTTAATTTTTCTTAGGGGGGAGGGGGCATTAATTGTTTTTTTAGGGGAGGCATTAATTTTTTCTGAATTTGTTTATTTGCTGTATTAATTCTTTTCTTAGGGGGGCGTTCATTTTTTTTTCCTTAATTTTTCTGCTTTATTGAATTTCTCAAGGGAATAGTGATTTAAACACAAAGAAAAGAACTTTTTTGTAAATTTCGTCTCTACTTCTCACTCTTTCACCTTCCTTGTTTTTGTTTGTTGTCTCTCTTTTTTCACCAGCTCTCCACCCCACCTCTCTCAAATATCTTTTTATTTTGTTAGAACTCCATTTGTTAAAATCCCTCTCGTACCCCTTTTCTTTCTCTTTTTTCTCCATCTCTCTCTCTCACACATACCCTTTCTCCTTCTTTCTTCATCTCTCTCTCTCTTTATCTTTTTCTCTCTCTCTGCGGGTGTTTGGATTTAGCGAAATATACTGAATCCATTTTAATTCATGGTGTGTACTGGGTAATTATAAGTAATAGATAACAGCAAATGGTATATTAATAATTAAACAAGATAAACAAAGTAGGTCATTCACTTGTAAAACGTTTACCTCCTAACTTAATGATTTCACGAGAAAAACCACATCATCAAACAAGAGAAATTTATATTTAAATATTGACGATTTAATATGGATAATCAAAACAAGTATTCAAGGTTATTGACGAAGACAATGTTGAAGTCGATGATGATGTCAGTGATGATAATGATGACAGCAATGTTGTCGGTGGCGATGGTGATGAAGCAGTCAAATAACGATTTCAGTGATGATGTTGATGAAGATGATGACGATTTCCCTTTCAAAGTGGTTGGTACCTTTTGCAAAAATGTTTTTGGGAGGAACTATATCAACCATTAGATTTCAAATCATATGGTCTAATTGTTTCAGACCACAGTACTGCATGGGTGTACGTTTCGTTCAGAGAAACCAAAGGGTGAACCAATTCCATATCGGTCATTTAATTAATTGGATTAAAAGTAAATGGGGAGCATCTCCAAAAAAAGGGAAAATTTTCATTTCATTAATAGAGTATCTGTTCTTCCTATTAATAAAATACAGGGCTTGATCTCCACCAGGACTCCTGATGTAGACATGAGTCCTATCAATTGCACCTAGAAAACCTGGCAACCTGCAGTATTGGTAGAACTGCTGCTGTGTTGCTTCTACTTCTTCTCTTGATGTTGGGAACTTCATGAATTCTTTCCTTCTTCTTTCAAATGCTTCTGACACGTCTTTGATGACTCTGCATACAGAAGACTGTGAAAGTTGTGCCTCATCACCATGCATCTTTTGGAATGACCCTGTAAAAAGAAAAAAATCCTTTTAGTGAAATATCAACTAGTACAATTTCTTACAAGTTACATGGCCAGATCAAATTCTCAAACTGAGAAATGTTTAAAGTCCTTAAAATTGTAGAATAGATTTTTTATTAAATCAGGGCTGTCAACCCTCTTGCATTTAGAGGGAGTCTCACGCCACCACGCCCTTCCTCCCGCTTTGATGTAGAATCTCCCGGTTTATGAAAAAACCTCCCGCAAAACATGGTAACCGCAATTTTACCCTTTTACTTTTTCGCTCAGCCCAGATTAAATAGAAATTTACTAAATACTAAATAAGGTAAATTACTCACCAAAAGCATAGAATCGACGTGCTGTCACTACCTGTATAGGTATTGGGTCGTTTCTGTCTGTCGTCCTCCTCAGCTCTTCATCCACCAAGTTGATGAGGTAGAGCGCTGTCTCTTTGGAAAACCAGTACCTGGTCCGAAATGACTTATCATCATACACTTCAAAAGGGTTCATGGGTCACGAAGGCCTCTCTGAGGTCTGCCTATCAACTCTCTGTTCCGATCAAGCTGGCGGAGATGGTGAATATATTCAGCCATGCTGTCTCTGTCACAACAAAATAGAAAAAAGTGAATTAAAATTAGAACATATGAAATGAAAAAATATCATTCATTGTTTATCAAATAAATCCTATGATATTACATGTTTTGCATTCTTTGTATTGTAGACAATCTGATTTTGAATAGCTTTTGCAAACTCTAAAAAAAATATTAACGATACTTTGATTGCATTAAAGAAATGAGTGCTATTGATTCATACTATTGGGCAATTAGAAAAGATGATGTCACTGAACCTCCATAAGAACGTAGGGGCCAATTCCTGTCATGTTTTGTTAAAAATCTACTCATGCTTGATAAAATGTGAAATTAGATACATGTAGATGTACAAATTAGCATTAGATGTCCCATGTGAAAGGTTGAATTTGACTAAGATTACATGTAGATTAGGAAGAACACACATTGATTTATTGGCTATTTGATTGCACAGATTTTAAACTTGCTTCAAAATTCAAGTAGGCCTAGGTCTAGGTCTACAACAATGTATTGATGTAGACTCTAACAGTAACAGTTAGGCCTAGACATGATCATGATGTAGACTAGTATAAATTTATAGGAGATGAGTGTAGAGACATTCGACAGTCAGTACTAGAGTCTAGTCTAGAGTCTAGATCTAGTAGATCTAGATGGGCCTAAAGACAAAGTACCTCTCATTCAGCTCAGACTTGTGCTCGAACTCGGTGACGGTGAGACACACAAACACTCAACTTCTCAAGACACAACACAACAAACCATCGGCGCGGGCTTGGCATGAATTTATGAAAAGTAGACCTAGATCTAGTCTAGATTTCTAGTTTTACTTTTAGAAAGGTCTAGATTCTAGACCTAGACCACTAACTTTAGTCTAGATTCTAGATCTAGAGCCTGAGGTCTATACCGGTAGACCCTACGGCCTAGGTCTACTAGTTCTAACTTGTTAGATCTAGAAAGTCTAGAGTACTAGACTAGACCTCTAGACCTAGATCTAGATCTAGACTAGACCTAGACTAGATCTAGGTCTAGACCCTAGGCCTAGGACTAGTCTAGATCTAGATCTAGGTCCATTTTGAAAAATATTTTATTCCATTTCAATTTCTAAATCTAGAATAGGGTCTAGACTAGACTAGATCTAGTCTAGACTCTAGATCTATCATCTAGATCTAGACTAGGGTCTAGGTCTATTTCTAGACCTCTAGATCTAGGCTAGATAGTCTAGATCTAGTCTAGACTAGATCTAACTTTAGATCTGCATCTTTTACAATAATTTACAAAATACTTTTAATAAATTCATGCCATGGTTTGGCGTGCTTTGACTAATTTCTTGAAACTGAGGACTAACGTTAGATCTAGATTATTAGATCTAGATCTAGTCTAGGCCTAGTCTAGTCTAGATCTAGATCTATCATCTAGCCTAGGCCCACGTCGTGTTTGCGTGTCTCACTGCCACCGACTTCGAGCTCAAGCTCAGGTCTACCGAGTGTCAGTGTAGAAATCTAGGCCTAGTAGTACTAGAGACTAGTCTAGATCTAGGTCTAGACCAGGCCTCTGTATATAGTAGGCCTAGATCTAAGTTAGACTAGACTAGTAAAATCCATCAGTGTGGAAGAATTTTCATTTTCATTTCGGCATTTTTCGTTCTCCGTTAGTCAGATGAGAAGCAGCATCAGCAGAGGAGAAAATACAAATGGAACTGTCGCTACCCCCCCCCCCCCGAGGCCAGGAATGTCTCAAATGTCATGATTAACATATTTTTCTTCCCGAATCACACAATTGTGTGATGTTATAGGCCTAACTAATTTCGTATTGTTAGCTGGCACATTCGCAGTTATTGCGAAATTGCCTTGCCTCGCAGGATTACATAAACAACACAACACAAATACACACGCATGGGTCCGAGCTGCGTTAGGTTCTGCGACAATGTTCGCAAAGGCTGTGCAACTTACGATGAAGATTATTATTCGTGCACTTTTTACGCATATAAATCATGTTCAATTGGGCTTCCATTGTAGCAGAACTGAGAATATGGTACAAATATGTTGTGAATAACTAAAAATACTTACAATGTAGGCTATCAAAGTTGAAAAAACAGCAACTTTGTGAAGGTCTCTTCACTTTGTTTCACCACAAATTTGTCAACAAAATTTGTACGGTCGTCTGCGCTAAATTAAAGCCAAAGCTCGCTGGTATGACGTCATATGACGCGTTTTTTTTTAGCCCGCTGTTTAAACCACCCTTCTGAGCAGGCTAAAATTATGACGTAATATGACGCGATTTAGCCTGGGTTAAATCTAAACTTCCTTTGTGAATACCAAAATAATTTCGGAGTACTACAGAGCAAACTACCTACGGGCAAACCCATCCAAGACTCAGGTGTGTGTTTTCCACTTGAAGAACAGGGAGGCAAAGAGAGAACTGAAGCTAAAGTGGAACAATGTGCAACTTAACCACTGCGAGCATCCAGTGTATTTAGGTGTAAAACTTGACCGCACTTTATCCTTCAAGAAACATATCGAGAAGACAATAGGCAAAGTAGAATCTCGAAATGCCATCATCGGGAAGCTAGTATCTTCACACTATGGCGCTGACCCCAAAACTGTACAAAGTGCAGCTGTTGCTCTATGCATGTCATCCGCAGAATATGCTTGCCCAGTTTGGAGCAGATCAGCCCATGTGAAGAAGCTTGACACCACACTCAATAACACATATCGAAAGATAACAGGATGTCTGAAACCAACAAAAGTTGAGGAGATATATCACCTCGCTGGCATTGGATCTCCTAACCAAAGGCGCACTAACACCTGCCTAAAGGAACGGATGAAGCAGGCGACAGATGACAGACACATGCTACACGGATACTTACAACCCCACAAACGACTTATATCCCGACACAGCTTCCTCGATTCTGTCCCACCACCTGAACAGAATCCTCCACCATCAGTCAAGCCCGTACTCATCAAAGGTCTTAACCTGAAGTGGCCGGAGTGGCAATGCCTAAATCGAATGCGGACGAGAATGGGACGGTGTAAGGTCAATATGGCAAGATGGGGCTATGCCCATGAAGGAGATACTCTCTGCGACTGCGGAGAGACTCAGACGATGGACCACCTCTTGCAGTGCGGCGGAACGGGTTGCACAGATGAAGACCTGTCCCTTGTTAATGAAACGGCCATTGCAGCAATCGAGCGATGGAAGAACTTAATTTAATTTAATTTACTTCTAAGTTAAGGAACTTTACATTACTATCTTGATCTAAGGAGACACGAACGAACGAACCAAAATAATGACCCATGGTCTAAAGCTCGGGGTTATGACGTATTATGACGCGATTTAGCCTGGGTTAAATCTAAACCTCCTTTGTGAATTCGGGCCATTAGGTCTCACTCCGAATTACTAGTACTGTTATAAACTGTGGTATGAAAAATGTGATGGCACAATTTGGACAAAGGTCAGACACTTTCCAGTCATTAATGTAAGAGAGTTTATAAGTCGAGTTTGGGAAATCACACGGGCAGCTGCTACAAGTCTAGTTGTATCATGCATAACAGAGAAAGGTCAACAAACTATTCAGGGAGGAGGCTTTTACATGGCTGAAATTATGAATACTACTATGCTACAGGTATTTTCTTCTGGTTCTTTTTCCATTGCCTCTAACAAAAACACAAAAAATAGCTTACTTTTTAGGTTATTACCCACTCGTGTTTCTTCTTTGCCTATTTTTACTTGAACTCCTCAACTATGTCTTTATCAATCCTTGTATGATATGATTTATATATTTCTGATTGGACATGTGGTTGATCTGTTTGTTTTGATATCATATAATTTTGTTGGTGGTTGGTCTTACTGAGGTATGCTTTTCCCTCCCCCCATCTCCGTTGGAAAGCGGTTTCTTTTAATTGAATCGGACTATCCTCCACTGTTTTATCAATTGTAATAGATAAAACATGAATAAATAAATAAATAAATCTCTTAAGTGGAATGTGCCAAGATTCAAATCGGTAGTCCTAGCTTCGTGGGTAGCTGGAGTGTTCCATAATGAAAATAAGGGGAGTGGAGCACGGGATAAGTGTCATCTTTAAAGATATTTCAAAGGTGTAGAAATGAACATTAATTGGAAATTGGAAAAGAAAAGGTTCTTTTTTTTCCTTGCAATTTGGAAATAAGGTGTGTCTATTATGCATTGCTTCAAAAAGTACTTTTCATTTTCTTCATTCATTTGCCAAATGCTACACTTTTACTCCACTCATAGAGTTCATTTCTTCTCTAAACGAAGGAAAATTGGGACAACTTTGTGAAAGTTTTGGGCAAAATCAATACGTTTTGTTACTTCTGCAACACACATCCAATGTTGCTTATCTTTAACATTTTCATCAAATTAATTTTTTTTTCTTCCAGACACCATGCTTAAACTAAACAATATAGAATTACAATTTACATTCATTTACAAAGAGTAGATTCTAGCTAATACACTCTACCTTATTTACGTTTTTCTGATATATACGTCAGGCATATTTTTCTTTGTATATATACATGTATTTTTGGAAGGAGGAGATAATGGACGGATAAATCTTGCCTTGTATGTGAAATCATTTTCATTATCATCTTTCCTGTTTGTTGTTGTTGTCTGTAGGTTCAGGGGTGTCTCGGGCATTTCGTAGAAGAAACCCGTAATAAACAAAATTGCATAAAATATCCTTGGTTTGTTTCCTATTTCCTTTGGCAAGGCATTAATCTACATTTGCCACACTCGACCCAGGTGAGGTAAATTGGTACCTGGCAGGAATTTATTCCTTGAAATGCGAGAGCGCTGTAATGGCAGCTAGGTTAAAGCCGGGGTAATAATTAATGCGCCTCAGAATTGAATTTCTAGATATCCGGTAGACAAAGCTATAGAAATTCCTATAATTATTATTATTATTATTTCCATTATGTATTCCTTATTCAGTTCCTTTTGGGTTTCAATTTTGTGCCTGGGATTGAACCCACAACCTTCTGCATTTCCAGTTGTATCCCTGTCCCAATGTTTGACAGGGGTTTTCTGGCCAACGAGAATGCCTTGGGCTCTTTTGTGACGAAACTATTTTCTAAATCTCATTAATTTCCAGTGGCGAAGTGTTATTTACAGATGACCTTTTGCCTCATTTTCAGCAAATTTTACAAAGTGTTTTTGCTCAGTTCACCAGGGCAATGTCTCGCGAAAACGTCATAAGTACAAGCTCAACGACATCCCATTAAAATGCGGGTTAAACTTAATACACGCATTTCAATGAGATGTCGTTGGACCTGTACTTATGACGGTCTCGTGAGTTGCTGCTCTGGTTCTTACGATCAGTGATTATTTACAATAACCCCCTGACTGTATTGGATGAATTTAACAAGAGGTGTGGCGTATAAAATGTGTCATCAATTGGAGAACTCAAAACAAATTTACACCTCCCCCGGGTCCCTGTCACTTCTCACTGAAATGAGTAGATAATAATAATAATAACAATATTTATAAAGCGCAACATATCCATCTCTAGAGATGCTCAAGGCGCATACAAATAATTTAAATTAATATTCAACATACTTAAGATGCTCTACTCCTGGATATTTCTCCCTGCTTTTCAACCAAATACTAACAATATAAGATCTATACTTTTCCTTTGGAATGACTGCTAAACCACCTGATGATGCGGCTTTTCATGTTGCATTATTAGACTGCATATGCTCAATTCTGTCCTGCCATTATGATTGTAATGATATTGTAGAACTTTAGATGGGATAGGCGTCAATGCAAGACTATTCCATATTTCACGAGAGAGGGTGTGCCCCTCCTATGTAATTTGTATGCTCTATGTTTGTATATGTATCTATATCACCTATTTATTTCGCCATTCATCTTGTGTAAATTGTTCCGTGTTTTACCTGAAATTCCAGATACAGTTCAGATTGATTTTTGAAATTTCATTTCGTGCGTGTGTGTGTGTGTGTTTATGTATGTTCATTGAGTCTGCAGCTACTCAGGGATATTTGGATGTGAATACTTTTTTTCTGCTTTTGCTGTACGAGATAAAGACAAGACTTAAAGAAATATGTCCTCCATGTTATAAAAATCTTATGCCTTTAAGCCATTGTAGATGGTCACATTTACTTGTAAAATGTTGTAAGGGATTGAAGCTTATATATATAATTAGGGGCTCTATCTTTATGGTGTTATGATCGAAAACTCTAGCAGTTGAATAAGGCATAAGACATACACTTTGATCATACCTCTCTCATTCTCCATACCATTTTTATATCTGTCTCTCCCCCCCCCCCCCCACCTCTCCGTCTCAATTTTTGCTCCTTCAAGCGCACTCTCTCTCTCTCTCTCGCTTCCTCCTTCATGCCTTCTCCCTCTAACGCCTCAGTCAGACCGTTTCGTATTTGGCTTGCGTATTGCTGCATATTTATGGCAAGCCGTTTTAACATTCATTCCTATTTATTCTTGATATCAAGAAATCGATTTTTTTATATCAAGAATCTGATTCTTTATATCAAGAATTACCATTGCTTTACAGCAAAAAATAATTTCTTGATATCAAGAAAAATAGGAATAAATGTTTAAACAGCTTGCCATAAATACGCAGCAATACGCAAGCCAAATACGCAAAGGTGTGACTGAGGCATAACACTAAACAAGTCTTGACCTCTCATCAGTGTATCATTCTATCCTTCCAGATAAATTACAATGTAGGTTTTTTTAGGTTGCTAAATGCTAGTTAAAGGTTTTAAGTGTTTGTTGTACTAGAATTGTATTCCTAGATCAGCAAATTGAAATCATTTCATCAGATTTTTAGACAATTGCCAACCATTCATATTCTTCAATAATAATGATAATCTGCACAAATATTGCCATGTTAGGCTCAATATTGTGCTGTTATATCAATTTTAGGGGAATATTTGTGAATTTATTTTTGATGTACTTTTAGTAGGCATTCTCCCCTGACTGTATAACAGTTGTGATAATTTGCGAAGATCAGTGGGCATTTTATTTCAAAAAGTCTAATTAGACCACAGATTTACAGGAAATATTAGACCACAGGTTTACAGGAAATATTAGACCACAGATTTACAGGAAATATTAGACCACAGGTTTACAGGAAATATTAGACCACAGGTTTACAGGAAATATTAGACCACAGATTTACAGGAAATATTAGACCACAGGTTTACAGGAAATATGAGACCACAGATTTACAGGAAATATGAGACCACAGATTTACAGGAAATATTAGACCACAGGTTTACAGGAAATATCAGACCACAGATTTACAGGAAATATTTTACCACAGGTTTACAGGAAATATTAGACCACAGATTTACAGGAAATATCAGACCACAGATTTACAGGAAATATTTGACCACAGATTTACAGGAAATATCAGACCACAGGTTTACAGGAAATATTAGACTACAGATTTACAGGAAATATTTGACCACAGATTTACAGGAAATATCAGACCACAGGTTTACAGGAAATATTAAACTACAGATTTACAGGAAATATTAGACCACATATTTACAGGAAATATGAGGACTGAAACAGGTTAAATGAGACTTCAGATGTTAATCATCAAAGACATGGGTCTTGTGGACCTTCTGAAAACTAGGCCAAAGGCTTATTACGCAAAAAGTTCTTGTGGCTTCAATTCTCTGTAGATCTAATATTTCTTTTCCATTTTTTTCAAGTCCAAATCCTCTTTTGTGTTTTCACTAAACTTCTACTGGATGTAGAGGAATTTTAAAGGATCCAGTTGAACATGTATTCTTTTCTATTGGTGTTATATAAAGTTAGCAAAATGAGTTCTAACCAACGAATACCAAACACTTCATAGCTTGAAAATAGTTTCAAGCAACCTGAAATATGTCTGTAATGTGATGTTTTGGTAAAAGTTTATTATAGTTTTGTAAAGCAATGCAATTATAATTTTGTTTAATGTAATTTCTTTATTCATTTTTATTGACATGTATAGGGGGAGGGGAGGGGGGGGGGGGGGGCAAGGTTGGTTCATGCAGTCCCGATTTTCATGTCCACTCATTGAAAAGCATTGAGTGAAATAAGTAATTTAATAATAATGTTTTGACATGATAATGACAGTTTGTCGTTATACATTGTTTAATTGTTATAAATCATGATGTGATATATATATATGTATTCAGATTAATATAAACCTTGTTTCAAAGGTTGTAAATAAAATTGTAAGAACTACATGACTATTGTATAACAGAAATTATACATGTATGAAGGGATAAGGAAATGTGTAGATTAAAATAAATCATATGACTTTGGTAAAAAGAAAATGTTATTAATGTTTCATTCTTGTGTGACTACTCTTATGTGAATGATGTTAACGTGGATCATGGATCACATGATTCTCTTAATACAAATAGTGTGCTTTTAAAGCGAGCAAGATTCTTGATATTACCCTAAATAAGATTTTAATGAAAGAGCCTCATTATATAATATCAGGGTTTTCTACAAAAAAAACTTGGATTAGAAGAGTTTCGATATATATATATATATATATATATATATATATATACATATATACTCGTTGATCTCCGGAATGATGCAGACACTTTTATCAATCCTTTTTTCGGATAAAACAATGGCATGATTAGCGAAAGTATTGAGAACAATATTCAGTGAGAAACAAATAAATAAACAAACAAACAAATTACAAAACAGAACCCTAAATTATTTTTTCCTATATTAACCCTAACCTTTCCAACATGTTATACAGTAAAGACGAGCAAGATGATGCAAGTGAAGGGACGCGATATTGATCCATATTGGAAGAAATAAATATCATTATTTAAATTGACACAGAGGAGAAGATTAAGAGAGACGGGTATAAAAGTGAAATGGGAAAGAGAAAGAGAAAGAAAGAGGATATTGAATAAACGAATCGACAACTTACGTATATAACCTCAAATTATTTGTTGCATGATATGTTTTATTCCTCGAAACAGAATCAAAACTAACTTCGTACATTTTCTTCTTCATCCAACACAAAATATAAAATGATATCGACCCTCCGTGAATATCCTTAATCCTACTTATCGAAACAAACATGCTTTTCATCGCAATAAACTTTGGGTTCGTGAAGGCTAATCGAATTCCAAAGGCTGCAATCAACCTACCTTATAACAAAATGTCTTAACATTACAACCATAACTCGTGAAATGCCATGGTTGTAGTAATTATTGTCGCCGAACAAAAGTTGTCGGAGCGTCGACCTGGGAACACGACGTACAGCGAGTGGAAATTTCGACGGCAACGTCGTTTTATCATTATGTATTATCAAAAACAAATCGCAACCTAACAAACGGGAAGAAAAAAACCGCAACCAAACTATCAACTTGAAAAAAAAAAATGTCAGAAATATCTTTCTCTCTGCAATAGCTGTTTAATTAATACATCCGTTTTAGAAGTCCTCTACCTGCACGCTTTCCAATTCTTCATACCCCAGTATAACAAAGTCATTTATTTTGGACTAGAGAGACAAAAAAAAACAACACATAATGTGGCCTTTTTTCTAGGGATGGGAGCGTCGAACAAGGATTGAATGTATGATCTCTCGTATTACCAACATGTCACGATTTGTTATAGTTTTGTAAGCGTGGGTGGATGTGTGTGTGTATGTGTATGTTTGTGTGCGCGTGCGTGACGATATGTTCGTGCGTGTTGCCTTTTCCCGTTGCCTCATAAATATTTCGAAGACCGTGTGATGACAACGGCGGATCTAATAAAAAACTATTGAAAAAAAAGTGTTGCCTATCCTATTGCATCATCAATATTTTGAAGACTGTTCGTATTGAAATGATTTCTACTGCAGAACGGCTCATGATAACGGCAGATTTAAGTACCCTTACTCCAAGACATATAAACAAATAAAGAGGCTATTATACATGATTTATATTTGAGGTTAGTTCCGAGATTAAAATAGGGTAAAAGCAATTAAGTGTAGTGTTCTAATTAACTTTATCTTATTGCCTCATAAATAAACACCTCAAAAAGTTGGGAAACTCAAGTATGTATCGATTATACACTCTCTTTTCATGGCACAATTATCGCCATGTTTAGTACCATTAAGACGTGGGTTTACTCCTTTTTATAACGTAATTAGTATGATATATTTTGTCATATAACTTACAGGTTATAATCATTGATTAACATTTGATATCGTAATAAAATCCCACTAGATTTGTATCTTCTTTTTGATCTCATATCTAGTATACATAATCAAGAATGAAATAAATTTACTGATGCCCTAAAGTGAAAATTATTTTATTTGAAATAACTAAAAATACCAATTATTATGTAGAATGTTATGATAACATACCCATTATCAAATATACACTTCCAGCTGAACATTAGTCCAGAATCTGACGGATCTAATTTTTAATAATCTCTACCACCGAGATCTCCCCCTACCACTTGCTGCAATCCGAATATGACATAATCCCCGAATCTCTTCGCCCGGCAGGGCATACCGATACGTACAGATTCTTAGATCGCATCATCTTCGGTTTTCGGCAGGTAGGGGACGGAAAAGATCGTGATCGTGATATAAGATAAGCTTCCATATTCAGGACTAGCTTTACATTTGTTCATATGAATTATTATTTATTAAAAAACTTGCTAAAAGCATAGGGAATAACCGATGAACACCATGAACTTAATGCAGCAATTCACGAGTAGGTGATTAATTTCACCATATCCTTTTGCACTCTCGCAAACAGTGCCTCCTGTTCATCCAAGGGTGAACACATACCACACAAAAATTACACCAAATGATTTAGAACAAAACACTCTTTCATAAGATGTATAATAACTTACTGTTCATGGATGATTTTAAAAATAATTAACAATTTTCAAGGTGTAAACTTTTTTTGACTCACACGGTATTAAGTATTGGCTGAGATATGACCATCTGAATAAATATGCCCTATGGGAACTCAAGTGTTATAGTATGGTGGCCCTGAAGGGACATCGCGAATAGACTAAATCGTGAAAAATATGCGATAAAATTCACGATATCGTCAATTTTATCGCATATTTTTCACGAAGAAATTCACGAAATTGACGATATCGTGAACTTTATCGTGAACTTTTCACGATGAAATTGACGATATCGTGAATTTTATCGTGAAAAGTTCACGATATAAAGTTCACGATATCGTCAATTTTATCGTGTACTCTATCGTGTACTCTATCGTGTACTCTCCTGACGGGCGCTTCGTAAACAAAACCAGCCCTAGCTGGGGGAGACAGAGAGAAGGAAAAAAAGGGAAAGGGAAAGAGAAGATAAAAGGAAAGAAAGAATAATAAGAAGAAAAGAGGGAAACGGGGGGGGGGGCGAAGGGCTCTTGCCTCCTCCTCACTCCCCCCCCCCCCCCCCGCCAAAAAATAAATAAGGAGAGAGAGAAGGGAAAGGGAAAGGGAAAGAAAATATAAAAGGAAAGAAAGAAGAGGAAGAAGGAAAGAGGGAAACGGGGGAAGGGCGAAAGGCTCTTACCTCCCCCCCCCCCCGCCAAAAAAATAAATAAGAGAGAGAGAGAGAGAGAAGGGAAAGGGAAAGAAAGAAGAGGAATAAGAGGGAAACAGGGGAAGGGCGAAGGGCTCTTGCCTTCTCCCCCCCCCCGCCAAAAATAAATAAGAGAGAGAAGGGAAAGGGAAAGAAAATATAAAAGGAAAGAAAGAAGAGGAATAAGAAGAAAAGAGGGAAACGGGGGAAGGGCGAAGGGCTCTTGCCTCCTCCCTCCCCACCCCCGCCAAAAAAAAAAATAAGAGATAGAGAGAGAAGGGAAAGGGAAAGGGAAAGAGAAGATAAAAGGAAAGAAAGAAGAGGAAAAAGAATAAGAAAAGAGGGAAACAGGGGCGAAGGGCTCTTGCCTCCTTTCTTTTCTTTCTTTTCCTTTCTTTCCTATTCTCCCTCTTTTTCGTTTTTCTCTTTCTTTCTTCTCTTTCCCTTTCCTTCTCTCTCTCTCTCTTATTTATTTTTTGGCGGGGGGGGGGGGGGCGGGGGGACGAGGCAAAAGCCCTTTGCCCCCGTTTCCCTCTTTTCTTCTTCTTCCTCTTTTTTCTTTCCTTTTATCTTCTCTTTCCCTTTCCCTTTCCCTTCTCTCTCTCTCTCTGATTTATTTTTTGGCGGGGGGGAGGGGGGGGCAAGAGTCCTTCGCCCTTCCCCCGTTTTCCTCTTTTCTTCTTCTTCCTCTTTTTTCTTTCCTTTTATCTTCTCTTTCCCTTTCCCTTTCCCTTCTCTCTCTCTCTCCTTATTTATTTTTTGGCGGGGGGGGGGGGGGAGTGAGGAGGAGGCAAGAGCCCTTCGCCCCTCCCCCGTTTCCCTCTTTTCTTCTTATTATTCTTTCTTTCCTTTTATCTTCTCTTTCCCTTTCCCCTTTTTTCCTTCTCTCTGTCTCCCCAGCTAGGGCTGGTTTTGTTTACGAAGCGCCCTTCAGGAGAGTACACGATAGAGTACACGATAGAGTACACGATAAAATTGACGATATCGTGAACTTTATATCGTGAACTTTTCACGATAAAATTCACGATATCGTCAATTTCATCGTGAAAAGTTCACGATAAAGTTCACGATATCGTCAATTTCGTGAATTTCTTCGTGAAAAATATGCGATAAAATTGACGATATCGTGAATTTTATCGCATATTTTTCACGATTTAGTCTATTCGCGATGTCCCTTCAGGGCCACCATATTATAGGGCTCTGGTTCATAACATTAGGAACCAGAGCACTATAACACTGGGTTCTCACAGGACGTATATTTATTCAGATGGTAATATCTCAGCCAATACTTAACACATTCAATTGGTTTTTGACATTCGGTCATTATTTTTTATGCTCTTTCAGAAAATGAAGAAAAATTGAGAAATTCTAAAAATAAATTTTTATGATGTCACACTTCACCACTCTATATTCTTCGTATCTGGTTGGCTTGTTTGGTATGACCGGAAGCAGGATCGGGTTTGTGCTGCACAAGCTAAAGTAGATGCTGGAATCAAATTATGTTGTTTTACCAGTAATGATGGTAAGCCCTGGCGCGAATCCAGGGGGGGGGGGGGGGGGGGTAAAATTTTTTTTCACGAATTAGCCAAAAACAAAAATAGTGCTCTTTAACCCTCCCCCTCCCCCGCTTATTCACTGGCTGGCTGAGTCGGCGCAAAATATTTCCTGAAAAATTGGACCCCCCCCCCCCCCAAAAAAAAAGTGCCTCTTGCCCGTACGAACATTGTGTCTTTCAACCACTTCGCTCAGAAGAGCGGTAACTGGGCAGGCTATGGTATTTTTTTTTACCAGAAGAAAAGTAAAATTGAAGAAAAAAAGAAGAATAATAAGTAAAATAATCTTCCAGTAATGCAGAGTATAGATGTAAATTGATGATATCAAAATTCTAATTTAAATTAATAATAATAATAATAATAATAGCTCACATTTATAATGCGCCTAATACTACGTTTCTAGGTGCGGAACATATTGTTACCCCGGCCATCGGATTCAGGCTTACCCGCATACAAGGTATGCACATTATCCACTCCCTGGGGAGCATTCCAGCCAGTCGCCATTTTACAAGCGCCATTGCTAATCAAACCACATTAGCTTTCGCATCCTACCGGGTACCCATTTTAACACCTGGGTGGAGAGTGGCAAATGTAGATCAATGTCTTGCCAAAGAACATTAATGCCGCGGCGGGACTTGAACCGCGGACCTTGTGATCCACAGTCCGGTGACATATCCACTCGACCGCGACACCTCTACTATTAATAATTGTATCACTGTTTGATAAAAAAAAAAATACATTAAAAACTATAGCTTTTTAAATCAATACATAAGTAATACATCTACAGGTCCTGCAGTTTGTCATACCCCGGTATAGCCAAGTAATACATTTGGGTTGAGAGGAAAACAAAAATAATCATATGGATTTGTCCCAAGGATGTTAGCGTCTCGTATGAGAGTCGATGCCCTTTTTTGTTTGGTAAGCGTGTGTTGGTGTATATGTGTGTGTGTGTTTGTGTTTGCCTATCCTATTACCTCATAAATATTTCGAAGACCGTGTCCCAATATCTAAATAGAATTGTTTCTACTGCAAAACTCGTATGATGTACTTGGCTTGCATTTTACCCATGACAACGGCAGATTTTAGTATCCATTACTCCAAAACAAATATGAAAATATGAAGGCTATTGTACGCGTTCTATATTCGAGTTTGAAATAGGGTAAAATCAATTAAGTGTTGTTTTGCTATTAACATCTTCCTATTGCCTCATAAATATTCTGAGAGACATGTTTCCATGGCGAAAAGGAAATGTTTATACTGCACAACTCTGCTGCAATGCGTCGATCGCTGACTTACAACATTCTTCAGTCTCCAGACTACTATAGACTCCTAATCAACAACGCCGTCCGAGTTCTGACTGGAGTAAGGGAATTTGAACATCTTACCCAAATCTTAAGAGAACTTAACTGGCTCCCTGTATTAAAGAGAATCGAATCTACGATCCCAAAGCAGGTTTTTAAAGAAGTCAACATGCACATCTTGGTAATTATGTCCTCTTTTAAAACAGACCTTTTCGTATCTCATTTCGTAGTGATGTAGGGACGATAGCGTATCCAGCATTTTATAGCTTTGTGTCACACTCCCCTCCCCCTCCGTTGAAATTCCCTCAAAAAATTCATTCTACCTGAACTTGTTCCATGTCCTTGGGCCACGATAGTATAGACTGGTCGTACTGTTCGGGCTGAATATTACAGATGTCAGTGCTGTAGACGGTTGTAGTATAGGCATTATCAAGGAGCATTTGACTCAGGAACAAGCGCTTTTGAAACATCAGCACATAATAATGTCAAGCTAGAGGTACTTTTTTGTATTGAAATTGTCTTTTTATTTTTTGTCACTTCAAGGTACATTGATATAGTTGACAAATGATTCACAAACTAGTGAAAATGATGTTGATTACTTAATGCATTGAACATTATACAGCTTATTAACATATCAAATATCTTTCTTCTCTGACAATGGATATTCACTGGGCCATGCCCTGCCACTTGCTGCCATGTATCACTCATTTTTGTACGATTTGATTGATAAGGAAATGAAGTTAGACATATTTGGTTTAGCTAATTTGCATCTATTTGGTAAATTGTGTTCTTTGCAATTATTAATATATGATTAAAAAGAATATAATTTTTCGTCAATATACCAAGAATTACCGTTTTTTTCGGTTAACATCGAGAAATCAAACTTAGTCAGGTCTTTTCCGAGCTGATTCTATAAATCTTGTACTAGTGTACATTTCTAAATAAAATGTGCAATCGTTTTATTTTCTAGGTCACAAAAAGAACATAATGGGGAACTAATGACTTTCATTTTATACAGTTTATAATTCAAATTTAGAACATTATTTAATAACTTGAACTGAGATTCTCTGTAAATTACATCAATTTTAGTTGTAATGATACCTGAACGAGCCAATAACAATTCTTTATCTGAAACATCATATCTATTCTTTAGTCTAAACGTACTAACTGGGCATTCATTTTCTCTGCAACCAACAGATCATAAAACTGTTTGCTTTTTATTATGTTTAAAAACTCGGGGGGTAAAATAATATTGGAAGTAATATCATTTTTGAATGGTTTTGTATAAACTATTTTAGGAATATTTATCTTTGATAACGAAGAGTACACTCCCTGTATCCTAAAGTAGTCATTTGCATCTAGCTCAAATAACCTTTTCCATGACATCTTGTTACTCTAAATTGCCCCCTTCTGGCACTAAAACAGCATTCGTTTCATGAAAAGTTTTCGAAAGAAAATCATATCTGAATTGACTTGTAATTGTCTATTGTTCCAAATAATCTGGAAATTCGTACTATCCTCTCTGTTTCTCTCTGTTTCTCACGTTGAGAGAATTCTATCTCTCTAAAATAGCTCGATAGAACTTAGGAATGTTTTTGTCTAACATTTTAAGACCATAGTTACAGTTAAACAGGAACAAACCATCGTTCTTTTTAAGAAAATATTTAAGAATTTGAAACTATCCTTGTTTATCGGATTTATTTATTCTTTGAATCCAATATAATTGTTTTGCGATCTTCAAATCCTGGATTATTACATTCCTATGGATTTTATCAGGTCCATTCTAAATAAATTTGAAAAAAAAACATACAATCCATTTTCTTTAGGAACCAGCCTGGTAATAAAAAAAATAAAAAAAAACATGTACATAAATTTGATATTCCAAAAAATTTGATACTTTTTCCGAATAAAGTTAAGTTTCTCATATTCCACATATTTAAAGTGATTTTAATGATGATAATATATATTCTGCTTTGTTTAACCTGCACAGAATATGATCCGATACCTACATAATTACCAAGTACATTAATGATACCAACAAATAACAAGCGCGTAGCCAGGATTTCATTTTAGGGGGGCGGGGGCAGTAGTGAGAACGCGAAGCGTGCGAATCACTTACAGAGCGCGCGTAGCGCGCTTCCTAGGGGGATGGGTGCTGGGAGGGGGGAGTTTCAGTTTTGACGTTTCACCAAATTATTAGAGAAAGAAGACGATTCGTTGGACCGTTCTCGACTCTTAATCCTTATCTCAATTCAGTTTCTTTTGACGTTTCATTAGAGAAAGAAGACGATTCGTTGTACCGTCCTCGACTCTTAATCCTTGTTTGAATCGAGTTCCCCTTCCTCCGTGCGTAGCGCGGAAGCTCTAACGTTTCATTAGATTATTAAAGAAAGACTACGATTCGTTGTACCATTCTCGATCGACTCTTAATCCTTGTCTGAATTCAGTCCCCCCCCCCCCTCCCGCGCGAAGTGCGGAAGCTTTGACGTTTCATTAAATTATTAGAGAAAGAAGACGATTCGTTGTACCGTTCTCGACTCTTAATCCTTATCTGAATTCAGTTTCACCCCCCCCCCTCAACAACGGAAGCCTTGACGTTTCACTAAATTATTAGAGAAAGAAGACGATCCGTTGTACCGTTCTCGAATCTAAATCCTTTTTCTTTCTACGTCCTCTTCCTTTCTCTTCTTTTTTTTTCTTCTTTTTTTGCCGGCGTTTTTTTTTTTTTTTGAGGGGGAGGGGGGAGCGACCGCCCCACCGCCCCCCTGGCTACGCACCTGACAAATAACAGGATGTGTCAGAAACCAGCGTCTGGTACATATCCAATTTTCAGAATTTCTGTCTTACTTAGGTTTATAGGTTAACTGGAACATTTCTCAAATTGTTGGATAATATCAAATAATGAGTTAAGCGATTTACATCTAAACAAAAAGAGTAAAAATCGTCTGCATACATAGACAGCTTAAATTCACTCGTACCTACTACCATTCCTCTTATATCTACCGAATTTCTGATGCGTTATGCAAGTGTTTCTAGACAAATTATAAACATATAGGGAGAGAGGGGGTCTCCCTGTCTTACTCCTCTTGTAATCGGAAAATATCCTGTAGATTTACCATTATTTAAAACATAACCTACTAGCTTTTACCCATTTATTTCAAGATGCTTCAAACCAAACGATTGTTAACATCGAAACATGTAATAATGGCCTAAAGAATTAAAGGCTTTCTTAAAATCTATTTAAGCAATGAATCCTGTTTTTGTTCAGTTAAAAGAAAATGGAAACAATCATGTACATTTCAGATAACTTCTCATATTGCCCTGGAACGTAAACAAGCATATTGATCGGTGTCAATTATTTCGTCTACAACTTGTCTTATTCTATTCGCCAACACCTTTGAACATATTTTTGCGTCCTCATTAATTAACGATATAGGGTGGTATTCTGGTAGCGCGTACTAAGTTAGCGCGCACTAAGTTAGTCCACACTTTTATGGAGTGCCTGTTGTCAACTCATTTATCCTGTACAGATTATTTTAATCCTTCAATGAAAAGTCTCCAAAAAATTAATTTTGCAATGAAATGGGAAGAAAAAGATGATATGAGTATGAACTGAAAATCCAAAAAGTCTTTGGTAGATTATCTTTGTCATGAATATTGAAGGAGGAAGATGAAACCTAGCATTCCATAGAAGTGTGAACTAAAATTCTTGTTTAGTCTGGACTTAGTCCCGGCTTAACTTATGAGAATACCACCCATTGGTTTCTAATTAGTTCAGAATTCATATGTAACTTTGATTCCAAGATTTGTACCTCTTTTTCTAATTTTATTCTTTCTGCTTTTTAGCTCTCTAGCCTTAAGTTTACTATAATTCTGTGTGTATCTTCGGATTTGGTACTTCAGGTTATCCCACCTGACTCTGGGGTCAAAAATATTATTTGTTTGTTTGTTTCAACCATAATTGGAATTATTTACGGAGACTTGTACAATAGTTATCATCTTGACATAAAGATGTATTGAATTTCCAGTATCCTGGAATTGAGTCAGTACATATCAATGCTGAATGATCAATTGCAACAGAAGGTTATATATACTCTTACTAGGCGCTTGGAGGCTGAGCGTGGGGGTCTATTCGCTATTCATAAGGACCGCTATTCATAAGGTCCGCTATTCATAAGGACCGTTAATCATAACGTGTAAATTCCCGTACTTCCTGGTCCGCTATTCATAATGGCAAAAGAGGGTCGCTATTCATAAAGAACTAAGGTTCGTTAATCATAAGGACCGCTATTCATAACGTGAGATGAGGGTCGCTATTCATAATTCATATTAAGGGTCATTAATCATAAGGACCGCTATTCATAATATGAAATCAGGGTCACTATTCATAATACGACGAGAGGGTCGCTATTCATAATACGAAATAAGGTTCATTACTTATAAGGGTCGCTATTCATAACACGGGAAGAGGGTCGCTATTCATAATACGAAATGAGGGTCGCTATTC
The DNA here is from genome assembly GCF_000002235.5 of Strongylocentrotus purpuratus. Lineage (NCBI taxonomy): Eukaryota > Metazoa > Echinodermata > Echinoidea > Camarodonta > Strongylocentrotidae > Strongylocentrotus > Strongylocentrotus purpuratus. The sequence continues at coordinate 12,787,353 of NW_022145595.1, forward strand.
ATAATAAGAAATGAGGGTCGCTATTCATAATAGGAGAAGAGGGTCGCTATTCATAATAGGAAAAGAGGGTCGCTATTCATAATACGAAATGAGGGTCGCTATTCATAATAAGAAATGAGGGTTGCTATTCATAATAGGAGAAGAGGGTCGCTATTCATAATAGGAGTAGGGGTCGCTATTCATAATAGGAGAAGAGGGTCGCTATTCATAATAGGAGTAGAGGGTTGCTATTCATAATACAAAATGAGGGTCGCTATTCATAATAAGAAATGAGGGTCGCTATTCATAATAGGAGAAGAGGGTCGCTATTAATAAAAGAGTAGAGGGTTGCTATTCATAATACAAAATTAGGGTCGCTATTCATAATAGGAGAAGAGGGTCGCTATTCATAATAGGAGAAGAGGGTCGCTATTCATAATAGGAGAAGAGGGTCGCTATTCATAATAGGAGAAGAGGGTCGCTATTCATAATAGGAGAAGAGGGTCGCTATTCATAATACCGGCGAAATGAGGGTCGCTATTCATAATACGAAATGAGGGTCGCTATTCATAATAAGAAATGAGGGTCGCTATTCATAATAGGAGAAGAGGGTCGCTATTCATAATAGGAAATGAGGGTCGCTATTCATAATACGAAATGAGGGTCGCTATTCATAATAAGAAATGAGGGTCGCTATTCATAATAGGAGAAGAGGGTCTCTATTCATAATAGGAGAAGAGGGTCGCTATTCATAATAGGAGAAGAGGGTCGCTATTCATAATACGAAATTAGGGTCGCTATTCATAATAGGAGGAGAGGGTCGCTATTCATAATACGAAATGAGGTTCGCTGTTCATGATAGGAGAAGAGGGTCGCTATTCATAATAAGAAAGGTCTCTATTCTTAATACGACGTAAGGGTCGCTATTCATAATACCGAAAAAGTCCAAATGACATAAGCAATAAACTAAATGTTAATAAGAAAGCGACATACTGGACAGAGGACACCCCATGGCTACAGCATAGGCCGGGGGGGGGGGGGGTAGGCCACATGGTCCCAAACATTTGAAGAAAATATTTATTGAAAACTCACATTTCTGAAGAAAGAAAGGCATGCCTAAATAATGAACGTGTCCCATCATTTCGGTCACCAGCCCCCCCCCCCCCCCTATTGGAAAATTCTTGATCCGCGCCGCACAGTGGGCCAGAATCGCCTCAAAGTGTGCCAAAATTCAAAATTGGCGAATGTGAATTTTTATATTTTTTTCATTCGCTTGGGGAAGAAAACATTCTAAAGAATATTTGTCCACCCATATTTTAATATTTAGCGAGTTTTAAAAGTGTCATAAACCCCTGCGAACATGGGAAAATCTATATGTTGCTCCAAAAATGATAAAAGTGGCAACTTTACAATAGGTGTTGATAATTTATGAAGGGAAAAGCAATCGACTTGATACTGCGTGCACTTCTTGCCTATTGGTAACCCAATTAGAAAATACAATGACCAAATTTATGGAAGCTTCATTTTGGGAAAAATAAGCATTAAATTTCACACAAAAAAGAAAAAATTGCAAATTTTTATAAAAGTAGCATGTTTATTAGGATTCCGGCCGATTCCCGCAGAGATGTTAATCTCAAAATGTCCGCCAAAACCTAAGCTTTCAATGTATGGTATTTCTTTTTGCGATTATTTGCTACTCTGCATGTGCAGGCACTTTTCCTCCCCACGTCCATCGATTATTATTAGGCATAATCGGTACACATTTGTACTGTTTCGTTTACGCACAGCCGATTCAACGCTCGTTCGCGTAACCATGGCAACGCACAGTGGGCCAGGGAGGAACCAAAGTGCGCCAAAACTCATTTTTGGTGATTTATTTCTCTTCAATTCTCTTCTTGACCAGTTGAACTGTAATACATTGAGGAATACCTCAGTAAAATATTTAATTCCGGTAAGCACAACTAGGGAATAAATTTACTCCTTCAAACAGCAAAATCCTACATATTCACAGTTTTAGTGCAAAAGTGACTTATTTTATAAATCTTTCAATTTAACATGAAGTTCTTAAGTTATTGATATGAAATTGCTCTCACATATTCCTGATAGTTTATTTTGTTGCATGAATTGGTTAAAATGTATAGAAACACAATCTTCATGATATATTAAAGGTTAATTCACTGAAAAATTGACTAATTATCCATATTTTTTATAAATCTAGAGGAAACGTTTAGATTTCCGCAGAGTTCCGCTTATATTTTAATACCACCATTTTGTCTGATGTCTAAGCTTTAAGTTGATACCAAATTTGGCTGCCCGATCTTGCCCGTTGTCATGTTAGAGCCGATTCCCCGTGCCACATTGTCCCGAAAAATATGTTTGTTTTTAGTCCGCGGCTGAATCATGAAGGATTCGCGGTCATAAATCACGGCGCTTGGGGGCGCGTGACACTTGTTCTGACACCGCGGACCAAAATAAACACATTTTTCGGGGCAATGTTGCAAAGAAAACGGCTCTAACATAATAACGGGCACAATCGGGCAGCCAAATCTGGTATCAACTTAAAGCTTAGATATCAGAGAAAATGTTGGTAATACTATTTAAGCGGAAATCCCTGGACATCCAAACATTTCCTATGGATTTATAGAAAATAAATCCCCAGAAATTAGTTTTGGCACACTTTGGTTCCTCCCTGGCCCACTGTGCGCCGGGGCGTACTGATGGGGGGAGGGGGCTTGGTAGGTAGATACTAGGCTTATGGTCAGGTCCAATCCCGCTCAATAGTTTGTAGGTCCATAAGTCCTAATACAAATTACTTTCTACAAAAAAATTATTGTCGTATAAACAATTACTAGTTTCTTAAATAGCAAGCTAAAATGGATAATGGGCCTGCTTGGCGTACTTAATATCTCAGTGGCGTAGCCTGGATAAGATCAGTCGGGGGCAGGGTGGTGGGGCAAGATTTCCAACAAGGAGGACAATTTACGATAGGACTACATGTGTGTTATGTTTTACTTTTATTTTTCCTCATCACATGAGCTCTATATAATTATCAAAGATAACAGATAAAATATAACTACTTTAAAAAGAGACAACTATTCAGGGTTATATGACGCCGCCCCCCTACAGGACCAGGAACGTAGCCACGGGGGGGGGGGGCAACTATTAAGAATAGCGATCCTATACTTCTATTATGAATAGCGAACCTCATTTCTTTTTATGAATATCGACCTTCATTTCGTATTATGAATAGCGACCCTCTTCTCCTATTATGAATAGCGACCCTCTTCTCCTATTATGAATAGCGACCCTCTTCTCCTATAATGAATAGCGACCCTCATTTCTTATTATGAATAGCGACCCTCTTCTCCTATCATGAACAGCGAACCTCATTTCGTATTATGAATAGCGACCCTCTCCTCCTATTATGAATAGCGACCCTAATTTCGTATTATGAATAGCGACCCCTTATTCCTATTATGAATAGCGACCCTCTCCTCTTATTATGAATAGCGACCCTCTTCTCCTATTATGAATAGCGAACCTCATTTCGTATCATGAATAGCGACCCTCTTCTCCTATTATGAATAGCAACCCTCTTCTCCTGTTATGAATAGCGACCCTCTTCTCCTATTATGAATAGCGACCCTCTTCTCCTATAATGAATAGCGACCCTCATTTCTTATTATGAATAGCGACCCTCTTCTCCTATTATGAACAGCGAACCTCATTTCGTATTATGAATAGCGACCCTCTCCTCCTATTATGAATAGCGAACCTCATTTTGTATTATGAATAGCGACCCCTTATTCCTATTATGAATAGCGACCCTCTTCTCTTATTATGAATAGCGACCCTCTTCTCCTATTATGAATAGCGAACCTCATTTCGTATCATGAATAGCGACCCTCTTCTCCTATTATGAATAGCAACCCTCTTCTCCTGTTATGAATAGCGACCCTCTTCTCCTATTATGAATAGCGACCCTCTTCTCCTATAATGAATAGCGACCCTCATTTCTTATTATGAATAGCGACCCTCTTCTCCTATTATGAACAGCGAACCTCATTTCGTATTATGAATAGCGACCCTCTCCTCCTATTATGAATAGCGAACCTCATTTTGTATTATGAATAGCGACCCCTTATTCCTATTATGAATAGCGACCCTCTTCTCTTATTATGAATAGCGACCCTCTTCTCCTATTATGAATAGCGAACCTCATTTCGTATCATGAATAGCGACCCTCTCCTCCTATTATGAATAGCGAACCTCATTTTGTATTATGAATAGCGACCCCTTATTCCTATTATGAATAGCGACCCTCTTCTCTTATTATGAATAGCGACCCTCTTCTCCTATTATGAACAGCGAACCTCATTTCGTATTATGAATAGCGACCCTCTCCTCCTATTATGAATAGCGAACCTCATTTTGTATTATGAATAGCGACCCCTTATTCCTATTATGAATAGCGACCCTCTTCTCTTATTATGAATAGCGACCCTCTTCTCCTATTATGAACAGCGAACCTCATTTCGTATTATGAATAGCGACCCTCTCCTCCTATTATGAATAGCGAACCTCATTTTGTATTATGAATAGCGACCCCTTATTCCTATTATGAATAGCGACCCTCTTCTCTTATTATGAATAGCGACCCTCTTCTCCTATTATGAATAGCGAACCTCATTTCGTATCATGAATAGCGACCCTCTTCTCCTATTATGAATAGCGACCCTCTTCTCCTGTTATGAATAGCGACCCTCTTCTCCTATTATGAATAGCGACCCTCTTCTCCTATAATGAATAGCGACCCTCATTTCTTATTATGAATAGCGACCCTCTTCTCCTATTATGAACAGCGAACCTCATTTCGTATTATGAATAGCGACCCTCTCCTCCTATTATGAATAGCGACCCTAATTTCGTATTATGAATAGCGACCCCTTATTCCTATTATGAATAGCGACCCTCTCCTCTTATTATGAATAGCGACCCTCTTCTCCTATTATGAATAGCGAACCTCATTTCGTATCATGAATAGCGACCCTCTTCTCCTATTATGAATAGCAACCCTCTTCTCCTGTTATGAATAGCGACCCTCTTCTCCTATTATGAATAGCGACCCTCTTCTCCTATAATGAATAGCGACCCTCATTTCTTATTATGAATAGCGACCCTCTTCTCCTATTATGAACAGCGAACCTCATTTCGTATTATGAATAGCGACCCTCTCCTCCTATTATGAATAGCGAACCTCATTTTGTATTATGAATAGCGACCCCTTATTCCTATTATGAATAGCGACCCTCTTCTCTTATTATGAATAGCGACCCTCTTCTCCTATTATGAATAGCGAACCTCATTTCGTATCATGAATAGCGACCCTCTTCTCCTATTATGAATAGCAACCCTCTTCTCCTGTTATGAATAGCGACCCTCTTCTCCTATTATGAATAGCGACCCTCTTCTCCTATTATGAATAGCGACCCTCTTCTCCTATTATGAATAGCGACCCTCTTCTCCTATTATGAATAGCGACCCTCTTCTCCTATTATGAATAGAGACCCTCTTCTCCTATTATGAATAGCGACCCTCATTTCTTATTATGAATAGCGACCCTCATTTCGTATTATGAATAGCGACCCTCATTTCGCCGGTATTATCAATAGCGACCCTCTTCTCCTATTATGAATAGCGACCCTCTTCTCCTATTATGAATAGCGACCCTCTTCTCCTATTATGAATAGCGACCCTAATTTCGTATTATGAATAGCGACCCTCATTTTGTATTATGAATAGCAACCCTCTACTCTTTTATTAATAGCGACCCTCTTCTCCTATTATGAATAGCGACCCTCATTTCTTATTATGAATAGCGACCCTCTTCTCCTATTATGAATAGCGACCCTCTTCTTCTATTATGAATAGCGACCCTCTTCTCCTATTATGAATAGCGACCCTCTTCTCCTATTATGAATAGCGACCCTCTTCTCCTATTATGAATAGCGTCCCTCTTCTCCTATTATGAATAGCGACCCTTTTCATTGATTATGAATAATGACCCTTATGAATAATGACCCTTATGAATAGCGACCCTCATTTTCCATTATGAATAGCGACCCTCATTTCTTATTATGAATAGCGACCCTAATTTCGTATTATGAATAGCGACCCTCTTTCTGTGTTATGAATACCGACCCTTTTGTAATATTATGAATAGGGACCCTTATGAATAGCGACCCTCACGTCGTATTATGAATAGCGACCCTCTTCTCCTATTATGAATACCGACCCTCTTCTTTGATTATGAATAGCGGTCCTTCTGAATAATGACCCTTATGAATAATGACCCTTTTCTCCAATTATGAAAAGCAGACCTTATGAATAGCGGTCCTTATGAATAGTGGACCTTATGAATAGCGGACCTTATGAATAGCGGTCCTTATGAATAGCGACATTGACCCGAGCGTGGTGGGTGCGGACGTTTTGTAAGATGTATGAAATTCGTCATAATGCCCCCCCCCCCCCCCGGCCTTAGGTTTAAACATGTCGCAAACAGTCGCTATTACGTTCAACTCCGTCCGCACACAGTTTGAGCCCGTTTGGCAACATTTTCGAGAACGTAGTGAGAACTAGTTTGGTGTAATGGGGGCTTATGTATGAAATTCGTCATCATATTGCTCGCTTTCACTGAACCGCGATTCGCGTGACGTAGCTCGCCTTTCTCCTAGACCATGTGACCGAGCTGTAACAGTCGTCTCTTTTGCCTTCTGTGACTCGGAGAGCTCGGTATCCTAGCTACCTCGTTCCCAGCTGCGGAGGGGCGTGTGTAATATTATACTTGTCGACACGCACGGCATACTTTTTCATTCGTGCAATGCGACTTGTGATGGCCATCCTGAAGGCAATTTGAGCAAACGGGGCCCTGTGACGCATTCTCTTGCCCAAAATAAGAAACTCTAGCTCTAAAGGTATGGAACCTCATAAATCTTGGGAGGGTTGATTTGGGAGATCTACAAACACCACTCTTTCCCCTGTCAGACACTGTGTTAGCTAAAGGCCCGGTCCCACTGCACTTACAGATGCAAAGAGGATGTAAAACGTAAATAATCTTGCCATCCGTTGGAAAACGCTATGCATCCGTTGTGTACTCATTGCATACGTGTTTCATACGCTCTATCCATCGAGCATCCGTCCACTGTGATTTCATCCGCGCAAAAAAGTTTTGAGCTGCACAAAACTTTTAGAACGGATGAACTTCCGCCGTGTACGACGTAAATCCGCGACAAATACGAGCAACAAACGTTCTATGTCCGTTATCATCCGCTAAACGTCCGCTGTATCCTCTCTGCATCCTCTGGACATCCTCGCAACTCACATCCGCTGCAGCTGAAAACGGAAATAGGGAGGAAAGATGAGGTACATGGAACGTCTAAACATCGTTAGTAGCACGGAAATAGAAAGGATGTAAGCGTATGCATCTCGTAGATAAAGCATTCAAAGCTGTCATCCACTTCCATCCGCTTTCATCCGCTAGGCTTCCGATGAACATCCGTTTAACATCCCCGCTACATACTACCCACGTCCGTTATTTTCCGTTCTGTTTTCGCAAATTGTCGCAAAGTTTGTTCATTTCTAGAGCGAATGGAAACGGATGGAGTCACCCCCAAATTTTGCTCGTCCGCTGTGTCCTTAATGCATACGTTTTGCGTCCATCGGCCAGTGGGACCGGGTCATTACCATCGACTTTCAGCTTATGTTACTGTATACGCCCATATACCTTGCTAGAGGTACTTATAATCGTGAAGGCACATCAATGTTTCGAAGATATTATATAGATTATAAGTTATTAGAAAATAATATATTATTATCTGATGACCTATACTAATACATATATGTTATGCAACCAAATACATACTTTCATAGCTTTAATTGCCAATTGTATTGCTAAATGCATTCTTGTTGTGGTTTGTTTGTCGACAATAGATTTTCATCAGCGTCTGGATTGCACAAATGCTCCTATTAGTGAATGGTGAGTTGTTATGCCCTTACAATATGAAAATAAATGTCGTGATCTTAGGGTTGGGTTAAAGGAAATAAAAAAGACCAGAAATTTGTATCTTTTTTGGCAAAATCGCAGCATCTTTGGATGGATGAACGTGATATTAATCATTATATGGTCCAATGTCTAGGAGGTATCCTGAAAGGATAGGAATGCTATTCCGCTTAAGACAGTTGGTATCATGATACATTAGATGTACATACATAATGCATTACTAAATGAAGAGTTCAAAGAATCATATGCATGATATAAGAATTATTGAATGGAAGTGGTTACAGGTACTTTTCATGAAGAAACCATGTTACCTGCATGGTTTCAGATTTTTTACCTTGATAATCTCCTACGAGATGATGAAATCGTTGAGATAATTAATTGTTCACTTTTGCAATAGCATCGAGAATTTATGGAATTCTAGATTTCAACAAAGCAGTACAAATTGATTGACCTAAGAATAAAACGATTGTACTTACATAAAACAAATGATGTGTTTATAATGGTCGTGTGTGTATGTAGCCAACTCATGATTATTGTCTTTCCTGATGTTTCTTACCTAGGGATGAATGGTCATTGTCCTGAATCGAATCCATGTCCTTCTTCATTACACCATGATGGTACGGCTGTAAAGGGTGTGGTCTTTGGCGGATCATCAACAATAACAGCAGAGGATCCTAAGATAGTTTTTTGCAAAACACCAGATGCGGGTAAACATATTTTAAAGACAGTATCAACCTAATACTCATAATAACAATATTCCGTATCGTATAACACACATCGTATATTTCTCTATAATGATTAAACAAATAGTAATAATAATAATAATAATAATAATAATAAGAAAATGTATTGTAACCTCATATGTATTTATACTTTTCTTCGGAAGGGCACTGTAATCATATCATTACCCCGGCTTTAGCCGAGCTACCATTAAAGGTACTCAACTATTAAAGGGAATTTCTTTCTACCGTGTACCCATTTACCTCACCTGGGTGGTGTGTGGAAAATGTCGATTAATATCTTGCCAAAAGACTATCGGTTTCCAAAGTATAAATCAATACAAATTAACCTGACCTAGATTTTTGAAAACTTAGTTAAAGTTTGATAATTGTCATCACAAATCTAAATTGGAAAGTCATTTGGGTAACATCTGCGCATTTTGATAAAGACATCTACATAAATTTCAACAAAAAGTAATAATATAGGTGTCGTGGTCTAGCTTACACGCCCCCAGGCAGGTTCAGTGCTCGACTCCCCCCCCCTCCTCCACGGCACTAATGTCCTTTGGCACGGCCTTAATCTACATTGCCTCTCCCAATAAAGGTGTACTAAATGGGTACTTGTTATGAAATAATTTCACAACTCCCATCAGTGCCTCATAGTAACTGGGCTATTTCTTAATTCAGGTTTAACTAGTATGATGTGTTAACCAACGTTATTTCTTCGAAATACAGAAAAAGTTGTTAATGAAATGACCTGAAACATTGCTAACATACAACAAAAATACCGTAGTTCACCGGAATCGACTAAGGCACCAAGCTATCTTAGCGTGCATTTGAAAACGGGACATGCAATTTACATCCGTGCATTGCGGGGTTATTGGCGATAGCGAGAATTAAGACCATACTTTGTAGGCGTCTTGAGCATCTCCGGGAAAGGATATGCTCGCGATATAAATGTATATATTTTCATTATTACTTTTATCATTATTTATTAAGTAGGTTTGCTATAAAATCACTATATTATTCATCAATTAATTTATCTTTTTATTTGTTAAGTGTAATGCTTAGTCTTTTTTTTAACGCACAGTGTATTAATACGACACATATTATAGATATGTACGCTAAGATAAAGCAAGAAAGCATACCAAGTTGGGCCTGTGTCGCAAACATGACATGGCCGTGAATGGGTGTCTGTCCGCGCACGCGCGCGCGTGTGTTTATGTCTGTTCGTGTAACTTTGTTTTCAAACACACTTTAATCAGTCAGTTAATCAGCATTATAATGATGTATAGGCCCATCCACAACTTTATAATAGTTCGCTTGATTCTTTCTTATGCCTCATGTTTAGAATACTTTTGTTCACCTAACCCCTGTCGCAATGGAGGCACATGCATAGCTTCTCCTGGTCATACACCAGCCTACACATGTCAGTGTGATCTGGGATACGATGACACAGATTGTGGTAAGTACCAGGATAAGTTACTTCTGTTCAACGACATAAACAGCTTCAAAACACGAAATTCAAGTCGCCTTAGAAAACTGTATGAATACAGTACTGGTGTATTGACTATTTTCATCATAAAATGTAATTATACTAATACATTTTCTTATTTCCTTTTTTCTTCTTCATTGGTTTGTTTGTTTGTGCTCCTCGCAGATGTTTCTGTACAACTACTTATTGTCAACCCCGATAAGACCGGACTCTGGGTTGCAAATATGAGTGACTTCGTATTCTCGAGTTTCATAGAGCTCGGGGGCTCTGCCAGGATCGGAAAGATATTTTTTGATAAGGATTTTCTCTAATAATAATTTCGACGTTTTGATGGTTAAGTTAGGAATGCTAAACAGGACACTCATCTCCAATATACAGGAAGGTATGGTTGCTAGAAGTCTTATCCCCTAGTGACAAAATTCAAAATGACAATTTGTATTGAGAAGTACTTTTGTGAAACGGCCCAGACATTGAAACATGCCAATAGACCGACAGCCTACGATATCGTGAACCCATTCCAAAAATTTGTGAGCTGTCGCCCTTTTTTAAACTGTTTAGAATGCCGACGTTATCGGTCCCAGGGTCAGTGGGTCTCATGAAATGTAGCCCCCAAGAATCATGTACATCTTGAATGCGTTAATCGTTCTTTCTAACGTTTGTATTCTTCATATTTTAGTGATATGGACATTACTGAGGTCTTAATACTGCAGATATTAGAAAGTTTAAAAAAAGTAAGAGTTAGAACATATAAGTAATCATCTGAAATTCGAAGCTACTCATGGATGGCTTGGCTCATGGACAAGTACACCCCCTATCAAAATGATTATCTGAATGTCTACTCGATCTCAATGTCATTTATAATTCGAACCCCTATGAGCATAATTATTCAACGTGAATTTGGTATCAATAATGGCTTTGTTTTAATCAATGATATTGGACGTGTTTTTAAAACTTATTGTTTATAACCTAGCAGTATGCTTTCCTACGTTGACATCTTATTTTCTGCCCTCTGTACATTGTCATGCTGTATCAGCTTTAGATCCTTGTCTCACCATGGACGTGAAGAAGCAGGAGCTTTACTGGTCAAGTCATTCCGCGGGATATAAGCGGCAAATCGTAGGAGGAGAGGAAGCCCTGAAAGGAATTGTTAACGATTTAGGCTGGATACCTGGAAGTGCGAAGCCCTATCAGTGTGTCATTGATCAACAACGGAGGTAACCTTTTCCAATATAGATGTATATAAACCCCTAATTTTTTTAGAAACTCGTGTATGATTGATTATATATCTGTTGTTATGGCATAACCTTTGCTAACTTTTGTTTAAATATATTCATGTTTAAAATTATACCACATTTGTTATTGTTTTCAGTCATGGAATGTGTAGTAGATTAAGATAGGGACAAGGGCGAAAGTGAAAAGTTGCAAAATATACTGCTCTTGTTCGATTGTGGATTCAAATCTCTATATTGCCCAGGCCTTCTCGACAGTTGATGACTAAACAGTAGCGAAATGCCTGACATGTCATATCGCATGACTTTTCAATTTTATATTCCTATAATTTGGCATTCATAGATGACCAGTTGGGATCAATAGCCTCAAAGTCATTCAAATGGCAAAACAATACCAGTGCTTTCACCCTTTCCCTTGTCCCTTATCCAGATGTACATCTAACTCCATGGCTTCAACACCATAGCAAAATTTAAATACGAGTGTATAAACATATTTTAATGATAAAATCGAAGCGATGGTTAAGCTATGATAAGAGAGCTGAATTATATCCAACCTTAGTTTCAAAATTTTCTTTTAGGAATTCATACGAATACTGAGGCAAACGGTTAAAAAAAATGTGTGTATTACAGAGTGTTTTTTATTGTCTATTTTTTCCTGTTTTTCGTCTCTACTTCACCTGATGTTGTCTCTTTCAAGAAAACCTCGTGAATAGCTAAATACTTATCGTGAATATAATAACAAAAGAAGCAGAAGAGAATATTCTAGAAGGATATGTCTAATAAGTCCACTTTTAAAATTCATTCTTAAAACATTCGACAACGGATTTTAATTTTCTGTTTCGCTCTGTACTGTGATAGTAAGCAATAATTACCGTTGGTGAAGGTGATGGGACAAACTATCACTTCCGAGGCGATCTGGATGTAGCTATCTTTCCGAATCGATGCTGAGGAAAGATAGCGTATACATTCAGATCGCCGAGGAAGTGATAGTTTGCCATCGCCTGAAACCAAAAGGTGATTATTTGCCTCATATTCCACATCAGAAACATTTCACTTCTTCCATCATTTTAAAGCAACACGGCATCAATTAACAGCTAAGAAACGGTGTACGAAACGTACAGCGTATAACGTATGGTCGTGTGACCATAGTTCGCGCGTGACCAAAGTTCGCGTACTAACACTAAAATTGCTTGAAGAGGAGAGCAATACGGAACGTTTACAAATAAAGTGCGTTGCACTGTGTAGATAGTATTACATTTTCGATCAATGAAATCCTGTTCAGTGATCGGTCAACACAGCATAATGCGGCCAATTTCACACTTTTTTCATTCAAGTTCATATTCCGAGCATTTGAATTCGCGCAATTCGCACTTGCAACGTTGAATCAGCTTTCAAATTCAAAATCTGTCATTCAAATTCACTATCCGTGCAATCCATTGTTAAATCGGGTCATTCAAATGTTAACTATGAACGTACATTTCGTGTGAGGAGCATTCAAATTCATCTAATGCCGGCTACAGTACCTCGTTGGTCATTCAAATTCGTGAAATATAGCGCAAATTCTCGCAAAACAAGCCCTAACTGAAAAGATACAAATAAATAACAAGTTATGTTTGTCTGAAACGAAAGCAGTGTTGAAAATAGAACTATACAAGAGTTGGGAAGAAAAATGGCAAAATTACAATAAAACAAACCTAAGACCTTTCAAACCGACAATTCAACTTAATTTTGAGAGTACCCTTAATAGAGTCTGCGAAGTCATAATTCGCAGGCTCAGACCTTGCAACATATAGGACTAAACGCAGACCCCTCAAAAATATGGGTTTCCCAAACAACCCAACATGGCCAAGCCAACACAAATTGTGAATACTGTAACACCCCTGAAATAATAATACACTATCTGATGGAATGTCCAAAATATACAATAGAAAGAGCAATGCTGATAATGGAAAAGAGCCCAAACGAAATAATGAAACTCCTAAAATCAACAGAAAGTGCGACCCAAAGAGCACTGATCCGCTTCGTTCGTAAAACGAGGCGTTTTGAGTGCTCCTACTCGATTATTGTTATTATTATTATTTTGTTGTTGTTGTTGTTGTTGGTGCACATATCGCACGACAACCAAATGCCCTAACATGTTGATACCTACTTTGTTAGAAAAGTAAGGTTTAAAAGAAAGGAAAAATACTAGAAGAGAAAAGGAAAGAAATAGTAAAGACGGATTGAGGACGGTAAGCCCCAAATAAGAGACTAAAGATCTACCCCAGAATCCTCTCACCGGCACCAGAGTTGCCTAGACCAATGATGGCCGAGAAGATTGCGCAATGTACCGCGCCGGTCTGGCAGGAAGGTGCCAATTGCGGTGAGGGGTTTTCATGGACCAGTGGATCTGATATGATATTATCCCCCCCCCCCCCAAAAAAGAAAGATTTTAGAAGAGTACGAATATACAAGTAAAAAAAAAAGAAATGAAAGGCGTAAATATTCTAAAAAAAAAGAATAAAACGCCGATAATACCAAACAACAACAACAACAAGGCCTCTCAAGCAAAAGCAATCATTGTATCCTGAGATTTCGACGAGATAACATGATAAATGCCCAAGATGAAGAAGATTTATTGTTTGCATGGTAGCTGGGTGTATACATCCAGTCTTTGCGTCAGCAAGAAGAAGGCCAGCAGCCCCGGCCCCCCCACTCAGGTTTCGAAATGACCGCATGCGTGTTGCCAAAATGTCCTTTTCGTAACAAAAGAAAAAGGTCGACCCGTATTGACTTTACACACCGGACTTTTGCTGAAAAGGGGGGGGGGGGGGGTGCTGAAAAAGGCTCGTATACAAAAGAAAAAGGTCGAGCCGTATTGACTTTACACACCGGACTTTTGCTGAAAAGGGGGGGGGGGTCGGTTGGAACACGCATATGCGTACCCTAAATAACACTGAGTGGGGGGGCCGGGCCAGCAGCAGTTGCAGAGAGGGAAGGCCAGAGTGAAGCAGGCAGGAAGGAGGTTGATGAGAAGGCCAAGATACATTTCAGTGCGCGCAATAGTTAATAGGAAGACAGCAGCAGTTTGGCCACTACTCATTATTCCTCAGAGAGCTCCCCACCAACGGCTTCCAGACGATCTGAGGATGCCTCCAGAGCTCTTCGACGAGATCCTGGGAAGAGTAACACCAGCCATCGAGAGACAAGACACACAGTTCCGCTCTGCGCTCCTACTAGCAGGTGCATCTTCTTCAGCCTCATCAGCCTCAGGTTCAGGTTCCAGTTCAGGGACCGGGTCAGCAGCAGCAGCAGCATGCTTCTCTTCATCTGGCGGCGGTGCAGGACTGGGGAGGGGGAGGGGGGGGGGGGTGCTTCGTATGTCTTGGATTCTTCGGTGGCATAGCTTGGCCTTCTTTTTTTCAAAGCTTGGTCTTCTCTCTCCGTATTGTAGATGCAGTAATGTGTCGTCGATTGCTCACACTCGAATAAAGCTCCCCTGCCGGGCCCGGATTTTATTTACTCCCTCCCAGGCATGGCGTGGGAGTAGAAGGCAACGCGTTGTAGCGCATCGGGCTGTAAACCGTCACACGCCGAGACGCGTCGTGATTGACACGATGAAACGGCTACCATACACCCTCTGTTGGCGTGAGAACCGTGACAAAACGTAGCAAAACGGGACATAACGCGCAGCAGCCGTGAAGCAACCGTGAATAAACGTGCACTAAACGCGGCAGAACGTGACCAAACTTGAAAGAACCGTGATATGCCGGGGAATACACATGGTTCCCGTCCAAGTACGGACCGCCTCCAAGTTTTGTTACGGTATTTTACGTATTGTCACGTTTTGATGCGTTCACCCCGTTTTACTACGGTCTACTAGGTTTCTCATTGCACCGTGACTGCCGTGGCAAATTTGTTGACAGTTTAAAAATCTGGCCCGGCAGGGGAGTGTAGTGACTTGACCTTTGGAGAACTTTGCATTTGTATATATAGGATTTACCGGCCAAATTCGCGAGTTTGTCATTCAAATTAATTTGTCTTGCGTTCAAATTCGACGGTTTTAGTGCAGTCAGGTATATCTCGGGTTTATATTCCCTTTTCTAGTTTTCAAATCAATGGAATTTTCGTTAGAATCTACGTATGTTTCATTCAAATTAATGAACAATGTGCTTCTTTCGCTATTTGGTCATTCGATTTGGCGCAACACGATTTTCTGACAACGCGACGGTGTACTATTAGCATTTTAATTCATTTGTAGCATTCAAATTAGCACTTTGTGCACTTAAATTGATGATCAATATACATTTCTAGTTTATTACACACTTTTTATAGCTCATTCTTTTTCTTTCAAGATTGTTTTTTCATGTGTATTTCATTATATTTCATTTTCTTGCATTTATACACTTGTACTTATTAGATTTATCTGATATTCATCAGCATTTAAGTTTGATTGTTAAGAAGAAAAAAAAAACGACTTCCATCTACGGACCTCGTGGTCTCAATATTTTTGTAAATGTTTATGTAAGGAAGTTGTTTGTCTTATGTTTCATCATAAATTTATCATAATTTCATCATAATTTCATTAAGGAAGAAGGGTACAATATTGTGACTGGGGTAGGGAGTAGAGTCAACAATTTGAACATGATTCATTATTTAGCCATGTCTTTAGCCATCGATCTGCTGGCGGGCAAGTAAACTATGAAACTCTTTAAGAAAAACAGAGGGGTGTGCTGGGTATAAAAATCGATATGTGAATTACTTATGTAAAATTCCGAGTCTGTAGTAAAAAGGGGCGATTGAGGGTACCCCCACCTTTCTCGGGTATATGAACATGTCCGTGCAGAAATGCCATATCCCTTGATTTCGCCCCTTCTTTACTTTATGTCTGACTACACCCATCTGCATTGTCCTGAAAATAAATAAATGGAATAACAGCTTAGACCCCAATGGCAAATCATGCAGTTTAACTGCATTATTTAAAAACTGTAAAAGTTTGTTGCAATTCTTCCCCCTAACATTCCTAACTTGAATACAAATATTACGAATACGAATGACAGGTGTTAATTTGAATGATAAAAATTACGCTTCGACAAGTGAACATTAATTTGAATGCTAGTTGAGCAGTTTCTAAATTGAATGACAGATCTATGAAACCCTTCGACCAAAATCCTAAATTAAATACAAAAACTGGAAAATTGAATGATAATTGGCATAGCAAAGCCGATCTGCGCTAACTTAAATGCAAAGTAAATGAATTCGAATGACCAACACGCGAATTTGTCCGGGAAATCTCTTATTATTGTCTTGTCCTATTTCTTCGCTTGTTTCTCTACTCGGTTCTGAGGCCTTATTACTTTATAGAGATTATAAGTTTCTTCTTCCTTACTTAATTCGCAAAGAAGCGTCATTACTTTGTACATGGTCTTACATATTCTTTCTTCGGGTGCTGTGCAATATTTGAACTACTACTTGTGATATAATATATGTTCCAAGTATCTGTACTCAACAGGTGCTTCTACGAGACAAGGTAGGAAAGAAATCTATTTCTATTTCTTTTATTTAGGTGATTAAATTCCCTAAAGGAGCTTTATTCGAGTGTGAGCAATCGACGACACATTACTGCATCTACAATACGGAGAGAGAAGACCAAGCTTTGAAAACCTTTGCCCATACGGTCCCTTAGTGGTCTCACGTCCATCCCGTTTTGTCCACGGTGGCCTGAAACGTGGTTGCCGTGGCCACCGGGAACATAGTGTAAACGTAGCAGTAGCAGATCCAGCGCCACGGGACCTACAACAAGCACTTGAAAAGTGCTCTAAAATGTCGTCGTTAGAATGTATTTTGAGTTTTTTATGTAGCAAAAGTCAAAGTCTTTATTCCTTTTTTTCTTTGGGCGGGGAAGGGGGAAGGAGTGTAGCCCACATTCAGTGATTCAACAGATTAATGATATATATATTGCGTTCTCGATGGTGAACAGAATATACTGGCCTCTCTCATTTCCCTCAAAATATTTGGGTAATTACTACACTATACCAGGTTGTCGCCAAAATGTTCTACGAAAAGTGAGTGGACTCTTACTGTACAGGGGTCGTGAGCTTTTCACGACTCATGACTTTATTTCTATCAAATTAAGCAAAAAACACTTGTTCAACAAGCAGAATTATTACTGATTGAGCAAGAACATTTGGAGTTACCCAGCACTTTTAAATTGCATGTTTTAGAAGAGGTTTGACGCAAAATCGTGTTTAGAATGATTAGAATACTATGTGCTTTAACATTTTACATGACACTTGATAACATTGAAACGAAATGGTGTTCCAAATAATATATTTCTTTTCTCCACAGATATTTCTATACCATCGGGTATATCACAGACACCAGGAACATGGCGATTACTCGATTTCATCTAGACAGTTTGCAGTCCGAAACGATTTCATCAGATCTAGCTAGTGCTGCAGTTAACGGATTTACATTAGATGAAAAAGGTAAAAAGTAACATAATGACAGGAGTTGACCCCGAGGACACTCACATTTTCCCTTCAAAGTTAGTCATTTTCACTCAAATGTAAATTAATTGCGTTCCAATAGATGCGAATGTTGAAATTGGGAGTTAAGATTGAAAATTGTCAAATTCTCCTTCAAGGCCAAGAGGCTGTCCCCAAAAGTTACCAAATCAAGCCTATAATATATGACCCCCTTAAATGATTTTGAACATCATAGCATGCTTCAATATCAAGATATAAATTAATATTAATGGTGCAAACAAGAGATTCCTACTTTATAATGTAATTCAGTATGATATATTTTGTCATATAACCCACGACAGAAGAGATCGTGATCGTGAAATAAGGTAACCGTCCAGATTCAGGACTAGCTAAACATTTGCTCATTTGGATTTCTTTTAAATGCTAAAAGCATGGGCAATAAAAGATGAACACTAATACTACGTCCCTTTTGCAGCCATTGTCAAATTTTGTAGAACTTTGCAGGAATTATAAACAAGTCCTATCTATGAAAATTATACGTTAGCAGCGTCCTAATATTCAAATTATGCAAAGAACCCGTTTACCCTCTAGACTTCACTCTCAGACACTATTGAGTGTCTGACTGACATATTTTTTCTTTGGTAATAACTTACATAAAATGAGCCGTAACAGGTAGATGAGCATTTGTCTACCTCAATAACCCACTACTTGTAATGGCCCAAATTAAACTGATTGAATCTTTGCGCAACACAAAACGTACGACCATTCGGTAAAAGGGTCTGAACAAAAAATGAGACTATTACTTAGGTGATTGCAATCACCTAAGTCGATTCGACAACTAATGGTCTTTTTTCCCACTTAAAGACATTTTCAAGCCTTTTAGTTTTGAGGAAGTTCTAATTTAGTATTGTCTTCACAAAAAAGATTATTAATTTGGGTTAAGCCTTAACATCATATGGATTATTTTTATTTTTGCTAAGAGTTACCAAAAATGTACAAACTTGAAATGTAAAATATTCCTCGGTAAAATGTCTTTCCCCTTCTATTTTGATAGGCAGGAAAACAAATTTGTTTCACTTCACAAACATACCATAAATACTTGTTCGACTGCCGTTTTAATTTGTTTCTTTTACAAATCACGCATTTATATTACCAAAAGCATTAGCAAAAAATGATGATTGCTTTGAACCTAATTGGTGCTCCATTTTTACCAAAGCCGTTGTGTTTAGCCTAAGAACATATGGATTGTATTTTTGTGCTTGGAGCTCTATAAAGGATATGAGCAAAAGTTTGGGTTTAAAAAGAATCTTTTCTTCTTTTCTTACGCAGGAGAACAACTGTTTTGGACATCATCGACATACATCATTTACTCGTTCGACTTAAAGACTGGCCTTGGACCATTCACATTACTAGACCTACAAAGTTTGGAAATGTTTCCTTGTAGCATATTCTTTGTATCTGGGTGGCTTGTTTGGTATGACCGGAGGCAGGATCGCGTTTGTGCTGCAAAAGCTAAAGTAGAAGCTGAAATCAAATTATGTCGTTTTACCAGTAATTATGGTAAGTCCAACTATCTATCTGAGCCAAATGTAAAATACTTGGCACTGCGACGAATATAAGTTTCCCCCTTGCAGCCTTTTGAATGTTTTGGGAGAGTGCAGCTAGGGACTGACGGTGATTTTACACCATCAGTTAAAAACAGTCGATGCTACCCTGGATGCAAACATAAACCCTCGTTAAATCAAGACTGCGATCATACTTCAAGTGCATGCAATGTACTTGTTAATGTTTCTATATTAAAAGAGTCAGTCACTGAGTTTAAATTAACATTAAATTGTGAACAGCACCAGAAACACAAGACAGGTTTCTTGTTGTGGGCTGTTAACTTTCCACAAACACAAACACACACACATACATACACGTACACGCGAACAAAAGCACAAATGCCCACACTCTTTAATACAGTCATTATCTTTCCCTTAAACCAAACATTTTTAAGGATATCGACAATCCTAATAGTTTTGAAATGTTAACATTCATTGTACACAAAAAACAAACCTTTTCAATAAACTGACGCGTTCTCCATTCTTGTGCTATTTGCTTTAAAATGGACATTATTTAACTCTGGATTAATGGAAAGACCCAGTTCATTATAGAAAGGTAATTCATTAAGAATACAAATGTTGCATTGCCAGCCAAAGAAATCCTCTGACGAATCATCATAGATTTGGGAGGAAATACCAGCACAAATGATGTGAAGCCATTGGTTATGTAGTGACTTGAACTTTACAAAGGTCACAAATGTTTATCAACATTGTAAATAGCCAGCATTTTAAACATTCCTTTTGTTAGTACTTTCCGTTCAGCCAGCTTCAATAACAATAACAATTTACAGCTGCAAATTCTACACATTCTCTGAGTTAATTTCATCCATAGAACCACCCAGCAACAAGAGTGTTATTTTAGTTACTCCAATCGGACCGCACCTTATTGTTTTAATAAGCCAATCATCACACTTTTAGCGCACTTGGAAAAGTCTCCTCACACGGATTTTACTCACATCTCCTGTCTTCAGTTTCATCAATCGGACGTGTTTTATAGGAAGTTTCGGATTTTACAACAAGCGTTTTCTCATTGGTTTTCACGCTAATAGCGAGTTTCATCATCATCATTTTATTTGAGGACTGAATCGCAAATTAGATTTGTCTTCTATTTAATTTCGGGAAGTGCGAACTGTAAGGTTGTGTGCCTTCATCATATTCGCGTTTTGCTAGCTAGCTAGTCGCGCTCCACGTGCTGATTCATCACTTCGCTATATCGCACTATTCTTCCTCTTCATGATTCGCCTTCCAGTTTCTTTCTACACTCGAGATATCAACTCTGAAGATTATTATTAACGGTAAGAATATTCATTTAGTTCTCCACAACATTTATTCCTACAGTTACATTTAGTACACTTCAATCCCTTTCAGGGGCGGCCGAGCGTTTTCCAAAGTGGGGGGGGGGGGCACCAACAAAAAAGGGCACTTTCTGGAAAAAAAGGGCACCTACAGTGGGAAATCTCGAAGCGAAAATATACAATTTTTTAGACATTGGTATATACCCCTACATTGTGATTACATTATCAGGGATGATTTCAATATTTGTTTCTCTTCATACATCATACAAGATATCGCTTAAGCATCATACTTTACAGTTGGGTGTGATGTCTGAATATGCATTTACGAGCGAGCGAAGCGAGCGAGAAAAATTTTAAAGATCTGTGAGGTCGCAGTGCGAAAAATTACATCTTATAAAGAGGAAAAAAGCCAATCGTGATGGTGTTATAAGCACATTCTCATAACGGAAGACTGAAAAGACCTTTGATAAGTAACATAATTATATCATCTTTAAATGCGAGCGAGCGCAGCGAGTGAATTTTGGGGGAAATTGCTCTTAGTCGCTTTAAATAAGGGGCACGTTTAATGATTACATGAAAAGGGGACAATTATCGAAAGGGATATTAGACACTTATTAGAAAAGAAAAGGAGCACGTGTCAAAGTACAAAGGATAATTATAAGAGGTGAAAATGAGGCATTTTTTCACCTGAAAAGAGGCACTCACCAGTGTTGAAAAAGAGGCGTTTATGAAAATGGGAAAAAGGCATTTGTTGACGGAAAAGGGGCACCCATCAGATTTTGATAGGGGCATTTATAAGAGGTGAAAAGTGGATAGGTCCCTTATTAGAAAGGAAAAGGGGCACTTATCATTATTAAAAGGGGAATTATCAGAGTTGAAAAGGGGCACTGACCAGATATGAAAAGGGGCACGTATGAAAATGTAAAAGGGGCACTTATAATAAAGGAAAATGTGCATTTGTTGAATGAAAAGGGGGCACCGTTCAGATTTTTAAAAGGGGCAGTTATGAGAAGGAAGGAGCTCTTTCTTTTTAATGGGGGCACTTATCATAAGGAAAAGGGGCACTTATTAGAAAGGGAAAGGGGTAGTTATGAGAAGGGGAAGGAGCTCTCTCTTTTTAATGGGGGCACTTATCATAAGGAAAAGGGGCACTTGTTAGAAAATAAGAGGGGCACATAAAATGACAGGTGTGCTCATCCGAGTTTAAAAAAGGGGTAGTTATTAAAAGGAGAAGGAGCACTTCTTACAAAAGAAAAAAGGGGAAGTTGTCAAAGTAAAAGGAGCACCTCTCAGTTTTGAATAGGGCAATTATCAGAGGTGAAGGGGGCACTTATTAAAAGTGAAAAGGGGCACTTCTCGTACCTGAAAAGAGGCACTAGAGAATAAAAAGGGCACTTATTCAAGATAATTTCAAGATTTATAAGAATGGAACATGGACACTTATTGCAAAGGTAAATGGGAACATGTCGAAGGAAAAGGGGCACGTGTCAAAAATAAAAAGGGTACTCGTCAGAGGTGAAAAGGGGAAGGGGCACTTTTACTAAGTAATAGGGGCACTTGTCAAAGTAAAAGGGGCACTTCTTACAAAATAAAAGGGGCACTTTTCCTATGTAAAAAGGGGCACTTTTGGGGTATCTGAAAAAGTGGGGGGGGGGGGGGGCACTGTGCCCCCCTGCCCCCCGGGAGGGCCGCCTCTGATCCCTTATGATTATTTTTAACAGGTTTCATACAACAGGCACATGGGTAATTGTAGGCGTTAAAGACCATACGTAAACAGTTCAAATTACAATTAAAAAGAAAAAGATACAATATTTAATATTTAAAAAAAAAAAAAAAAAAAACAGTCAGTTCGAGTTCTTCAATTAACTTTTAAAAGATCGATTAAAAGATCATTCGATCGTAGACCATGTCTCATTGTATCTGCAAAGAATTAATTCACTTATAGCAGTGCATAGTTAGTGGCGGGAAAAAGAGAGTTTGTCCGGTATTTTCAATCGTTGGTTGTCATTCGAAGCACTGACCCGTTCGTCGATGCGTGAACCACAGACTAGCTATACACACAGGATCTGTCAATAAGAAGATTACGTCTATACACGCACATTGCGATAGCTCCAAATTAGTTGGCATATCATTACACAGGCATGAATTTCGGGCCACTTAAAAAGCTCTCCTCCAACAAAAGAGGAGTGGATAACTGAATAATAGAGAAGATCCGCTTAGCGTTAAGACGAGCGCTTAGTTCATTCTTGTAGGATGATGGCTAATGACGAAGCATTCAAGCTTTGCTCAATTTGTGGAGGTCACCTTCCGTCGTCATGGTGATTCGCTTTTTCGTTTGTTTTGATATGGCGAGGATGCGGCCATCTTGGGTCCATAATGCCTCAACCTGTTCCCTGTACTTCGTTTTCACCTTCCAGGAAAGCTCCGTTCGTCTTCTTGTCAGACTTTCATGGATATAGATTGCCTCATCCTGACAATGACGCAATTTGCTCCTATTTCTGTAGATTTTCTCTATTTCATGGTAATTTGTGAACTTTACAATAACACCTCTATTTCTCTTCTCTTTACTCTGACCCAATCTATGGCTTCTGTCAATTTCTCTGGCATCTAAAGCATTGTCTGACTTCTCGGCACACATTTTGATGATCGTTTCGTTAGTTTTTTCGTTCAATTCCTCTTTTATTCCGTTGAATATCAAGGAATTCCTTTTAGAATATTGTTCTGACTCATCCTGTTGATCTAATAACGATTGCATCTTTGTTTCTAAAACAGTTATTTGAGTGTCTCTCGCCTGCAATTCAAAGTCGATATATTCGCGTAAGTTTTCTGAAACTTTCTTCGTAATCATTGGTGTAATTTCTTCTATCAAAGTTTTCTTAAGTACACTCACCAGCTTATTTATCAAAGTGTCACTCTCCAGAGCTCTGTTCAGTTCATCCCTTATGCTATTCGTAAGCTCTTCAGCTTGCAGTTTCAAGCTGCGAGTTGTAGTCATGGCGAAAAGATGGTATACAGGTCTCCAAAAATCCAAAGATTAGATGAAAATCAAGTCCAAGAACATCAGCATACGGAGGTGAACTGGTAATTAAAAGTACTCATGAGGCAAATTACACTGACATGCACGCTATATCGGGGGATAATACACGGTCTATCGGTCTATCGGTTTAAAAAAACACGTCCGTTCATGTCAAAATCGTAAAGAAGAATATGGGGTGCGTGCAGATCTATGTTTTTTTTAACAATATATCTGAATTTACAGCATATTTTCATAATTTCTAATGATTTAGTTATATATATTATATATGCAATTCATTTCGAAAATACTACAAATATATATTGCCAGTTATAAGGATATTTCACTACTTCGTATAAATTACATTTAATCAAACATGAATAAGGTAAACATTAACTATGAACTAAAATAATTTCAATAAAATACAAGTGTATGGAAACATTTCTCAAGTGTATGGAAACATTTCTATTAATTAATTTCTTTAAGTCTACTAATTGCAATGCCTTTACATTGGAAATACAGGCGAACCAGTATTGAAGTGTTATGGCCATTCGCACGTAACGAACTGGCCTGGAGGTTCAACTGGTTTGAAGTTTTACCAAATTTTGTTTATGAAGATGTAATTTCATAACCAAACAAAAACGGGAGTATTAGGTTTAGAAACCATGGTCTCCAACGTAGGGATAATCACATTATTATAATGGTGTTATTCCAGTGACAATTGCGTGATTTAGTGTACGTGTTTTATAAGTGACCTAGTGCAAGAAACGTGTTAACACCATCACGTAAATATCAAGTGTTTGAAAAACGTAAATCTGTTCAAGTCGATACCTTGATATTGACGTGATTTTCTCGTGAATTTGTTTAATGGGATGTATATAAATGTAATATATGAAACTAATTATCGTTTGTATCAGACTTGTACCTTTAAAGTTGATAAAGTTGCGGTCTCCTGCACTTTTTCAACTGATAGTTTGGATAATACTTTAAATTTATATTAATATGTTATAGAAATATTAAGTTTCGTTATTTCTTGTACATATATGTAAAAATAATAACATTTTGACATGAAGTTATCATTGTTTGTAAATTTTGTAATATACCTTACGTTTATATGTTCTTTGTTATTCTCTTATTATATTTGGAAAAAGGCAGAAATAAAATAAAATCAAATAAAATCAAATTAAATATTTGGCTGACAAACTTGCTGATAAGTATCTGTTAGCTTCATTTAATTCCTTTGCTTGTTGATATTGTGTCTGCGGGCGTTTCAGCAAACTTTTCATATCCCGTATTTCTTTTTCCTTTAAAAAGATAAATCTGCATCTTGTGAATTTATTCTGGCAAAATGTCTATAGACAGATATCCCCAATTCACTCATAACAAATAAGAATATATCATCTTCTTTCAAAAAATCTTAAGTTTTGTAGACTAAACTTTTCTTTGTGAAATAAACATGTATACATACATATATGGCATAGGCAAACAAATATTATTGTAAAACGAATTAATTATAAATTATTATGTGACGTAAAGTTTTTAACAATTTTAATAATAATCTATTTTGCCTCAATAGTTTTTTTTTTCGTTCACAAATCTACTCCTTCCTATAGTTCTTCTTTACTACTTATATTACGACTTCTGAAGATTTTTGTTATAAACTTGTTCTTTTGTCTCGCCCATAAAGAATGGATGTTTATGTTATATCGAGTTAAAGTAATATGTTTCATGAACTAAGAATCCTGGACTGTATCGATTGTCGAAACGCCCGGAGACATAATATTTTAAATGTTAACATAAAATGGACGTATAATAATAAATGGCCGGTATCCATAAATGCCACGTGATTTATGAAGCGCTAACTGTTAGCCTCCGTATCTTGTAAAAATTACCATGTGTGAATGAGCAAACAAAATCAAGGTAACATGAAATCAATAAACATTTATAATGTTCAATGAATAATTGTTTATTCTTTTGATTACAAACACGATCACGAAGACTGTCGAAAATTCAACTCATGGAATTATTAAGATACATTGTAATGCCTATAGAATTAATGTGCTGGTTTTGTACGCGTATTTAAAAAGGTGAGGCATTGAAATATCGATCGTGTTTACAGATTTTGTAAATGATCAGTTATTCGCGCTCCATACAACGGTAGACTGACTTAAATCTCATTTAAATAGTCCCCTTTGTGCATACGAGTCAATTAGAATAATAAAGTTTAAGTTTACCGCTTATCTCATTTTCTCATTGAAACGAATTTCTACTATAAGTAATTTCTAGGCCTATATTTGATGCTTATACTTGTTTTTTTGTTTTTTTTTACTAATTTGCTATAGATGATAATGGCATTTCTGTGATAGTAGCTTTCTCACTTCTTGTCATGTTCCTGTGTTTTGCAAAGGATTCAATGATTGGGGTAATCTTTTGTTCTTTATGTTTCCAGAGAAAAAAGGGTGAAAACAAATTTCAATATTTGATACCTGACTTGGATGGTATTAAGTGTCTTTCAGAATACGTTGCACGTTCCCTTAATGTTCGTGGAAGTGTCGTGGTCAAGTGGAAACTTCTCAGGACTCTAGATCAAATGGTTTGCGATTTGAGTCCCGCCGCGGCACTACTGTCCTCTGGCAAAGCGTTAATCTACATTTTCCACATTCCATCCAGGTGAGGTTGATGGGTACCTGGTAGGAATTTAGTGAAATGCTAGAGCGCCATAATGTCAGCCATGCTTAATGCCGGGGTAATAATAAACATATTTTCACGTTAATTTGACCTTTATTTATTACATTTCATTCATCTAGTTTTCTCAATTTGAAAGTTGTATTTGTTTTCCTTATAATTTATTGTTAATGCGTGTTTTTCGTTACCTATGTTTAATTATTGTATATACCATGTATATTTTACCTTTGTATGTATGTCTTGAAGTCATGTTATTATTGTACATGTTTTTATGTGAATACAGGGCTCTCTGCATGGGAGAGCAGGCTCAGAAATGAACTTGAATGAGACCACCCTGTTAAAATAAAACTATAATAAATAAATAAATAAATAAATAAATAAATAAATAATTGTGGAGCGCCAGGAGTGTCAAATCTGACAGACATGAGCGCTACCCCCCCCCAAAAAAAAACAATACTGTAATTATTATAAGGGGGAAATAAGACAATCATAGAAGCACAAATGGATTTTGACATATCTTTTTAGAAACTATGTTGCTAGACATAGCACATCTGTATCACTTGAAAGCATATTGATTCCATGTTATGAAAAGCAAGAAACTGTTTCATACATTTGTGTTAGCGTTTCTTTTTTTTTTTACTAGGACGCACTGTACTGCTGTAAATATAATCGAGGATGTTATAACGAGTAATAATTGTCGATGACATGCTTTTATCATTGTTATTATTTTTTTTTTTTACTATGTAATTGCTAAGAATAGGGGAAATTGCCACAAATGTCTACATAATATATTATTTGCGCATCGTATATTGTAAATTAGTATTGTCTTATCGTAGAATTAATGTCAAGTAATCGCAAAATATTTCATATCCATATATTGTTAGCTCCGTCACTGTATGATGAAATTTTTCTTAGTATTCTAACAGTTAAAGCTAAAGTTGAGGTCTAGTCATGCGATTGCATTGTGAAAGAAACGGTGTGGAATCGATCAGAAAAGGTTGATCATCTAGCATAATACATGTACGTATTGGTGTGTACTGCAAGGTTCTGGAATCATCAAAATGATAAGAAATTAGACCCAGTCTTGGTAAAGTTACAAACACTGTACACAGAAAGATAAATACAGGACTAGACTAACATGGAATAAAAATCCGTCCCGATTTTTATGCCGTTACATGCCATATTTAGAATATAACGGCATTTGAAAAGACACGCTTTTCAGGGAACATGTTTTATCTGAAATTCTTCCACACTTGGATAATAACAATGATAACTCTCACAAATTATTTTTTACCTCTTCCCAGAACTCAACCTTCTATTTAAGTATGTTTTTCATTGGAAGCATCATGTAAAGCGGATTGAAATATATAATGTGATGCGCTACATAGTTGCAATATTATTATTATCATCATCATTAATATTATTAAAATAATGCTGATGATATTGATGATGATGATGACGATTATCATTATAATTAATATTATTATTATTGTTATTTCTATTATCAATTTTTGTTACCATCATCATGTTATAGTTGTTGCTGTTGTTGCTGTTATCATCTGGTTTTTAGATCGGTTTATATCTTTTAATAAGTGTGATTGCTATTCTAATTTAACTTGAACTGACAAATAATTATTAGGCCATAAATCCTGTTTCTTTTTACCTTTCACGATCGACCTTTGATTGAATTTAGCGTTCATATGACAGGAAATATGACAGGAAGACGACTGAATCTAACAATGTATAGTTCACTGATTTTATTATATTCATAAATAAGTTATCCAGTATCAAAGGGATGATGCGGTGGTACCCTAGCTCCCCTCTCCCGCTTTAAAGAACCGAACAAAAAAAAACAATTAAAAAAAAAAACAATGTCGAGATACGTTACCCACCCACTCCCTCTCCCCTTTCCCCTCTCCCCTCTTCCCCTCTTCCCGGTCTTGTAAGGATATACTGTCGATAAATGTCTGTGAACGCCAAATCGGCGAATCATCTGACCATGCTCTCTCCACCTATCAAATGAAAAATATAAGTCAATCAAATTCAATTCAATTTGTATTCTTCAATGTAAATTTGCTTTGCTCGCATTTTACATACATTTTTACGTAACATAATATATTACTGATATTGATATCATGACATATAACATGTTAAATACTGTTACAGAAATTGGATGCTCGAACGATTTAAAAGGGAGGTCTGAATTGGGAGACTAGCACTAATTTGGGCAGGGATTTTGGAAGTGTGTACGAAGTTTGGAGCGGAGGTAGTTTTTATGTCAGACAGATTTTTAGAACTCAGGCTGGGAGGATGATGTTCGGGAGCATTATCAAGGCCAAAGGGCAAGAACCAGTTTAAATGTGAATTAAATGTAACTGTAGTTAGGTTGTGGCAAGTAAATACAATGAGTGATTTCAAGTTGGGTGTTTAAGGCTGGTGTTAGTGTTTAATAAACACTAACACCAGCCTAAACACTGAAATGGAAATCAGCTGGTGTTAAGGCTTTGACCTCTGAATATCGTCAACTTCCGGTAACTAGTGTTATGGATTTTGCAAAATTGTCGTCTGCTGAACCGACCTTTGTGGCTGGTGTTAATATTTTACGTACAAATGTCCTATTCACTAACACTAGCCCCTAGGGATTAAGCAAATGTTGATTTCCAGTTCGGTGTTAGTGTTGTACCCGCACACAGTCAACGCACGAACGACGCCAATTTATTGTCTGACGATTAAATAAAAATATGTGAAACAGGTAATTCATATAGTCTTTTGTATAAAATGATTTATTTTATAAGACCAGAGAAATAGGTGTAAATTTATTCTGTACTTTTCATGATATCTTTAGTTTTGATGTACTATTTTTAAATCATCGTCGTGAAATCAAGTATGTGGTGACGTCACAGCTTGTGCTAAGCTATCGATTTTGATATCGGTATCGGGCTCTTAATTTCATCAGCAAATTTTTCGCTCGATTTGAGAGCTCTTGAATGCTCTAAACAATAACACTAACACTAACACCCAACTTGAAATCACTCATTGTATATCACCTTCATGTTTTTTGTTAATAAACACCAGTCATATAAAAAAAAAAATCGTTGTTCGATAACTCCTTTCTCTCAGAGACCGTAATTGTATGTGTGCTCACTTGGCCCGGGCCTTGCGTGAGCATTAATTTAGGCTTGACTAAGCCTATACCCTGGAGTCTATAAATTCCCCATTTTCATAAAAATAATTCCCCAAAGTTATAACAATACGATAAATGTGACAATGTATATAAACAAAAATAGTATCGTTGACATCTGTAAAGGTAAAAAAGTGAGCATTTGAAAAGGAAGGATCAGATTGAAACAGAGAGAGAGAGCGAGAGAGAGAAAGAGCGAGAGAGAGAGAGAGAGAGCGAGAGAGAGAGGGGGGGGGGGGGACTTTCCCGATAAATCTTATCCCGTCCATCTCAAGTTGTGCCACGCCTTATTTGAACGTGATTGTGGAGGGACAGAAACACCGGCGGAGATGGAGACAGAGAGCGAGAGACAGACAGAGAGAGAGAGAGAGACAGAGAGCGAGAGACAGAGAGAGAGAGAGACAGAGAGACAGAATGAGAGAAGAAGTGAGAGAGATAGAGAGATAGAGAGAGACAAAGAGAGGGGAAGGAGTGAGAGAGAAGGAGAGAATCAGAGAGAGAGAGAGAGAGATAGAGAGGAGAGAGAGAGACAGAGAGAGACAGAGAGAAACATGCAGACAGAGAGAGACAGAGAAAGAGTAAGAGAGAGAGAGAGAGAAGAAAAAAAAAGATCCATACCTGGGTAGCAAACTCGTAGTTCTCTTCCACCGAGGCCTTTCGTGCCGACTTCAATCCCTTCAGGAGGGGGTGGTCCTTCTCGAAATGCATGAAAATCTCCATTGTTGAATCCAACATAGTTCACGTACTTGTATGATCCTATAATCAAACATTCGGATATTTTTGAGACTACCGAAGTGTGACGTCATACTGACCAAGTTGTCAAGGTTGCTGGTTAAAAAAAAACTGTGTGTTTTAACCTGCAACCAATCTACATTTGCCACCCCAAGCAAGTTCCTCAATCCAGGTGTAGCAAGTGGATACCTGGTAGAAAGTAATTCCTTGAATGCTTTGTCGGTTCGGTTAAGGGCTCAAAGGTTAAAAATTAAACAAAATATAATGTGCATGACATTGTAAGTGTTGATTGTGATAATGCTGACGCTTTCTAATGACACTGAGTTATTAAAGTACTTAATAGCACTAGCGTGTATAAGGGAGGGACAATGGGGGGGGGGGGGGGTCATTTTCCCTTCTGACTCCTGGCAGATTTCTGACCAAGAAAAATAATTGCATTAACTTTTTATATAAAAGTTAACATGTAATAATAGAGAATTGCTGCAAGTCGAGAAACGCACGAGATGATTATATATATACATATATATTCTCAAATGACTTTTTACCACCCCAGATAAATCAGCCTCCTCCCCTCCCCCCCTCTCATTCAACTGTGGCGGACAGGTGTTTGCTTTAAAGAGAAGGTTGAGTTCTGGGAAGAGGTAAAAAATAATTTGTGAGCGTTATCATTGTTATGCAAGAACAGGGGCGTAGACAACGGGGGGGATGAGGGGGATGCATCCCCCCCACCTCACAAGGGGGGGGGGGGGGGGGGGGGATGGCATGTACAATCATCCCCCCCCAGGTTTTGGGGAATGATATTTGCTTACTTAATAAGTCATAATGATGATGATAATAATAGTAATAATAATAATGATAACAATTATAATATTAATAATAATAATAATTATGATGATGATAATAATAATCCTCATCATTATTGTAATTGTGTTTATTGTTATTAGCCGCATTCACACGGTGAAAGCCAATTCAGACGGTAAAAAAAAGAAAATCTTACAAGTATTTTGTGGTTATCTTGTGGTTTGGAAACCACAAGATAACCACAAGATTAAACAGGCGCGGATCTACGGGGGGGGGGGGGGAGGTTTAGGGGGTTTAAACCCCCCCCTTGGTCGGCCCAAAAAACAAACAAAAAAAAAAACAAAAAAAAAACAAAAAAAGAAAGAAAAAAGAACGCACGCTGGAGAGAAACCCTTTCAAGTGCAAATATTGTGAGAAGATATTCAACTCATCTGGTAACTTAACCAAACACATGATAACTCTGGATATAACTGTGTATTTAACTGTTACTTGATTTAAAAAGACGTTATCATGCACTGCTTTTTATGGTCTCCATTGTGTTAATAGATGCCAGGAAAACATCACTTACGGGGTTCAAATAAACACCCCCAAAAAATCGGCTCGCCGCTTCGCGGCTCGTGGACGATGCTCCGCATCGTCATTATTTTGGTCAACCCCCCCCCCTTAGCAAAAAGCTAGATCCGCCCCTGAGTCATCCCCCCCAGGTGTACGAACCTGTCTACGCCACTGTGCAAGAACATCAGATTAAACATGTTCCCTGAAAAGCATGGCTCTTCAAATGCCTTCATATTCTAAATATGACATGAAACATCATAAAAATCGGGGGGTAGTTTTTTCACCATGTGCTCGTGTAGTCCCATATACATCATTCTGTGTACAGTGCTTGTAACTTTGCCAAGATTTGGCCAAATTTCGTATCATTGTGATGATTCCAGAACCCTGCAGTACACACCAATACTTAAATGTATTATGCTAGATGATCAACCTTTTCTAATCGATTCCACACCGTTTCTTTCACAATGCAATCGCATGACCAGACCTTAACTTTAGAATACTATGAAATACTTCACCATACAGTTTCGGAGCTAAGAATATGTACATAGGAAAATATCTTGCGATTACTTGACATTAATTCTACAATACGATAATAATACTAATTTACACTATAAGATGCTTACATCAGTGGCAATTTCCCCCATGCTTAGCAATAACATAATGAAATAATGATAGCAATGATATAAAAAGCATGTCATCGACAATTACTCGTTATAACATCCTCGATCATTATTTGCGACATTTAGCGATGTTTAGCGACAATATTATTATTACCAACATTTGAGCGAATGTTTGCGAAAGTGTTTGCGAAAGGCGGTTGTCAACTATAAGCGACTGCAAGCAATGTTAGCGACAGTTTTCGCGAAGATTACCAACTATTAGTCAACCCTGTGGCCCTATCTGTGAATGTTTGAGACTTTTCGAATCAAAAAGAACTTCAGCGACACCGTCTTACAACCATTTACAAAGGCATGCGACTGCTTTTGAAACGTTTGCAACTATTTGCGGAAAAAATAAATTCGCAAAGAAATGTTGAACATTTTCAAAATTGCTCTGCGACAAGAACAACTGTTTGCGACAATGAAAACTGTTTGCGAACTTTCTTGCAACCCTGTACGAAACTTTTGCAACCTTTTCCGAACCCTGGCGAAACCCAAATTCGGTACGTTCGCAAGCACTCGCCGTTCAGTGAGATACCCCCTTACTCAAATCATCATATAAATTGGACACTATGGCGTAAAGACATAAAAATCTGTTTTTCAATTAACCCTATATTCAATTGCCTCATAAAATATAAACTTTACTAAGATCGTGCCTCAATATCTGATTGGAACTATTTCTGCTGCAAAAGTGTCACGCGTTACGCGATGTAAGTGGGTTTCGTTCTATTTTTACTATTTTATCTAGACCCAATTATATGATGTACGTGATCATCGTCTTACTCTTGATATTATATGTATTCACCTATAACTAATCGCAACCGATATAGGTTAGATCGACAACATCCTATTGGTCCTGTTAATACACTTGTTAAAAGTGACCTCTATTAAACGCCCGGCACAAGCGGCTGTGTATTTCGAGCTATTGCCGTGGTTGTTGGCATGTGTCTTTGAAATAAAAAAGGGGGCTCTTTTACAAACACCGCGAATTTGAATCATTTTAGCAGGCTGGACTGGAACTCGCGATTTTAAGTTCTCGCGATATTCTGCCGATATTTTACAGACTGATTCAATCCCGGGATTCAATTCACGTCAATTAAAGAAACAAATTTCGAAACAGTTTTCAAGGATAAAATCATAAGGCTAATTTCGAATGGCAAGACTTTATATTGCTTTTCCAAAATTCATATAGGCCTACATCGCAGTCAACATGCCCATCTCGGTAATTATGTTATCTTCTTGTCAAAACAGGGGGGTGTTTCATAAAGACTAACATCGACTTTAAGTAGGACGTAACTATGGCAGGATGTTCATGCCACTGTTTGCTCTCACCAGTAACTGGAATTGGTCTCTCAAAGGACGTACAAATTGGCTGAGCGTGAGAGGAAACAGTGGCATGAACGGCCTGCCATATCTAAGTCCAACTTAAAGTCAATCTAAGTCTTTGTGAAACACCCTCTGTTTGTATCTCATTTTGTATTGCTGATGGTTAGGAACAGTGGTGTATCCAGAATATGGTATAGCCGATGTCGCAGCCCTTTCCCCCCTCCCACTCCGTAACGCCCGCTAAAAAAATTCCATAGCTACTACGACATGATTGGTATCGAATATACATAAGGTAACTAGGTAAACGTTTCGAGGAATGGAGAGTGGGTATTTGAGGTGCAGGTTCACATAATGAACCGATCCATAATGAAAGAAAGATATTGTAAGTTTATTCTGATTGGGACAAGGAAAACATTTCTGAAATGTAAGCCTGTCAAAATACAGCAGATATTGGTATCAAACTGTTTGATGAACTCCCAGCGTCAGTCCGCTTAGCAAGTAACTTTAACATTTTCACCAGATTGATTTCTCAATTAACCCCCCACCTTTCTAGATATAGCCTAAATTCATTTTCCCCCTCCTCTGTTTAACTTGCATTGTATTTTTTTTAATAAGTATTTTTTTTCTTTACATTTACTTATATAAATATCATGTATTTGTTAATGTTTAATTTTGTGTTTTTATCTGTTTAATCATCTGTATTTTAATGTACCAAGTGCGGACATGTTGAAAACAGCTATGCTAAGCTGAAATCATCCTTTTTTTAACCACCGTATTTAAATAAATAAACAAACAAACAAAGAGTTATTATTGTACTTCAAAATTGTACTACTCAATCAAACCAGGGGTAACTGTTCATCGAATAATGAATTAATGATTGATTTCATGTTATAGAAAGATACAATATGATTACATCCATTACTGCAGCAAGACTGGATATACAATATATTGTCACGATTATGAATTTATTATGATTATTAATGTATTTATTATGATTATTAATTTATTTATAAAGATTATAGTAAGGAAATAATTTTTTGCCCACATAATATTAGCGATAAAAGGTTATTATGACATGCAAAAGTATATATATATATAAAACAAATCTGACAGAAAATAAATTTATGAAAAAGTCTCTTTTTTTGGCAAAGTATTTCTGATTGTTTATTTCTTCGAAATTATTTTGCCAAAATAAATCTGTGATATTTTAAAAAATGAACTGCATTTTGTATTTGATATCCATAAATGTATGTTCTTATCATATTTTGAATGGCCAGAAATATCATTTTAAAATTCTGCATGTATATATCTCTTCTTGTATACATATGTGAACGATATTATTTAATGAAGGAACCCTGTGGAAGGGGAAAAAAGAAAAAAAAACTTATTGTCAAGATTGACTGTAGGTATTTCAATGATACAGGCCCCATGACCATCTTTAAAATTTTTAAAAGTGTTGTATATAAATTAAAGATATTATGTCCCTTTTGCAGCTAACATCATATTTTGTAGACATTACCAGGAATTATGAATACGTCATGTATTCAAGTTCAAGTTCAAGTCCAAATTTATTGAGCATGCACACAAAAACATGTATGTCCTATCTGTGAAATTTAAACATTAGCAGTGTCCTAGTATTCGCATGATGCAAGGCGAACCGTTTATCCTCTAGACCTATGGTCACATTACCCAAAGTAGCCTGCTCGGCGGCCGAGCGGCGAGTTTTTAGCCAATTTTGCTCGGCCACCGAGCGTTGGCTGGCCAGGCACCGCTTGTTTTTAAGGCATCGCTCGGTCGCTGCTGAAGTTTTAGCGCGGAGTTAAAATTCGGGTGGCGCCTGCTCACTTTAACTCGCCGCCCACACTACGCTCGGTGAACGGGCAGTCGCCGCCCGGGCGCCGACCTAATCGAGCGTTCACCGTCGATCGATTTAGGTCAAAAATCGAAGCCGGTAGGTCAAAGGCTGTCGAGCAGTCGCCGCCCGGTCGCCGCTCGGTCGCCACTTGAAGATCAGTCGGTCACTGAGCGGTGAGTCCAAAATCGGTCGGCAGCCTTTGACCTAGCGGCTTTGATTTTTGACCTAAATCGCTCGGCGGCGAACGCTCGATTAGCTCGGTGCCCGGGCGGCGAACGGCCGGGCACCGAGCGTATTTTTGGAGCCCCGCCTATCACTGGCCGGCCGTCGTGCAATATCTTTAAAATCAGCCGGTAGCCGGTTGGAAAGTGCTCGGGAATCGGTGGGTCACCGGTCGGTAACTGCCGGGACACCGCGCGGAAAGGCTCCGCGATTTCTCCCAGTTTTGACCTAAAATCGACCAGCGACCGACGGGAAATCGACACGGCACCGCCCAGGCACCGCTGGGGCTCTACAGCCTGATCGACTTCTCCAAAAATCGCTGGGCGATGCTTCAATTCCAGCGGCGACCGAGCAGGCTACTAATCGGTCGGTCGCCGCTCAGATTTGTGACCATAGCTTTACCGTCAGGCACTATTGAGTGACTAATTGACATATTTTTTTCTTTAGAATAACATCTAGATTAGTAGTAGGTATAGCACGCCAAAAATAAGTACAACAAACACATGTTATTTGATGATTGCATATGATCAAGCTTCATGAAAGCTTCAAAAAACAAAAAACAGAATAGGCCAATTTCGGCGGTTACGTAATGCGCGGTTACTTTAACCAAGCCCGACAAGCTTTGTCAAATCACCATTTTGAATCTGTGCATTGTGTATTAGACTGTCGGTTCTTGCCGTTAAATTGCATTCATATCTTTCTATCAAAACTGCGTGTATATATATGAATTTCTGTTTTGGCAGGAAATGTCTTCCAACTTGCCATTCATCAAGCTGAGTTTCAGGCAGCTGCAATATTTTCTAAGAAAAAGAGGAGTTTCGACTACGGTATACACCCGAGAAAAGACTCGTTAAATTAGCGTCCGCAGTAGCGGACTAGCCTGCCCGTAGCCCCTGACCTACGGGGTCCGTGTCACTCGGTAGACGTGACTGTATGGGGAAATTACAACGGGCAGGATTTTCGTTAAGTGAACTAGTTACATACCTCCCTTAAGTTTGACGATATTCCTGACTTTGGGACCTATGTCGTATTCAATTATCTAGTAGAGAATATGGCGGACCATGCATTTATGATCGTCGAAAACTGAAGGCTTTTAAGAGTTTTGAAGACTTTCGATTGATATTTCCCGATGGCCATAGATTATGTGGCCTGGAGAAGCTCGAGTACAATCCTCCCGCTATAGTTAGCTCTCGGCAGCTTATGATAGCGACTTGTGACTAGATTATACAGGTCAAACCGACGCAAAAAGACAGAACATACCAACTTGAACAAAAAGAAAAAAATATAAATAATAAACAAATAAAAAGTAGAAGTCTAGACTAGATCTAATAGAAAATGTAATAACAGTTTTATTTTTAAATGTTTTTTTTTAAATAATAATAATTGCTTCTTGAAGTTAAATAACGAAGGTCCGGCATAATTGTAGTCTAAGACTAGACTATAAACTTTTATTTTATGAAAATCAAACTTAATTCCTAATCTTATTCTAAACAATAAAATTATTCATCATCCTGATTCTTCTTCCTTGCCATCATAAGGTTTTTTTTTATTACTTTTATTATTCCCTTTTTCCATTGCTCTATCATTCTTTTTCCTCAATTGTTCATTGTTTTTCTTCATTTTTTCCGTTCAAAATTATTTGTTTATCATTATTCATCATTCTTATTCTAGCTCTCTGTCATCGGACGATATTATTTTATAAATATTATTTTATTAACAAAGACCTTATAATATTATTACCTTTATTGTCATTATTTCTCGTTGCTTTTGTTAATAATATTGATTCTGCGGTCAGTGCTTGCTTCTCGTTAGCCGTTTCTCGTCCGCCTTGAAATAGTCCGTATCGAGGCGTTTCACAAACATTTTTTAATCCGTAAAATTGTTTTCATTTTGAAAATGTGAATCGCGCCTACACGAACACGAACACGTGGTACGCGCGCACGCTTCTGCAAGCAGAGGTGACTGTGTGTGCGAACGAGTGGAAAATAGTTCATCACTTCTTTCATTTCTACGTCCTAATTTGTACTCAGATTCAAGCTAAGGTAAATGCAAAATTGAATGGAAATTACCGATATCGGCTAGCTAACTTATATTTTGGTGCTTCGCTTTCTGTTTCATCACTGGCTTTCAAGCCAATATCGCTTGTATCCTCGACCTCGTTTTTCTTCTTTTTGAGGGGGTATCGTGCGCTGCCTGTACCGGGGACTTGGCCGAACAGGTTTAGCTGCAAGATGTGAATCGCTAGTTCTGTACCAGCAATGCTTTTCTATTATTCTTGCCTAAGACTCAGCGATTTTAAAGATCAAATGTATGAAGAACAAAATCATATCTCAAAGATATTTATTATTCAAGTTTGAAACTGCCTCCTTTTTCTTCTCTCTCTCTCTCAAAATAGCGAAAACAAACGATACAATCACACCTAGCGAACACAGTCATGTATGGTATGCACGCAAAGTGTAGTCTGCTACGCACCGCGAGTTCTTTGCTTGTCCGACCCTCCGATTACGTAATGCGATTTAAAGGTCTCTGAATACATTACGAAACTGGCCTATTGAAATCGGTCAATGCGTTGTGATTTTATACCATTTTTTTTATATCGCAAAATTACCGAAAAACCTGCCAGAAATGGTCAAATTGGCAAAAATGGCAAAATTCGACAAAGTTGACAACTCAATTCATCACTTTCTTGGACACAAATAATAAATTAAATTATTAGACACTAAAATATCATTTTTGTGGTAAAAACATACAAAAAAAAAAATTCATATATCTATTACCGTTTTGAAAAACAAAAGCAAACAAAATAAGTAATTTTTGCCATTTTTGCAAATCTGCAGATATGAAAAAGTTGTGAAAATAATTAATATTAATTAATTAATTAATTAATATGCGCATAAGTAATCAAATCAAAACCGAACATGATACATCAGTGAAACCTATGTATATCAGACAGGTATGGAAATATATTTTTTTTGAAGAAAAAAAAAATTATGAATATCCATCAAATATACAAATTAGGTCATTTCAGCTAATTATATACATAGGAAAGTCAAACTGTTCATTTTGTTGGCATTTTTTAAAATCATATATTTATTGATCATATTTACACCAAATATTAACATTAAATTCTAAATATTTTTGCAATGCCAATAAAACATTGCGATGAAAATTACTTGGATCACCGTTACAGCTATTTCCTCATATGTTTCACAAATTATTTAGAAAACCCGAACAAATGATAATAATTTGCAGACTTTCAGCTACATCACAATATAGTTTCTTTAAAAAAAATGTCAGCTTTGAGGATTTATGACGATTTTCCGAGAAACCATTTAATTCAACAGGCCATAACATTCCACAGGGACTAAACTTTAGAGAAAAACATAGTTTGGTGACTCCAATACATTTGTGGCTAGTACTTTGAGTGTAAATAACAAATTGATTCAATGAGTGAAACACATTAGGATATTGCATTTTTGTAGGGGAGTTTTATAAATTGAAGTGCATTTTCACCACGCAGAATAATAGTCAATGGGCGACCAGCGGGCCATGTCACACATGGCTGAAAAGACAATATTCTAATTGATAATTTAACATATGTCCCACATGCCCATAACAATGAAACTACACAGAATTGTAGTTAAAGGTATGCTTGAAAGATATGTGAAATAAAACTTTTAAAAAATTGTTCAGTTATTTAAAAATAAATTTACGAACATTGCTATTTCTACCAACTGACTGCTGTTGTGTGTGTGTGTTTGTGCATGGGGCAGACTGTGTGCACAGACAGTGTGATCACCCTATTAGTAGTCATTAAAAATGATTATTATTGGCTGATGACCTATGCTAGCAACCAAATAACATCAATTCATATTTTCAACTGCCAATATCATTGATTGATTTATTCTGTGTTGTTTTTGTGTGTTGTTACTAGATTCTAATCAGCCTTTGGATAGCCCAAATCCTCATATCAGTAAAGGGTGAGTGTTTATGCCTTTGCAATATGCAGATGATGTCGGGATTTGTTAGTGTTGGATTGGTTGATTAGTTGTACCCCAGCCGCCTGTTCTTTTGCCTACCTCTTCGCTATGTTCCAAATGTGGCAGAAGAGAGATTATAATTTGGAGTAATTCAACAAGGGTTATTAATGCTCACTCACATTAAAGCTATGCAATTTAGTGGCGTATGGAGATGGAAGGGGGGGGGGGGCGTCAGCAGCCCGCCAACAAATTGCAGTTTATCTGAATATTATTATCAGGCGGACAGAAGCTTTTTTGGTAAAATCAAAGCATCTTTGGATGGATGAAAATGTTATAAATTATTAAA
The DNA here is from genome assembly GCF_000002235.5 of Strongylocentrotus purpuratus. Lineage (NCBI taxonomy): Eukaryota > Metazoa > Echinodermata > Echinoidea > Camarodonta > Strongylocentrotidae > Strongylocentrotus > Strongylocentrotus purpuratus. Next base: position 12,827,555 of record NW_022145595.1, read on the forward strand.
CCTACTAACTACTTGGATGTTTTCTGAAAGGATAGTAATCCTATTCTGGCTGCGAATTTTGCACCCAAACATATTACATGTACATACATGTGTGTATCTCCAAAAGGAGCAATTAAAGAACTACTTAAGACTTGTAGAATTGAAATGGTTGCGGGCGCTCTTCTTTCAAAAGCATGTTACATGTTTGATTTTTTATTGTACGCGGTGATTTCCACAATGAGATAACTTGGGTCATTTTTTACTATTACCATGGCATCGAGAAATTATGGAATTCTCATTGTCAACAAAGCAGTTGAAAGTACAATGACTTTTGAAGAAAAAAAAAACGATTCTTTTTAATATAGCAAACAAATAAATATTGTGATCGTAGAAGACATGTGTGTATGTACTTACTCATGATCATTGGTTTTCCTGGTGTTTCTTATGCAGGGATCCATGGTCATTGTCCTGAATCGAATCCCTGCCCTTTTTCTTTACACTTCGATGGCATGGCTGTGAAGGGTGTGGTCTTTGACAGAAAATCAACTGAGACAGCAGATGATCCTAAGATACTTATTTGCAATTCACCAAATGCGGGTAAGTAAACATGACAGAATCACCCTGACAGTCGTAAAAGCAATAATGTAGTGTTTAGTTTCTATTCACTTCCGAAGTATAAATCAATACATATTACCCTAAAATTTCCTCATTCAAAAGAGATATCTACATACGCGTCAATAATAACTATACGTATAGGTGCCGTGGTCTAGTTGATACGTCCCCGGACAGATTCGAGGCTCGGGTCCCCCCGCAGCGATAATATGGCAATACAGTAGTCTACATTGCGACTATCCACCTTGTTGTAGTACATGGTAGGAATTTATTCCTCGATTGCTTTCTGTGTTCTTGTTTGATTTACATTCGGAGAAATCAAACAAAATTACTAGAATGATTTTGTTTAAAGTGTGTGTGTGTGTGTGTGTGTGCGTGCACGTTTGTGTGTATGTTAACTTACTTATTTAGTTAATTTTTCTTGAGTTGAGAATGATATCAGACATTCACTTTGTGTGTGAGTGTGTGTTTGACTGAGGGAGGGGGAGCTGGGAGTACCAGTAAAATCACCTCCAGTTTTAGTTTTTTTTTAATACAATAAAAAGTGAATAGTATGTACGATTGATTTATAAATAATGTTTATATACTTCAAGTTTTCTTTCAATTCTTAACGCTCAGTTATGTATACTGCAAATTAATTTTTGTTTGATTATGTTTATATATGAGCAATCAATATTAAAAACGTTTATATTTTATTAAATCGTATGTTTGTATAACACATTTGGAGGGATAAAACAAACTTACTATAACAAATATAAATGAATAAATAAATACAACAAAAATGTACATGTGGGTGTGTATGTGTGTGTGTTCGTGTCACTTTGTTTTCGAAAACATTTCAGTCAGTCCATTAATCAGTATACTTATGATACATAGGCCCATCCAAAACGGTATGATAGCTTACATGCTTCTTTCTTATGCCTCATGTTTAGAATACTTTTGTTCACCTAACCCCTGTCGCAATGGAGGCACATGCATGGGTTCTCCTGGTCATACGCCAGCCTACACATGTCAGTGTGATCTGGGATACGATGACACAGATTGTGGTAAGTACCAGGATGAGTTACTTCTGTTCAACGACACAAACAGCGTAAAAACACGACATTCAAGCAAGTATAGAATATCGTTCTTGAATATAGTATTGATATATTGAGTACACCCATTAGAAAGGTAATGGCATATTGAACATACATTTTCTCATTTCAATTTCTGTTTTTATTGGTTTGTTTGTTTGTGCTCCTCGCAGATGTTTCTGTACAACTTCTTATCGTCAACCCCGATAAGACCGGACTTTGGGTTGCAAATATAAGTGACTTTGTATTCTCGAGTTTCATAGAGCTCGGGGACTCCGCGAGGATCGGAAATGTATATTTTGATGACGGGGTTGACGCACTCTATTGGGGAAATCTTGCGACTCCTGACTGGAGTATCTTTCTGAGACAGATGACTTTCGACATTTTGATGGTTAAGTTGGGAATGCCAAACAGAACACTCCTCTCCAATAAACATGAAGGTAGGGTTTATTTACTAGAAGTCTTATCTCCCAGTGACAAAGTTCACACTGAAATTTTGAGAAATTCATTTGTAAACAGCCCAGAAAATAAGATGTGCCAATAGACCGACAGCCCACGATATCGTTCTTCGAATGTCAACATTTTCGATCTGTAGTCCTCAAGAAGTATTTACATCTAGAATGTATTCATATCTTAATAATGTGCGTGTCCTTCATATTCGATATGGACATTACTGAAATCTTACTGCAGATCTTAGAAAGTCAAACAAAAACTTAAGGTAAGAAAATAACCGTACACTCCCTATTATAAAGATTATTTAAATTTGTACTTAACATCATTACCAATTTAAATTCGAAACCCTATGAGCATATTCAAAGTAAAATTGGTTTAAACCTTTATTCTATTTAAATTTAATGCATTAAACATGATATATTTCAGTTATCTACGAAACTTGTAAAAACGTTTTGGTTAAAACCTCAGTAACATATTTGCCTACGTTGACCTCTCATTTTATGCCCTTTATACATGGTCATGATGTATCAGCTTTATATCCTTGTCTCACCATGGACGTGAAGAAGCAGGAGCTTTACTGGGCAGAATATTTAACGGGATATAGGCGTCGAACCGTAGGAGAAGAAGAAGCTTTGTACGGGATTGTTTCCGATTTAGGCAAGATACCTGGAAGCGTGAATCCCAGTCGGTGTGTCATTGATCAGCAGCGGAGGTAACCTTTCCCAATAAAGATAATAATCAATAAATAAATAGATAACAAATACATTTCAAACTTTATAGGTTGAGTAATGTGAACGATCTAACGTCTTTAAGTTGACCGAGTAAAGTACGTGTGTCGACGATCATACAGTGCGTCCCAGAAAAAAAAACGAAACCGAAAATTATCGATGTTTTATCATAACTTAATCACAATTATAATTAATAAATGACACATATTTTTAACACTTAGATCCTCCTCGTTCATTTGATGCTACTCATATGCTGTTTATATTACGCATGAGTTATTAAAATCAATTTGAAGAAAGGGTACCAAAAAGTCATTAGACGAACGGTATCTGAATTTTCAAAGAGAAAATCACATTTCTAGGAATTTCATTTTCTGCCCTTTCATATGACACCTCAATCAGGATAAATGAGCTAGGAATCACAAAGTTCTGTTTGTTTAAAGTAATGCTTGCATTCCCATAATTTTATTAAACGAATTCGTTTTCACTGGCTGTTGCCGTAGCAACAATATAGAATTGACAAAAGACCTATCTCCGCTTCGTTGACAATCAGCCATATATGAAGTCTTTCATCTATGGCTGATCATCAACGAAAAGGAAATGTAGATAAGACCCGCATGAATCCAAGAAATTACGCATGATTTCGGCCTTGCATCCACCATTGTTTAACGTGAAAAAAGGGAGTGTTTTTGAATTTGATTGATTTTCAATTTTACGGTATGAAAGTATTGATTTTAAATCACACAAAAAGTGACTTGTATTAAATTTCAAGACTTTACAAGGTATAGTTGATGATCAAGAATTCATTTAGACCCCCATAATTCCCAGGGGCTTTTCACGCTATTGAGGACGAGCGATGAACCCAGGCAAAAGATCTTTATTGTATCGAGACAATTTACGCCAATTTACTTTCGTAGTAAGTTGGGTTAGTCAATATGGTAAAAACAAAAAAAGTTTTCTGGCGTCATGTGGAGTATAGAAGAGGTTTGATCCAAAATAATGCTTTAGACTGATTAGTATACCATACGATTTAAGATTTTACATTAAACTTGAATACATTGAAAAGATTAGATCTTCCAAACATTTTTTTTCCCACAGATATTTCTATGCTATCGGGTTTATCATGGGCAGCAACAACCTGGCGATTACTCGATTTCATTTAGACAGTTGGCATTCCGAAATTATCTCCTCAGATGTAGGTTCTCCTTCAATGTATGGATTGACAATAGATGAAAAAGGTGAATAGTAACAAAGAAGAGGAGGGTTGGGCCTGAGGACACGCCTATTTACCTGTCAATTTAATAATTTCCAATTATTGAATTTGGGAGCTAAGAATGAAAAATTTCCAATTCTACTTTTAGTATTTAGCAAAATAACAAAAATGAAGTGTTTCCCGTCCGTCCCCGCCCACCTCCTTTTTGGCCGCCGCCTCTTTTTTTTTCTTTTTTGTTACTATTTACTATTCAGAAGGAAGAAAAGCAAAGCAAAAATAATAATAATAATATTTAATTTTTATATAGCGCTTAATACAAATGTCTCTGAGCGCTTTACAAATATACTATTACCCCGGTCATTGGATTTAGTGCTTAACCGCACACGCTGTGTGCACAATCTCCACTCCCTGGGGAGCATTCCAGCCGGGCGTTACTTGACGCTCACAAGCTGTTGGACCAACAATGACGGCCGCATCCTACCGGGTACCCATTTGACACCTGGATGGAGAGTAGCTTGTGCAGGTTAATATATTGCCAAAGGATATTAGTACCGTGTCGGGATTCGAAACCTCGACCTTCGCATCTCCAGTCAAGCGCCTTAAACTACTCGACCACGACACTCCCACTACCACGACACTCCAAAAAAGCCCCCCCCCCCCTCAAAAAAAAAAAATAATAAAAAAAAAAAAAAAAAAAAAAAAAATAATAATAATAATAAATAAATTTAAAAAAATCAACAAAAAAAAATCAGTAAACCATAGCACAATGTATGTGAATAAAGTCCGGTTGGGATGAGAAACACGTCATTTTTTTTTTATTTGGCGTTATATTAGCATAATTAGGCCAAGACGCAGCCCCAATTTTTTTTTACCAAATAAAGCCTATCATATAGCTCCGTTTAGTCTCATTTGACAACGCCCCCTATCGTCAGAGTCCAGCAGCCTATAAACATGTTAGCCTATGGAATTTTACACACACAAAAAAAAAAATGTTAAAATTCATTTTTTTTTGTTTAAACGAAAAGCACATCTACCCTGACGTACGTTATTACTAGCTCTTTCATTGGAACCCTCATATCCCATTGACTTTTGAAAGTTTACCCCCTGTATTTTAGTGGTCATAATAGGTCGCCAGCTCGCCATTGCCTATATAACACATGTGAAATAAGTCGAACTTTGAACGCAATTTGCCACTCGATTGTAAGGTTATAAGTCAATCACACGAAGGATAACAAGCATGAACTAGACCTGCAATCGTGGCACAACGATATGCGTGCAATGACGGGCGATTTGGCACCAACGGTCGTCTATACTAAAATGCGATTAACTCGGGCGGAAACTCGGCGGAATTCGTATAATGACCCTTGTTCAAATGTGATTACTCAAAATTTTCTGTTTGAACATATATCATACTTGGTATCATCCGAAAGGGCACTTCATTGCGGTCAGTTTGACACCATTGTCATCTGCGCGCAATGTACTGCACGTATTTAACACGCTATTACGTAATGCATAGTAAATTCATCATTTTTAGCGATAACTTTGCGCTGAGGTCATTGAAATTTACCAAACTTGGCAGACCGTTGTCACGTATATTGATACATGTGTCTGCTAAGTTTCATGGTTGTTGGTATAATCATCGCAATTTTAGAGCAAGTTGAAGTTATTTCGCAATTTTCTTGAAAATGGCGAATTTGGAGAGCAATTTTATCAAATTTGGTCAATGATAGGGTATATAATTTCGTATATGGCTTGAAAGGGGATATCTTCGGGTATATAAATCCAAAAAAGGGTACGGGTCTGCCAAGCCATAATGGAGATACGGCCACAGAAAGAAAGCCAATTCCCAGAACTTTATAGGGCGCTATTTATGTTTTGCATAGCCATTGGAGCATGAAATTTGGCATGGCTATGTGCAATTATGGGATAAGGATACGGTGAGATTTAAAAACAAAACGGAATTTATATGATAAAGTTATGGCAGTTTTAGATTTATACGGGTCAATTTTTCAAGAATTTGAGATTTTTTTGATGGAGTCGGTTTCGGATTTGAATTTTGAGTACGAAGATGGCATTTTGAAGGTCAAGTTATAAGTCGCAAATGAAAGAACATCTCTTAGGCTATCTATAGGAATTCATTAGAAGTTTGTAGGATCTAGGATAGTGGAGATAGGAAGGAAGAAAGAAAGGTCTAAAAATGGACCAGAAACGGACAAAATGGAGCCTGGATGGTTATGCATGAGTGATTTCGAAAAGCGAAAAAATAGGTAACCTTGATGAGATGCTAGAGACTATGCCTATGAAATTTGAACGGAAAGCACCTAACTAGGAATAACAAACACTACGTGCAAAACGAATGCGAATTCCTGGGAAGAAGAAGAAGAAGAATATTAATTTGGAAGAACGTGAACGAAAACAAGGCAATGACGATATTCGTCATTGCAATTATCATAGATCAGTTTTGATTTGTTCATTATGTCCATTTCAGCCAACCCCCACCGTAATTTGTCCATTTAGTATAGGCAAGCATTTTGGGTAATTTTTGAGGTAAGCAAAAACATGAATATTCATGAACACCATGGACTATTCGAATATTAACAGAGGGGTGCAATTGTGCACCACATCAAACTCCCCTAATTTAGTCAATTATTTCATTGTATTATGTAGTTTGGTAGGTTTATTTTAATAACTGTTTAATTAGCAGATATCCATGACAGTTTAAAGATATGGAAAAAGTTCTTTATTATTTTATATTTAGCAAAGCAATCTTACATACAAAATCACTATCAAGTGTCGTCTGATCCGCCGATTGCCGTCTGCTATATCACATTTATCTGTGGACTGTGATGTACACAGTTTCCTCGTCATTGTAGATTTATGATTAGCCATCTGTCATGTATTAGACTTTAATTGTTGACACACATACAATTACCACACACATGAACACTCTCACTTCCCCTCCCCAACACACCATTTCCGCACACCTGGTTCACACATCAAACCCAATGGCATATACACCCTGCAACATATTGGAAAATTCTAGTTTGGTAGTGACGGCGAACTAGCTACGTTTGTGCTGGCGAAAATGAGACAACCGGAGCAATACGAAGAAATTACCTATTTACAGTATTTTGAACATTATTGGATGGTTCAATGATCAAGGTATAATTCAAGTATCGTGCAAATAAGAACTGCTTCATAAAGGAATTCAATATAATATAAGTTCTCATACAAATAAATAGGTTACGATTAGCAGTTGATATCGTAATTCCCCAGTTGACTTTATCTGCTCTCAAATTCGTATAAGTATGGACACAGGCAGTTCATTATCTCATATTTGTATTTAATTACACTGTTACAAGAATTCACTACAATTAAAATGAAAGTTATCTATTTCTTTGAAGATATCTAGTACATAGAAACAACAATTAAATGACTTTATTGTCACCCTATATTGAAAACTATTTGATTTTAAATATTACCGCTATCAACGAAAATAATAGTGACTATAAAGAAAGTATTTATGAAATATCTGGTTTAATGAATATATGAAAACTTTGCACTTTTGTGCATATTATTTGTGATGCATGTCATTTCTACATTTTTTTTCATTCCAGTCATGTCCATTTTAATTTGTAAAAAAGAACAAAAAAACATTTATATTACTAAAAGCATGAGCGATACATGGTGAACGCTATAAACCAAATGCAGCAGATCACAAATAGGTGGTCCTTTTCACCAAAGCCTATGTGTTTAGCTTTAAGAACATCTGGATAGTAATTTTGTGCTAGGAGCTCTACAAAGGATAATGAGCATGAGCGTGGGTTTTAACGAATATTTTCTTCTTTTCTTACGCAGGAGAACAACTGTTTTGGACATCATCAACATTCATCATTTACTCGTTCGCCTTGAGGACTGGCGTTGGACCGTTCGCCTTACTAAACCTAGAAAGTGTGGGAATGCTGCCCTGTAGCATATCCTTTGTATCTGGTTGGCTTGTTTGGTATGACCGGGAGCAGGATCGGGTTTGTGCTGCACAAGCTAAAGTAGACGCTGAAATCAAATTATGTCGTTTTACCAGTAATGATGGTAAGCCCAACCATGTATCTTTGGCATATGTAAAATACATGACACTGCGACGAATATAAGTTTTCTCTGTGTAGTCTCTTCAACGTTTCGGGAGAGTACAAGGACTACCGTTGATTTCACACCGAAAGTTAAAAACCGTCAAAATCTCGGATGTTAACATAAACTCTCGTTAAATCAAGACTGTGATCCAGTGATTTAAAGGGCTACTTTAACCCAACTAACATAGCCTTTCAAAACATGAATACACTTCTACTTTATATTCCAGCCTCTGATTTTTAAGAAAATCTCTGAATTGCCAACAAAAATCATAATAGCCATCCATTTTTCACAGTTCTGACGCCCGTGGGCTACGCCCCTCGAAAAAAAGGTGATACGTCACGTGGCTTGATGACGCATTTGACGTCATTGCGGTCATGTCCGATTTGATAATTAGGAATGACGAAATTGCCAGAAACGAACTGGCATATTGCTCCGATTGTCTCATTTTCGCTCGCGTGAACATTGCCAGCACAAACCACTGACCTCTACCTCCTACACGGATCATCGCACATTCCCATTCACTATACGTTACGTACTAAAAGGCTGTATTGTCTGACCGTTCATGAATATTCATGTTTTTGCTAAACTCGGCAAAATGTTTGCTTTTACTAAATGGAAAAATTACGGTGGGGGGTTGGATGAAATGGACAAAACGAAATAGGCAGAAGTGATCTATGATAATTCATGCTTTTTATGTTTCGTGTGCTCGACCTATAATTTTCAAATCGCTTGGTAAACTGAGTCCAAAGTTAGACTTGTTTCACATGTGTATTATAGGCAATGACGAGCTTGCAACCTATTTTGAAAAATTACGGTGGGTGAACTTTCAAAAGTCAATGAGACATGAGGGTTCCAATGAAAGAGCTAGTGATAACGTACGTCGGGGTGGATGTGCTTTTCGTTTAAACAAAAAATGAATTTTTAACGATTTTAAAAAAAAACGTCCATAGGCTAACATGTTAGGCTGCTGAATCTGACCATGTTCTGACGATAGGGGGCGTTGTCAAATGAGACTAAACGGAGCCATATGGATTATTAAGTACATATTATTTTTTGGATAAATTTCTTTTTTTCTTCCAATTAAAACTATAATTTGCCATTTTAAAGACATTTTAATGCCTAAATCATCCTCCTTTTTTACTGGAGAGGCGCCAGCAGTGATGTCAAATGCGTCATCACTGAAACTGTGTTTTTTTTCTGCGCGTTCTGAGTCGTCATTTTTATAGCTAGATTCCAGAATTATTGATGATTTCTAAGAAAATCATTGTCATGTTCGGAATCTCCGTCAAAAGTTATTCTACATGTCATTTTTTCAGTTAGAGTGGCCCTTTAAAGCACTTGTTAATATACCCTGATTGAAGGAGTCAGTCGTTGAGTCTAACATGAACATAATAACAAGATCAGATAAAAAACGTGTTTTTGGTTTGGGTTGTTCCATCCCCCCCCCTTTTTTCCGCCACAAACACACACACATACGCACACTTGTTTTCGATTTCAATTTTGTTTTACTTCTCTAAATGTGTAATACAAACAAAAAATACAATTGAATATAATAAATAAACGTTTTCCATATTGATATGAATTGCTTATACATAAACATGATTAAACAAAAAACTCTTTTGCAGTATATAACTTGGCAACAAAGTAAACCTAAAGTACATCACCATAAGGTATAAGTCAAGTGCACGTTATTCACATGTTTAAAAAAAATACCTAAACAAATCTGGAGGTTATTTCACTGGTGCAATGCCTGCCCCACCCTGCCCCCTCCCTCCCACAAACACACACACACACGCGCACACCCCACATACACACACACGCACACACACACACACACACTACTTACTCAGTGGATGTCTGCTAACATTCTCCTGAAGAAAATATACTAAGTTATTAAGTTAACCAGGCCACAAAATAGAGTTACACTTTAACAAGCTCACAGTGGGGAGAAAAAACAAATCTTAATTAACCCTAAGCTGCTCCCACTTTAGAAAATGTAATTCCAGCTTTTCTATTCTGATGGCTATTTTCATTTCCTCATCCCTATAACTAAAATTTTTTTTTTTTCCTAAGTTGGTACTTGCCCCCCCCCCCCCGATCTTGACATAAATATAATTTTCTTAACCATGACAATTCAAGTATTACAGATTTTAAGTCTATATTAACTGCCTGCCAGCCCAACAAATATATCTCGCCATTCTAAATCTTTAATTTCATTTAACTCAAAAAGTTGTACTAAAGCCTGCTATATACTTTGAACGCTCCCGCAGGATAAAAATGAATGTTTATAAGTTTCTGTTTCCTGTCTACAAAACGAATATAAGTTATCGCCAACAAAAGCAAATCTATGAAGATGCTCATTTATATTTGGTTCCATGCAATAATCTGAATTGAAATTCTCGTTGCTTTCTAATGAGTAAAGTAATTCTTGGTCTAACAAATATTTCTTTTAATTCTTTCTCTATAAAATCAACATTATTTTGCCCATTCCTTACCCGCAAATCATACGTTTACTGCAGTACTTTTATAAAATAATCATAAATTGTGCTTGAACCGACATCTAAAAAGTTTTTTTTTTTATACCTGAAATATAAAAATAAGTATTATAGCTTAAAACATCAACCTTGATGAGTTGTATTGACCCTGAATCTTTTTTCCATAACCTGGGTGTCGCATCATAAGTAGCAATAATCATAAACGCATTATTACCTTTCATACCGAGGTTCACACAATATTGAACCGACTTAACATGAGCTTTCTAATTCAAGTGATTCACTTGAAAAATCCCCTTTTCAAACAAGTATCTATGAAATATAGTTTTTCCATTTATACATATATTCCTATTATTATAAATAATTGGATTCATTATACCGTCCAAATATCTTTAATTATTTGTCTCTTGCCATGCTTGCAACATTTCCATATACAACGATGGAATATCTAAAAACGAACGTAATCTTTTTATATCATAATCACATTGAAAAATAAATCTACCACCCACAAACTGTAAGCAATAATAAAAAAACAATCTCCAATCATCCCAATTTTTTTCTCCATATAAAAGACGTTTTATCCACATTATGCGCTGTATTTTAAAGGTAAAAACCGGTTATGGAAACGCCACGCTCTCGAAAAATGAAATGGAAGCTCATATTACCAATAATGTGAAAGAATATGGTTTGACTAACACATGTTGATACAAACTTTGCCGGGAAACCGCCTACTAATTGATATATTTGGTAAATTATTATATCAATCTTGACCGGATAGATATCGCGCACGTGTCACCCACGTGTCGTGTATAATCCCATAATACATCTTTCTGTGTACAATGCTTGTAAGTTTACCAAGACTGGGCCAAATTTCTTATTATTTTGATCATTCCAGAACCTTGCAGTACACACCAATACTTTTAAGCTAGATGATCAACCTTTTCTGATCGATTCCACAAATTTGTATTTCACAATGCAATCGCATGACCAGTACTGATCTTTACCTTAAACGAACATTTCAAAATGAATCATTCTTAATCCTCCAAAGTCATAATCCTGATACCTTATTGCCCGTTTAATTCGATCATTCCCCCTCCAAATAAATTCAAATGAAATTTGTGCTACTTCCTTGTATACCCAATGAGGGACATTAACGAGAGATTAGAATAATTTGATTTTGAAAGCGCATAAGTTTTTAACAAACGTATTTTTCCCATAATAGTTAAATCTCTTTTTTCCACCAAATTAAAATGTTCATATTTTACTTTAAATTTCTTTATAATTTAAATAATCTTTCATACTTCGATCTAATGAATAACTAACCCTAAAATGTGAATTTTCTTAGCCAAATTTCCAAATAAATGCCCATCACGTTTGTTTTTATCCTCACCCATCCACATGAAATATGTCTTTGTTTTATTCATTTTAAGACTACAAATTGGTTCAAATGACACACACACATACGCACACACACAACAAGCACACACGCACATATTCATATTCATTTTTAATCCAGATGATTTGTTTTCATTGGTTTTCTTTTATCTGAATGGATGAAAATATTAATATTTATAGTATGAAACTTATCATTTTGAAAACCATAAAGTACAAGTCCACTCCAAAAATAACTTACTTTCAATAGAAGCAGAAAAATCAGACAAACCAATCAAAAAAGTTTGAGCAAAAATCGGATAACTAAGAAGAAAGTTATGAATTTTTGAAAAAGTGTGTTAAGTATTGGACCAATGAAAATCACTACACAAATTGCCAATTTGGTTATCCTTTTGTGACGTCATATCCTCACTATTTATCAATTACTTTATATATTTTAATCCCATTAATTTTTCCTTTTTATCCCCGAAAACTTGATTCCCCCATACCTTTGCCCAGGTTATATAATTTGTATCATATTGCGTGCATGACATTTCACAAAATCTTTTATGAACTTTGAAGGGTTGATACTATTTTCTGAATATTGTATATTCATAATTAATGATTTTTATATAAATAGTTTATCAAATTCACATTTTTCAAGTTTATCAAATTTCAAAATGTTCATGATTTAACTGGAATTTTTTTAGGACATACATGACATATTCATAATTCCCGCAAAGTTCTACAGAATTTGAGGTTGGCTGCAGAAGGGACATAGTACCCTTAAATCAACTCGCATTAACAAAAAAACTTCATTCTGTACTATTTTTCTCAAGAGAAATAACGACGTTTAGAAAATGGGCAATATATGGTGCATCAATTGTAATATCTACACCTGCACCACGTTGTGTACATTAATACATGTACGACGTTTGAGAGAGATTTTTTTTGTATTGACATGAATGATAGTGCAGAATTATGCAAACATTACCATTGACCATGTTGGTCGGTGCGTGGAGCATGAAAAGACAAATTTTGAATGACTTTCAGAAACAAAGACAGTTGCATTATTAGTATATTTAGAATGAAGGAATGTTACCATGGTCCCTCTTTTTTGTCACTGTTGTTTGATATATGCCAAGTTTCTCCCCCCCCCTCTTCTGTCGGTCTGTGTCGGTCTGTCTGTCTCTTTCTTTCTTTCCGTTCTTTGTGGACATCTTGGAAGAACAGGGCCATTGTAGGAGTATCACTGAATAAAGCAATCTAGTCCTATACTTCTAAACAATTATATTCGTATGTTTATACGTATGTATAGTATTATGTTTCCTATACAGAAAATGAAACCAATTAACCAAACCGACCCCCTTTCTCTAATATAAAAAGGAGCAAAGCGAGAGAGTGGGATAAGGATAGAGATGGGGGAGAGAGAGAGAAAGAGAGAGAGAGTGTGTGCGTGTGGGGGAGGGGTTGAAAAAATTGAGAAGATATATTTTGCCATGGACGTAATTCCCTCTTCTTTTACCCTATGTAGCCTACCATCGTGCCCCATACCGAGAACAGACCTACTCCTCCTCCCTCCCCCTCTATCTCCTTCTCTCAATATCTACCCCTATTCCTCTATCTCTCGCTCTCCCTCCCTCGCTCCCCAACCCCCTCTCAATATATCTCTCTGCCCCCTCTCTTTATCTTCTATCTTTAACACGATCACGTTACTCTTGATATTTCATTGGCCCTTGTACGTGACCTTTTGAAAGGAGCAAACTTTACAATGACATATTCCGTGTATGTATTAACCATGATTTCCACGGGACATACATTAGGGTATTGAAATTGCCTTTATTTGATTTTTTAGAAAGAAGTTGCGATCGTATTCTGTCTGTCTACTTACCTACCTATCTATATATCTGTATCATCTCTCACTTTATCTAGCATCCGTCTATATGCATGTATCTCTCAGTGTAATATTTTGTTCTCTCTCTCTCGTCAATCTTTTTCTTTCTATCATCTTTTTGTCTCTCTCTCCCTCTCTCTCTCTTACATGTTTCTCTTCTCTCTCACTTCTTACCTCTTACTATCATATATATTTTCCAATTACTCCCAATCTTTCTTTCTCTCGTCTCCTTGTCTCGTCTTATTCCTCTCGTTCCTTCTCTCGTTTCTTTTCTCTCGTTTTCTTTACCAAACTAAAGTAAATTCCAAATGTCACTCCAATCTTTGAAACGCAAGTTTTAACAAAATATCTTTGATAAATACCCAAATCAGCTAAACAAATAGTAGAGAACTAATTTCTTTGTGAACATATGTTTGTGAAATATAAATGTATAATTTGTGCACCATGTTTATCATTATATATTTTTTTCTTTTTTATATATATTTCATTTAAGTTTTATCATATAAAAGTGAACACTACATTTAATTTGTATTATATGTTGGGTGCCAACGCTTTTAAGACTATTCAACTTGTGTTCATGTTGGCTCTCTCCACAATAATATAATAAGTATTCGTTTTCCCATCTTGTTTCAATGTGCTTCTTTGTCTAAAATATTAAAAATTTATAGTGGTATGACGAATTTTCTTTCGTATTCGATTTGATTTTGATTTCTTGGTAAACAGAAATGGTAATGGTAAACAGAAAGACAAAACCTGTAAAATTTCTTATTTCAAATGCATTTCTCTTGTCTGCATATGAATATATGGAAGATGTAAAACGAACTTTAAATCTCAATCCATAGTTATTTCAGTACTTATGTTTTATTGTTTTCTGCATTTCTACGACAATAAATCACACCGTGCGAGGTAAATACCAGTATAAATAATGGAATTGGTTACAAAACAGGCTATATCCATCACAAAACAAGTTGTAGAGAAAAAACAATTATTATAATTTCCATTCTCTCAATTGCAACATCGATTTGAAGATAAACTTAATCCTATTGTATACGACATATTTCTTAACGGACCAGTTCATAGTTAGCTTTTATAATAGTACATGACCCCCAAATAATCCCAGATCTGTTAAACATGGAGACGTCCCACTTCGTCCAATTTAGGATAATCTCTGCCAAAATCATGGATGTGCTTCACAAATACCCTTTGTATGCCCTCTTGAGAAGAATATTTCACCTGTGTATAAAAAATGTACCGTCGGTAAATATATAAATAAAGATTACATAACTTTAATGAGCGCGAATCCAGTATCATGTCTCCATGGGTTTAGAATTCTGGTACAAATTTCCTTTATCTGGCCTGTATCTACGAGCTGGCATACTGAAGCCATCTTTAAAACATCCAGGTGTTTTTTTCTTCTAATCATCATTATTCTCTCAATTACCAGTACTCTTAAAGTCTCATAACATAAGAGAGCTCCTTGATCAACAGTGCATAGCGGGACGGAGTGTTTTCCACTGCAACATAGCCAACGTCTATGAAACAGGCGAGGGACACGTTTTCACGTAACGCAGGGTGGTTAATATTGGTGGCAAAGGTACCATCGGGAGGTAAATTGTATACAACATGACCCAGTTGGGGTGTTGGGCCATATTATTTCAGATTCAGATTCAGATTTATTTCCATTGGAAAATGCCAACATGGAGAAGGTTACTGCTCTCCTTCAGACTTGCGTTATGTTTGTAAAAGGATTTAACTCTCACTCTCTACACCCCGCTGACTGGTATTTCTTTTTGACGAAAAAGTTATCAATTCAATCATTTTAGGATCGGACATATCGGGAAAATATGCTATTAAAATATCCAATGTCAAGATAAGAACTAAAAGAGGGGTGAATAGATTTCAACGAATGAAATATAAGTATAATAAGTATTTTTGAATGATATGTAAACAAGGATTACATTAAAAGTTGGACGTGGTGATTTACGAAAGTGAATGACCTACAGGCTCCTGGTGCAGGCTTAACATTTGACTGGGTCACAAAGGTAGCAAATACTGTAGGCACCAACGTCGCTGAACGGGATCCCTCCAGCCGTCAGTTTCTCCCGCAGGATCGGCAGGAGCTGGAGAACATTCTCAGCAGATGCCCCCGGAAGTATTTCGACGCGGAGGACATAAACGAAAGGAGTTCTTCCGGGTCGACGTCTTTTATACAAAGCGATGTCGCCCCTCTTGATATCGGCCGGGAATGCATCACTTACTATATCAGCTCCAGTCTTAGCCTTCCACTCCGCTTCGAAAGCGCTGTAACTCGCCTCATCTATGTCAGAGTCCTATCAGAATGGAATGATAAAAACAGTTAAACTGAAACAAAAATGATCTCAAATCGACGGAACTGAAATAAGAACATCTCTACGCATGAAGGCCCCGAGAGGTGATTTGCGGTAGTGCTTCTAGTACAGTATGGCTTTAATGGTTTGACATCTGAGAATCACGACCCCCACCTTATTTGCCAAACCAATTTTTCCCCGAAGATGTGTGCTTTTCCATCTTATGCTTTATCAATGCTTGACAAATTATTTTTCAATGTTAATTCACTTTCTAGAAGCTCTCTGGAGAATATTCTTTCATTGAAATTAGAAATTAACCCACCTTATAATTGACAAGGAGATAGTAAGACTTTTGTTGATCCTTAGCTCGCGTGGTACACATGGGCTCAACAGATGTGGTCGCCACTTCTGCGTAACCTCCTGTAATTTTTAAACATGAAAATTACCATTTATAAAAGGAGGAGGGGGAGGCAAAACAAATCGAATACACACATTAGTGATTTCAATAACAAAATAAATTGACGAATATTCTATTCCTTTGATAATTCTTCATGTTATGAAATCTTATACGAGAAGAACTTTCCGTCAACACCAACGTTTCACTTTTCTTAATGCCTAAGATGAATCAGACTTTTATTTTTCGAGGAGGGCATGCGCACATTAGTTCTATCAGTGTCAGACTCCCTAACTCTTTGCAACTATATGGGCAAGTCCCATTTATGTTATCATTCATTTTGATCTCCCATGTGTAATTCTACACAAATTGACATCAAGTTTGTCTTTTCACTCCACATTTGGTCTTATAAAAGCTATTTGAATTGTTTATATTCATCTTTAACAACAACTAAGAAACAAGAACAACAATTTTTGTTTAAATCTAACAAATAGATAAACAAAAAAGAGGTCGGGATTCCTGGATCCGCTACTGTCTGTTTAAAGAGGAGGAGAGGGAGAGAGAGAGAGAGAGGAGGAGGGGGAAATGTGAAGAGGGGGAGTGAAGGAGGGAGAAAGAGAAAGACAGAGAGAGGGTAAGGAGTGAGAGTGAAGGGGAGAGTCAGAGAGAGAGACAGAGAGGAGGAGAGAGAGACAGAGAGAGACATGCAGACATAGGGAGACAGAGAAAGAGTAAGAGAGAGAGAGAGAGGAGGAGAGAGAGACAGAGAGAGACAGAGAGAGAGAGACATGCAGACATAGGGAGACAGAGAAAGAGTAAGAGAGAGAGAGAGAGAGGAGGAGAGAGAGACAGAGAGAGACAGAGAGAGAGACATGCAGACAGAGAGAGACAGAGAAAGAGTAAGAGAGAGAGAGAGAGAGAAGAAAAAAAGATCCATATACCTGGGTAGCAAACTCGTAGTTCTCTTCCACCGAGGCCTTTCGTGCCGACTTCAATCCATTCAGGAGGGGGTGGTCCTTGTCGAAATGCATGAAAGTCTCCATTGTTGAATCCAACAAAGTTCACGTACTTGTATGATCATATAATCAAACATTCGGATATTTTTAGAGTACCAAAGTGTGACCATACTGACCAAGTTGTCAAGGTTGCTGGTTCAACACAATTTTGTGTTTTGAACGAGCAACCAATCTAAATCTGACCAAGTTGTCACGTTCCTCAATCCAGGTATAGCAAGCGGATACCAGATAGGAAGTTATTCCTTGAATGGTTTGTCAGTTCGGCTAAAGGCACAAAGGTTAGAAATTAAGTAGAATATATTTTGCATGACATTGTTAGTGTCCGACTCCTGGCAGATTTCTGACCAAGAAAAATAATTGCATTAACTTTTTGATATAAAAGTTAACATGTAATAATAGAGAATTGCTGCAAGTCAAGAAACGCACGAGATGATTATATATATATTCTCAAATGACTTTTTACCACCCCAGATAAATCAGCCTCCCCCTTCCCCCCATCCAACCATGGCGGTCAAAATATGATTTCCATACCACCATGGATCACATGAATTTGAGAGGATTTGCTCCTCCTAAGGTTAAGCTCTGGATAAGACCATGGTAATTCAAAGTGATGTTTACCCTGATAACCTGATTTCATATTACACTATGAGTGGGTATGGTCGGGAGTCTATCATTTCAAATATCCAAAGTGACGAGTATGAGATAAAATGCGTCACGTATAGACAGAGAGACACAGAGACAGAGAGACACAGAGACAGAGAGGCAGGAAGACACAGAGACAGAGAGGCAGAGAGACACAGAGAAACATAGACACAGACAGAGGCACAGACACACAGAGACTGACACAAGAAAGACAGTACCCTGAGTGGTAAGGTCGGTTTGGCGTAACTGACGTATGATCGAGCCACACGCGCGCATGGTAAAGCATTTGTCACTGGTATATCCGTGGGGTAATCAGGGACAGTGTCTTACCTTGGACCCAAACCGGCAGACAATGACCAGACGGGTATTTGCTTTAACCGTAGTCTCGATTAGTTTGCAAGCACAGACTCTAACTTGACGCTCTAGTGCTCTACCACCACTCATAGGGACTTTTAGATTTGCGTGGACTGATACGTGTGACGTCCATTCAAGGCAGTGCATTAAATGGACGTCGATCGTAGCAATTCACGTTGTCATTGTGCAAATCTAAAAGTCCCTCATGACGCATCGAGCAGAGCCTAGATCAGATAGTCTCTGGCTGCGGTGGAGGCGGCTAACATTAGTACAGAACCTATTGTTGTCTCTCAGTGTATTACCATGGACCAAGGACACCTCCCTGCATGGTCCTACTACGTAATCGGTCCATGTTATTACACACACAACGACTGGCAAAAGGGCTTGTTGGCTGGTTTGCGCCTGCTTACTAGTCTCGATCACCTTTTTTTCCTTCTTCATATTTAAAAAAAAAACATATTTATGTTAATTGTTGGAGATTAAATAGCAGGGCTATTTCATTCTATTCTTTCTCATTCTTCTTTCCTATACATTTTTGCCTTTTTCTAATATGTGTTCTTAACACTTGGCATAAAGCAGTAGTTTAATAGTAGCTAAGTTGGCCTAGTAGAAGCTGAACCTTTCTTTTTGTTCTGCTTCTACCACTTTTTTGCAATCTTGCAAGTATTATTAAGCTTGTACTGCCATAATCCTCATTACCAGGTCCCTCGGAGAGGACCTAAAGCCGTCGGCCGTCTGGTTGCTTACTAACAAGCATTCATGCTTTCTTAGCAGTCAGGTAAAATAACCACCATATATCCTCTGTATGCTTCTGTATTATATATATAATTGCAAACGTATAATGATCGTAATCTCCAAGTGTTTACTACCGTGATGGTCATGATCGTACTATCTGTTGAACCATGCAGAAATAAATTAATCAATAAAAACAATATGTAAATAAAAAGAACGTAAAGAACGTTTGTGTGAATGAATATAACATGATCTGGTACGTTTCAATATATTGTTCGTTCATGCATACGTACATGTAGTATGACCATGTGAGTATGAATATATAAGTGAGATGTGAGTTTGCACTAACTTACCATTCAATTGATCTAGGTTCCTGTGCACCTGACCAAGAACAAAACTCGGCTGTTTCCTGACCCATTCATAGATGACCTTCATGCCGTCTTCATACGATTCATGTTCGGGAGGTTTGGATACCTTCTCAAAGAAGTTAAAAACTATGTGTAGGTCACCATTGCCCGCCATTTTGGACTGATTGTATCACACGTAAGCGCAAGATTAAATGGGTTCCAGGACGTACACGAACCCTTTTGCGATAAATTGTGTCAGAGTTTCAGTTGTAATACACATTTATATATATATATATATATATATATATATATATATATTAATTCAGCTCAATGGGCCACTTCATGAGATATATATAGGCATTGCATACACAGCTAGAGCGCTTTGTGTGATGAAGTGGAAATTGGTATGAATAAAGTCGGATAATGCAGGGATGCCCATGCATGGTCGCATACCAATTACAATCCGCCCATAATTTATGATTATTGAAAAATTATGGGACTTGAAAATCATTCAAAAAGTCTCTCTCTCTCTTTCTCTCTCTTTCTCTCTCTATATCTCCCCTCTCTCTCTCTCTCTTTCTCTCTCCATTTCTCCTCTCTGTCTCTCTCTTTCTCTCTCTTTCTCTCTCTATTTCTCCTCTCTCTCTCTTTCTCTTTCTCTTTCTCTCTCTATTAATCTCTCTGTTTCGCCGCATCAACTATCTAGGCCAAGTCATTTCCTTCCATATAAGGTAATGGATCTGTATCATTATGGGGGAGTTGGGGGATCGAACCTTGAGTTGAACGGAACACGAGTTATCGGGAATTTCACACCTCCTCTCTCTGTCTTTCTCTGTCTCTCTCTCTCTGTCACTGTCTCACTTCCTCTCTCAACCGGTGATTCTGTCCCTCTACAGTCACATGATGAATACCAATGAAAAACATATTTAAAGAGAAGGTTGAGTTCTGGGAAGAGGTGAAAAATGATTTGTGAGAGTTATCAATGTTATTTTGAAAGTGTGGAAGAACATCAGAGAAAACGTGTTTCCTGAAAAGCATGGCATGTAACAGCATTGAAAATCGGGACGAATTTGAATGCCACATGCTCGTATAGTCCCATATACATCTTTCTGTGAACAGTGCTTGTAACTTTACCAAGACTGGGCCAAATTTCTTATCATTTTGATGATTCCAGAACCTTGCAGTACACACCAATACTTACATGTATTATGCTAGATGAACCTTTTCTGATCGATTCCACACCGTTTCTTTCACAATGCAATCGCATGACCAGACCTTAACTTTAGAATACTATGATATACTTCATCATACAGTTTCGGAGCTAAGAATATGTACATAGGAAAATATCTTGCGATTACTTGACATTAATTCTACAATACGCTAATAAATACTAATTTACACTATAAGATGCTTACATCAGTGGCAATTTCCCCCATGCTTAGCAATAACATAATGGAATAATGATAGTAATGATAAAAAAAGCATGTCTTCGACAATTACTCGTTATAACATCCTCGATCATTATTTGCGACATTTAGCGATGTTTAGCGACAATATTATTATTACCAACACTTGAGCGAATGTTTGCGAAAGTGTTTGCGAAAGGCGGTTGTCAACTATTAGCGACTGCAAGCAAATGTTAGCAAAAGTTTTCGCGAAGATTACCAACTATTTGTCAACCCTGTGGCCCTATCTGTGAATGTTTGAGACTTTTCGCTAACTCCTGTTACTCTTCAATGAGTCGATTTTATAAAGAAACCCTATGGTAACGTGGTAGCTAGCATTGGCGAATCAAAAAGAACTTCAGCGACACCGTCTTACAACCATTTGCAAAGGCATATGACTGCTTTTGAAACGCTTGCAACTATTTGCGGAAAAATAAATTCGCAAAGAAATGTTGAACATTTTCAAAATTGCTTTGCGACAAGAACAACTGTATGCGACAATGAAAACTGTTTGCGAACTTTCTTGCAACCCTGTCCGAAACTTTTGCAACCTTTAACGAACCCTGGCGAAACCCAAATTCGCTACGTTTGCAAGCACTCGCCGTTCAGTGAGATACCCCCCTTACTCAAATCATCATATGAATTGGACACTATGGCGTAAAGACATAAAAATCTGTTTTTCAATTAACCCTTTTCAATTGCCTCATAAAATATAAACGTTACTAAGATCGTGCCTCAATATCTGATTGGAACTATTTCTGCTGCAAAAGTGTCACGCGTTACGCGATGTAAGTGGGTTTCGTTCTATTTTTACTATTTTATCTATACCCAATTATATGATGTACGTGATCATCGTCTTACTCTTGATATTATATGTATTCACCTATAACTAATCGTAACCGATATAGGTTAGATCGACAAAATCCTATTGGTCCTGTTAATACAATTGTTAAAAGTGACCTCTATTAAACGCCCGGCACAAGCGGCTGTGTATTTCGAGCTATTTGCCGTGGTTGTTGGCATGTGTCTTTGAAATAAAAAGGGGGCTCTTTTACAAACACCGCGAATTTTAATCATTTGAGCAGGCTGGACTGGAACTTGCGATTTTAAGTTCTCGCGATATTCTGCCGATATTTTACAGACTGATTCAATCCCGGGATTCAATTCACGTCAATTAAAGAAACAAATTTCGAAACAGTTTTCAAGGATAAAATCATATAAGGCTTATTTCGAATGGCAAGACTTTATATTGCTTTTCCAAAATTCATATAGGCCTACATCGCAGTCAACATGCCCATCTCGGTAATTATGTTATCTTCTTGTCAAAACAGGGGGGTGTTTCACAAAGACTAACATCGACTTTAAGTAGGACGTAACTATGGCAGGATGTTCATGCCACTGTTTGCTCTCACCAGTAACTGGAATTGGTCTCTCAAAGGACGTACAAATTGGCTGAGCGTGAGAGCAAACAGTGGCATGAACGGCCTGCCATATCTAAGTCCAACTTAAAGTCAATCTAAGTCTTTGTGAAACACCCCCTGTTTGTATCTCATTTTGTATTGCTGATGGTTAGGAACAGTGGTGTATCCAGAATATGGTATAGCCGATGTCGCAGCCCATTCCCCCCTCCCACTCCGTAACGCCCGTCAAAAAAAAAAAACATAGCTACTACGACATGATCGGTATCGAATATACATAAGGTAACTAGGTAAACGTTTCGAGGAATGGAGAGTGGGTATTTGAGGTGCAGGTTCACATAATGAACCGATACTCAATGAAAGAAAGAAATTGTAAGTTTATTCTGATTGGGACAAGAAAAACATTTCTGAAATGTAAGCCTGTCAAAATACAGCAGATATTGGTATCAAACTGTTTGATGAACTCCCAGCGTCAATCCGCTTAGCAAGTAACTTAAAAATTTTCACCAGATTGATTTCTCAATTAACCCCCCACCTTTCTAGATATAGCCTACATTCATTTTTTCCCTCCTCTGTTTAACTTGCATTGTATTTTTTTTAATAAGTATTTTTTTCTTTACATTTACTTATATAAATATCATGTATTTGTTAATGTTTAATTTTGTGTTGTTATCTGTTTAATCATCTGTATTTTAATGTACCAAGTTCGGACATGTTGAAAACAGCTATGCTAAGCTGAAATCATCCTTTTTTTAACCACCGTATTTAAACAAATAAACAAACAAACAAAGAGTTATTATTGTACTTCAAAATTGTACTACTCAATCGAACCAGGGGTAACTGTTCATCGAATAATGAATTAATGATTGATTTCATGTTATAGAAAGATACAATCTATGGTTACATCCATTACTGCAGCAAGACTGGATATACAATGTATTGTCACGATTATGAATTTATTATGATTATTAATGTATTTATTATGATTATTAATTTATTTATAAAGATTATAGTAAGGAAATAATTTTTTGCCCACATAATATCAGCGATAAAAGGTTATTATGACATGCAAAAGTATATATATATATATATAAAACAAATCTGACAGAAAATAATTTTATGAAAAAGTCTCTTTTTTTGGCAAAGTATTTCTGATTGTTTATTTCTTCGAAATTATTTTGCCAAAATAAATCTGTGATATTTTAAAAATTGAACTGCATTTTGTATTTGATATCCATAAATGTATGTTCTTATCATATTTCGAATGGCCAGAAATATCATTTTGAAATTCTGCATGTATATATCTCTTCTTGTATACATATGTGAACGATATTATTTAATGAAGGAACCCTGTGGAAGGGGAAAAAAGAAAAAAACTTATTGTCAAGATTGACTGTAGGTATTTCAATGATACAGGCCCCGTGACCATCTTTCAAAATTTAAAAAGTGTTGTATATAAATTAAAGATATTATGTCCCTTTTGCAGCTAACATCATATTTTGTAGACATTAGCAGGAATTATGAATACGTCATGTATTCAAGTTCAAGTTCAAGTCCAAATTTATTGAGCATGCACACAAGAACATGTATGGCCTATCTGTCAAATTTAAACATGAGCAGTGTACTAGTATTCGCATGATGCAAGGCGAACCGTTTATCCTCTAGACCTATGGTCACATTACCCAAAGTAGCCTGCTCGGCGGCCGAGCGGCGAGTTTTTAGCCAATTTTGCTCGGCCACCGAGCGTTGGCTGGCCAGGCACCGCTTGTTTTTAAGGCATCGCTCGGTCGCTGCTGAAGTTTTAGCGCGGAGTCAAAATTCGGGCGGCGCCTGCTCACTTTAACTCGCCGCCCACACTACGCTCGGTGACCGGGCAGTCGCCGCCCGGGCGCCGACCTAATCGAGCGTTCACCGTCGATCGATTTAGGTCAAAAATCGAAGCCGGTAGGTCAAAGGCTGTCGAGCAGTCGCCGCCCGGTCGCCGCTCGGTCGCCACTTGAAGATCAGTCGGTCACTGAGCGGTGAGTCCAAAATCGGTCGGCAGCCTTTGACCTAGCGGCTTCGATTTTTGACCTAAAGTGACTCTCACACTCTGCCGTGTAGGCCTACCGTGTGCCACCGTGCGCGAAAATGTCTGCGGACGGTGGAGAACGGCGAGGGCACACGGTGGTTCGTTATCAAAGCGGGCAACACGTTAATAGGGCGTTGGCGCTTATTTACACCCGGTGGGACCCGGCGAAAGTTTTGGGCATGTTCAAAACTTTGGCCGGCTGGCACCGGCCGCAAGTAAGCGGCAAGAGGACGGTGTTGAACGGTATGAAGACGGTATGAATACGTTATGAAAACGGTCACACTGTATGAACACGTTCACAACACGCTCATAACCCGTTACAGAACGGTGATAAACGGGCAAAAAAATATGCAGTAAATATGTGATCAAAAGATGAGGAGAAGTGTCGTGGAGTTTCCTTGAAGAAAAATGGAGAGCGGACTGACCGTTGCCGTTCAAATCGGGGTATTTATGGCAGTCGTGTCATGACGTCAGCAGGACGCTCCGAGCGGTGAGAGGACGCTAAGTGACTGGTAGGTGGCTGCTACAAACCCGGTGCACACGTTCGAGTCCCGGTATGGGCCCGGTATGGAAACGGCCAAAATTTTCAACAAAAGTCAATCTGGGCGGCGAAGACGGTAGAAGCACGTTCAACACCCGGTATGCGCCCGGTGAGAACGGTCAGAAGATGGCAACGAAACGGTGACAAGATTAATTTTATGATTTTTTTTTTGCGGCCGGGGACAAGTTCGCTCAAAACCCAACGTTCTGGACTCTGTTGTTTTTTAATAGCCCGGGAGGTGGACGGTAGGCCTACATGGCAGAGTGTGAGAGCTCCATAAACAGCTCGGCGGCGAACGCTCGATTAGTTCAGTGCCCGGGCGGCGAACGGCCGGGCACCGAGCGTATTTTTGGAGCCCCGCCTATCACTGGCCGGCCGTCGTGCAATATCTTTAAAATCAGCCGGTGGCCGGTTGGAAAGTGCTAGGGAATCGGTGTGTCACCGGTCGGTCACTGCCGGGACACCGCGCGGAAAGGCTCCGCGATTTCGCCCAGTTTTGACCTAAAATCGACCAGCGACCGACGGGAAATCGACACGGCACCGCCCAGGCACCGCTGGGGCTCTACAGCCTGATCGACTTCTCCAAAAATCGCTGGGCGATGCTTCAATTCCAGCGGCGACCGAGCAGGCTACTAATCGGTCGGTCGCCGCTCAGATTTGTGACCATAGCTTTACCGTCAGGCTTTATTGAGTGACTAATTGACATATTTTTTTCTTTGGTAATAACATCTAGATTAGTAGTAGGTAAAGCACGCCAAAAATAAGTACAACAAACACATGTTATTTGATGATTGCAAATGATCAAGCTTTATGAAAGCTTCAAAAAACAAAAAACAGAATTGAAATCGGTTAATGCGTTGTGATTTTATACCATTTTTTTTTATATCGCAAAATTACCGAAAAACCTGCCAGAAATGGTCAAATTTGCAAAAATGGATAATTCGACAAAGTTGACAACTCAATTCATCACTTTCTTGGACAAAAATAATAAATTAAATTATCAGACACTAAAATATCATTTTTGTGATAAAAAATACAAAAAAGAAAATTCATATATCTATTACCGTTTTGAAAACAGAAGCAAACAAAATAAGTCATTTTTGCCATTTTTGCAAATCTGCAGATATGAAAAAGTTGTGAAAATAATTAATATTAATTAATTAATATGCGCATAAGTAATCAAATCAAAACCGAACATGATACATCAATGAAACCTATGTATATCAGACAGGTATGGAAATATATTTAAAAAAAAAAATAATAATAATTATGAATATCCATCAAATATACAAATTAGGTCATTTCAGCTAATTATATACATAGGAAAGTCAAACTGTTCATTTTGTTGACATTTTTTAAAATCATATATTTATTGATCATATTTACACCAAATATTAACATTAAACTCTAAATATTTTTGCAATGCCAATAAAACATGGCGATGGAAATTACTTGGATCACCGTTACAGCTATTTCCTCATATGTTTTACAAATTATTCAGGAAACCCGAACAAATGATAATAATTTGCAGACTTTCAGCTACACCACAATATAGTTTCTTTTAAAAAATGTCAGCTTCGTGGATTTATGACGATTTTCCGAGAAACCATTCAATTCAACAGGCCATAACATTCCACAGGGACTGAACTTTAGAGAAAAACATAGTTTGGTGACTCCAATACATTTGTGGCTACTTTGAGTGTAAATAACAAATTGATTCAATGAGTGAAACACATTAGGATATTGCATTTTTGTAGGGGAGTTTTATAAATTGAAGTGCATTTTCACCACGCAGAATAACAGTCAATGGGCGATCAGCGGGCCATGTCACACATGGCTGAAAAGACAAAATTCTAATTGATAATTTAACATATTTCCCACATGCCCATGACAATGAAACTACACAGAATTGTAGTTAAAGGTATGCTTGAAAGATATGTGAAATAAAAATTTAAAAATATTGTTCAGTTTTTTAAAAATAAATTTACGAAAATTGCTATTTCTACCAACTGACTGCTGTTGTGTGTGTGTGTTTGTGCATGGGTCAGACTGTGTGCACAGGCAGTGTGATCACCCTATTAGTAGTCATTAAAAATGATTATTATTGGCTGATGACCTATGCTAGCAACCAAATAACATCAATTCATATTTTCAACTGCCAATATCATTGATTGATTTATTCTGTGTTGTTTTTTGTGTGTTACTAGATTCTAATCAGCCTTTGGATAGCCCAAATCCTCCTATCAGTAAAGGGTGAGTTTTTATGCCTTTGCAATATGCAGATGATGTCGGGATTTGTTAGTGTTGGATTGGTTGATTAGTTGTACCCCAGTTGGCTGTTCTTTTGTCTACCTCTTCGCTATGTTCAAAATGTGGCAGAAGAGAGATTATAATTTGGAGTAATTCAACAAGGGTTATTAATGCTCACTCACATGAAAGCTATGCAATTTAGTGGCGTATGGAGATGGAAGGGGGGGGGGGGGCGTCAGCAGCCCGCCAAAAGATTGCAGTTTATCTGAATATTATTATTAGGCGGACACAGAAGCTTTTTTTGGTAAAATCAAAGCATCTTTGGATGGATGAAAATGTTATAAATTATTAAACCTACTAATTACTTGGATGTTTTCTGAAAGGATAGTAATCCTATTCTGGCTGCGAATTTTGCACCCAAACATAATACATGTATATACATGTGTGTATCTCCAAAAGGAACAATTAAAGAACTACTTAAGACTTGTAGAATTAAAATGGTTGCGGGCGCTCTTCTTTCAAAAGCATGTTACCTGTTTTATTTTTTATTGTACGCGGTGATTTTCACAAAGAGATAACTTGGGTCAGATCATTTTTTTTTACTATTACCATGGCATCGAGAAATTATGGAATTCTCATTGTCAACAAAGCAGTTGAAAGTACAATGACTTTTGAAGAAAAAAAAACGATTCTTTTTAATATAGCAAACAATTAAATATTGTGATCGTAGAAGACATGTGTGTATGTACTTACTCATGATCATTGGTTTTCCTGGTGTTTCTTATGCAGGGATCCATGGTCATTGTCCTGAATCGAATCCCTGCCCTTTTTCTTTACACTTCGATGGCCTGGCTGTGAAGGGTGTGGTCTTTGACAGAAAATCAACTGAGACAGCAGATGATCCTAAGATAGTTATTTGCAATTCACCAAATGCGGGTAAGTAAACATGACAGAATCACCCTGACAGTCGTAAAAGCAATAATTTAGTGTCTAGTTTCTATTCACTTCCGAAGTATAAATCAATACATATTACCCTAAAATTTCCTCATTCAAAAGAGATATCTACATACGCGTCAATAATAACTATACGTATAGGTGCCGTGGTCTAGTTGATACGTCCCCGGACAGATTCGAGGCTCGGGTCCCCTCGCAGCGATAATATGGCAATACAGTAATCTACATTGCGACTATCCACCTTCTTGTAGTACATGGTAGGAATTTATTCCTCGATTGCTTTCAGTGTTCTTGTTTGATATACATTCGGAGAAATCAAACAAAATTACTAGAATAATTTTGTTTAAAGTGTGTGTGTGTGTGCGCGCGCACGTTTGTGTGTGTGTTAACTTACTTATTTAGTTAATTTTTCTTGAGTTGAGAATGATAGTAGACATTCACTGTGTGTGTGAGTGTGTGTTTGAGTGAAGGAGGGGGGAGCTGGGAGTACCAGTAAAATCACCTCCATTTTTAGTTTTTTTTTAATACAATAAAGTGAATAGTATGTACGATTGATTTATAAATAATGTTTATATACTTAAAGTTTTCTTTCAATTCTTAACGCTCAGTTTATATGTATACTGCAAATTAATTTTTATTTGATTATGTTTATGTATGAGCAATCAATATTAAAAACGTTTATATTTTATTAAATCGTATGTTTGTATTACACATTTGGAGGAATAAAACAAACTTACTATAACAAATATAAATGAATAAATAAATACAACAAAAATGTACATGTGGGGGTGTGTGTGTGTGTGTGTGTGTATGTGTTTGTGTGTTCGTGTCACTTTGTTTTCGAAAACATTTCAGTCAGTCCATTTATCAGTATACGTATGATACATAGGCCCATCCAAAACGGTATGATAGTTTACATGCTTCTTTCTTATGCCTCATGTTTAGAATACTTTTGTTCACCTAACCCCTGTCGCAATGGAGGCACATGCATGGGTTCTCCTGGTCATTCGCCAGCCTACACATGTCAGTGTGATCTGGGATACGATGACACAGATTGTGGTAAGTACCAGGATGTGTTACTTCTGTTCAACGACACAAACAGCGTAAAAACACGACATTCAAGCAGCCATAGAATATCGTTCTTGAATATAATATTGATATATTGAGTACACCCATTAGAAAGGTAAAGGCATATTGAACATACATTTTCTCATTTCAATTTACATTTTTATTGGTTTGTTTTTTTGTGCTCCTCGCAGATGTTTCTGTACAACTTCTTATCGTCAACCCCGATAAGACCGGACTTTGGGTTGCAAATATGAGTGACTTTGTATTCTCGAGTTTCATAGAGCTCGGGGGCTCCGCCAGGATCGGAAATGTATATTTTGATGACGGGGTTGACGCACTCTATTGGGAAAATCTTGCGACTCCTGAATGGAGTATCTTTCTGAGAAAGATGACTTTCGACATTTTGATGGTTAAGTTGGGAATGCCAAACAGCACACTCCTCTCCAATAAACATGAAGGTAGGTTTTATTTACTAGAAGTCTTATCTCCCAGTGACAAAGTTCACACTGAAACTTTGAGAAATTCATTTGTAAACAGCCCAGAAATTAAGATGTGCCAATAGACCGACAGCCCACGATATCGTTCTTCGAATGTCAACATTTTCGATCTGTAGTCCTCAAGAAGTATTTACATCTAGAATGTATTCATATCTTAATAATGTGCGTGTCCTTCATATTCGATATGGACATTACTGAAATCTTACTGCAGATCTTAGAAAGTCAAACAAAAATTTAAGGTAAGAAAATAACCGTACACTCCCTATTAAAAAGATTATTTACATTTGTACTTAACATCATTACCAATTTAAATTGGAAACCCTATGAGCATATTCAAAGTAAAATTGGTTTAAACCTTTATTCTATTTAAATTTAATCCATTAAACATGATATATTTCAGTTATCTACGAAACTTATAAAAACGTTTTGGTTAAAACGTCAGTAACATATTTGCCTACGTTGACCTCTCATTTTATGCCCTTTATACATGGTGATGATGTATCAGCTTTATATCCTTGTCTCACCATGGACGTGAAGAAGCAGGAGCTTTACTGGGCAGAATATTTAACGGGATATAGGCGTCGAACCGTAGGAGAAGAAGAAGCTTTGTACGGGATTGTTTCCGATTTAGGCAAGATACCTGGAAGCGTGAATCCC
Source organism: Strongylocentrotus purpuratus (assembly GCF_000002235.5). Lineage (NCBI taxonomy): Eukaryota > Metazoa > Echinodermata > Echinoidea > Camarodonta > Strongylocentrotidae > Strongylocentrotus > Strongylocentrotus purpuratus. The sequence goes on from NW_022145595.1 coordinate 12,858,208, forward strand.
AGTCGGTGTGTCATTGATCAGCAGCGGAGGTAACCTCTCCCAATAAAGATAATAATAAATAAATAAATAAATAATAAATACATTTCAAACTTTCTAGGTTTAGTAATGTGAACGATCTAACGTCTTTAAGTCGACCGAGTAAAGTACGTGTGTCGACGATTATACAGTGCGTCCCAGAAAAAAAAAACGAAACCGAGAACTATCGATGTTTTATCATAACTTAATCACAATTATAATTAATAAATGACACATATTTTTAACGCTTAGATCCTCCTCGTTCATTTGATGCTACTCATATGCTGCTTATATTACGCATGAGTGATTAAAATCAATTTGAAGAAAGGGTACCAAAAAGTCATTAGACGAACGGTATCTGAATTTTCAAAGAGAAAATCACATTTCTAGGAATTTCATTTTCTGCCCTTTCATTTGACGCCTCAATCAGGATAAATGAGCTAGGAATCACAAAGTTCTGTTTGTTTAAAGTAATGCTTGCATTCCCATAATTTTATTAAACGAATTCGTTTTCACTGGCTGTTGCCGTAGCAACAAAATAGAATTGACAAAAGACCTATCTCCGCTTCGTTGACAATCAGCCATATATGAAGTCTTTCGTCTATGGCTGATCATCAACGAAAAGGAAATGTAGATAAGACCCGCATGAATCAAAGAAACTACGCATGATTTCGGCCTTGCATCCACCATTGTTTAACGTGAAAAAAGGGGGTGTTTTTTAATTTGATTGATTTTCAATTTTACGGTATGAAAGTATTAATTTTAAATCACGCAAAAAGTGACTCGTATTAAATTTCAAGACTTTACAAGGTATGATTGATGATCAAGAATTCAATTAGACACCCATAATTCCCAGGGGCTTTTCACGCGCTTTATATTGAGGACGAGCGATGAACCCAGGCAAAAGATCTTTATTGTATCGAGACAATTTACGCGAATTTACTTTCGTATTAAGTTGGGTTTGTCAATATTGTAAAAACAAATCAAAAATTCTGGCGTCATGTGGAGTATAGAAGAGGTTTGATCCAAAATAATGCTTTAGACTGATTAGTATACCATACGGTTTAAGATTTTACATTAAACTTGAATAGATTGAAAAGATTAGATGTTCCAAATATTTTTTTTCCACAGATATTTCTATGCTATCGGGTACATCATAGGCAGCAACAACCTGGCGATTTCTCGATTTCATCTAGACAGTTGGCATTCCGAAATTATCTCCTCAGATATAGGTTCTGCATCAATTTATGGATTGACAATAGATGAAAAAGGTGAATAGTAACAACGAAGAGGAGGGTTGGGCCTGAGGACACGCCTATTTACCTGTCAATTTAATAATTTTCAATCATTGAATTTGGATTCAGTGCTTGCCCGCACACACTGTGTGCACAATCTCCACTCCCTGGGGAGCATTCCAGCCGGGCGTTACTTGACGCTCACAAGCTGTTGGACCAACAATGACGGCCGCATCCTACCGGGTACCCATTTGACACCTGGGTGGAGAGTAGCAAGTGCAGGTTAATATCTTGCCAAAGGATATTAGTGCCGTGTCGGGATTCGAACCCTCGACCTTCGCATCTCCAGTCAAGCGCCTTAAACTACTCGACAGCGACACTCCCATTACCACGACACTCCAAAAAAGCCCCCCCCCCCCCCCTCCAAAAAAAAAAAAAAAAAAAAAAAAAAAAAAAAAAAAAAATAAATAAAAAAAAAATAAAAAAATAATAATAATAATAATAAATAAATAAAAAAAAACTAAAAAAACAAAAACAGTAAACCATAGCACAATGTATGTGAATAAAGTCCGGTTGGGATGAGAAACACGTTATTTTTTTTTTATTTGGCGTTATATTAGCATGATTAGGCCAAGACGCAGCCCCAATTTTTTTTACCAAATCAAGCCTATCATATAGCTCCGTTTAGTCTCATTTGACAACACCCCCTATCGTCTGAGTCCAGCAGCCTATAAACATGTTAGCCTATGGACTTTTACACACACACAACAAAAAAATTGTTAAAATTCATTTTTTTTTTGTTTAAACGAAAAGCAAATCTACCCTGAAGTACGTTATCACTAGCTCTTTCATTGGAACCCTCATATCCCATTGACTTTTGAAAGTTTACCCACTGTATTTTAGTGGTCAAAATAGGTCGCCAGCTCGCCATTGCCTATATAACACATGTGAAATAAGTCGAACTTTGAACGCAATTTGCCACTCGATTGTAAGGTTATATGTCAAGCACACGAAGGATAACAAGCATGAATTATCATAGATCAGTTCTGATTTGTTCATTATGTCCATTTCAGCCAACCCCCACCGTAATTTGTCCATTTAGTATAGGCAAGCATTTTGCCGAAGTAAGCAAAAACATGAATATTCATGAATACCATGGACTATTCGTTATTAACAGAGGGGTGCAATTGTGCACCACATCAAACTCCCCTAATTTAGTCAAGTATTCCATTGTTTATGTAGTTTGGTAGGTTTATTTTAATAACTGTTTAATTATCAGATATCAATGACAGTTTAAAGATATTGAAAAGGTTCTTCTATTTTATATTTAGCAAAGCAATCTTACAAACAAAATCACTATCAAGTGTCGTCTGATCCGCCGATTGCCGTCTGCTATATCACATTTATCTGTGGACTGTGATGTACACAGTTTACTCTTCATTGTAGATTTATGATTAGCCTTCTGTCATGTATTAGACTTTAATTGTTGACACACATACAATTACCACACACATGAACACTCTCAATTCCCCTCCCCAACACACCATTTCCGCACACCCGGTTCACACATCAAACCCAATGGCATATACACCCTGTAACATATTGGAACATTCTAGTTTGGTAGTGACGGCGAACTAGCTACGTTTGTGCTGGCGAAAATGAGACAACCGGAGCAATATGAAGAAATTACCTATTTACAGTATTTTGAACATTATTGCATGGTTCAATGATTAAGGTATAATTCAAGGATACTTCATAAAGGAATTCAATATAATATAAGTTGTCATACAAATAAACAGGTTACGATTAGCAGTTGATATCGTAATTCCCCAGTTGACTTTATCTGCTCTCAAATTCGTATAAGTTTGGACACAGGCAGTTCATTATCTCATATTTGTATTTAATTACACTGTTACAAGAATTCACGACAATTAAAATGAAAGTTATCTATTTCTTTGAAGATATCTAGTACATAGAAACAACAATTAAATGACTTTATTGTCACCCTATATTGAAAACTATTTAATTTTAAATATTACCGCTATCAACGAAAATAATAGTGACTATAAAGAAAGTATTTATGAAATATCTGGTTTGATGAATATATGAAAACTTTGCACTTTTGTGCATTTTATTTGTGATGCATGTCATGTCTACATCTTTTTTTTTTATTCCAGTCATGTCCATTTTAATTTGTAAAAAAAAACCCCAAAAACATTTATATTACTAAAAGCATGAGCGATACATGGTGAACGCTATGAACCAAATGCAGCAGATCACAAATAGGTGGTCCTTTTCACCAAAGCCTATGCGTTTAGCTTTAGGAACATCTGGATAGTAATTTTGTGCTAGGAGCTCTACAAAGGATAATGAGCATAAGCGTGGGTTTTAACGAATATTTTCTTCTTTTCTTACGCAGGAGAACAACTGTTTTGGACATCATCAAAATTCATCATTTACTCGTTCGACTTGAGGACTGGCGTGGGACCGTTCGCCTTACTAAACCTAGAAAGTGTGGGAATGCTGCCCTGTAGCATATCCTTTGTATCTGGTTGGCTTGTTTGGTTTGACCGGGAGCAGGATCGGGTTTGTGCTGCACAAGCTAAAGTAGAGGCTGAAATCAAATTATGTCGTTTTACCAGTAATGATGGTAAGCCCAACTATGTATCTATGGCATATGTAAAATACATGACACTGCGACGAATATAAGTTTTCTCTGTGTAGTCTCTTCAACGTTTCGGGAGAGTACAAGGACCACCGTTGATTTCACACCGAAAGTTAAAAACCGTCAAAATCTCGGATGTTAACATAAACTCTCGTTAAATCAAGACTGTGATCCAGTGATTTAAAGGGCTACTTTAACCCAACTAACATAGCCTTTCAAAACATGAATACACTTCTACTTTATATTCCAGCCTCTGATTTTAAAGAAAATCTCTGAATTGACAAAAAAAAAAAATCATAATAGCCATCCATTTTTCACAATTCTGACGCCCGCTGGGCTACGCCCCTCGAAAAAAAGGTGATACGTCACGTGGCTTGATGACGCATTTGACGTCATTGCGTTCATGTCCGATTTGATGATTAGGAATGACGAAATTGCCAAAAACGAACTGGGATTATCAAGTACATATTATTTTTTTTATTGTCTTTTTTTCTTCCAATTAAAATTATAATTTGCCTTTTTAAAGACATTTTAATGCCTAAATCATCCTCCTTTTTACTGGAGAGGCGCCAGCAGTGACGTCAAATGCGTCATCACTGAAACTGTGTTTTTTTCCTGCGCGTTCTGAGTCGTCATTTTTAAAGCTAGATTCCAGAATTATTGATGATTTCTAAGAAAATCATTGTCATGTTCGGAATCTCCGTCAAAAGTTATTCTATATGTCATTTTTTTCAGTTAGAGTGGCCCTTTAAAGCAGTTGTTGATATACCCTGATTGAAGGAGTCAGTTGTTGAGTCTAACATGAACATAATAACGAGATCAGAAATACAACGTGTTTTGGTTTGGGTTGTTCCCTCGCCCCTTTTTTTCCGCCACAAATACACACACATACGCACACTTATTTTCGTTTTCAATTTTGTTTTACTTCTCTAAATGTGTAATACAAACAAAAAATACAATTGAATATAATAAATAAACGTTTTCCTCATTGATATGAATTGCTTATACATAAACATGATTAAACAAAAAACTCATTTGCAGTATATAACTTGGCAACAAAGTAAACCTAAAGTACATCAACACACACACGCACACCCCACACACACACGCACACCCCACACACACACGCACACACACACACACACACTACTTACTCAGTGGATGTCTGATAACATCCTCCTGAAGAAACTATACTAAATTATTAAGTTAACCAGGCCACAAAATAGAGTTACACTTTAACAAGCTCACGGTGGGGGAGAAAAAAACAAATCTTAATTAACCCTGAGCTGCTCCCACTTTAGAAAATGTAATTCCAGCTTTCCCATTCTGATGGCTATTTTCATTTCCTCATTCCTATAACTAAAAATGCTTTTCTTTATTTTTTTCCTAAGTTGGTCCTTGCCCCCCCCCCGATCTTGACAAAAATATAATGTTCTTAACCATGACAATTATAGTATTACAGCTTTTAAGTCTATATGAACTGCCTGCCAGCCCAACAAATATATCTCGCCATTCTAAATCTTTAATTTCATTTAACTCAAAAAATTGTACTAAAGCCTGCCATATACTTTGAACGCTCCCGCAGGATAAAAATGAATGTTTATAAGTTTCTGTTTCCTGTCTACAAAACGAACATAAATTATCGCCAACAAAAGCAAATCTATGAAGATGCTCATTTATATTTGGTTCCATGCAATAATCTGATTTTAAATTCTCGTTGCTTTCTAATGAGTAAAGTAATTCTTGGTCTAACAAATATTTCTTTTAATTCTTTCTCTATAAAATCAACATTATTTTACCCATTCCTTACGTGCAAATCATACGTTTACTGTAGTACTTTTATAAAATAATCATAAATTGTCCTTGAACCCACATCTAAAAGGTTTTTTTTTTTTATATCTGAAACATAAAAATAAGTATTATAGCTTAAAACATCAACCTTGATGAGCTGTATTGACCCTGAATCTTTTTTTCATAACCTGGGTATCGCATCATAAGTAGCAATACTCATAAACGCATTATTACCTTTCATACCGAGGTTCACACAATATTGAACCGACTTAACATGAGCTTTCTAAATCAAGTGATTCACTTGAAAAATCCCCTTTTCAAACAAGTATCTATGAAATATAGTTTTTCCATTCATACATTTATTCCTATTATTATCAATAATTGGATTCATATACCGTCCAAATATCTTTAATTATTTGTCTCTTGCCATGCTTGCAACATTTCCATATACAACGATGGAATATCTAAAACGAACGTAATCTTTTTTATATCATAATCACATGGAAAAATGAATCTACCACCCACAAACTGTAAGCAAACAATCTCCATCCCAATTTTTTTTCTCCATATAAAAGACGTTTTATCCACATTATGCGCTGTATTTTAAAGGTAAAAACCAGTTATGGAATCGCCACGCTCTCGAAAAATGAAATTGAAGCTCATATTACCAATCATGTGAAAGAATATGGTTTGACTAACACGTGTTGATACCAAATTTCTTATTATTTTGATGATTCCAGAAGCTTGCAGTACACACCAATACTTTTAAGCTAGATGATCAACCTTTTCTGATCGATTCCACAAATTTTTATTTCACAATGCAATCGCATGACCAGTACTGATCTTTACCTTTAACGGACATTTCAAAATGAATTATTCTTAATCCTCCAAAGTCATAATCATGATACCTTATTGCCCGTGTAATTCGATCACCCCCCTTCAAATAAATACAAATTAAATTTGTGCTACTTCCTTGTATACCCAATGAGGGACATTAACGAGAGATTAGTTATAATTTAATTTTGAAAGCGCATAAGTTTTTAACAAACGTATTTTTCCCAAAATAGTTAAATCTCTTTTTTTCACAAAATTAAAATGTTTATATTTTACTTTAAATTTCTTTATGATTTAAATCACCTTTCCATCTAATGAATAACTAACCCCTAATATGTGAATTTTCTTAGCCAAATTTCTAAATAAATGCCCATCACGCTTGTTTTTATCCTCACCCATCCACATAAAATATGTCTTTGTTTTATTCACTTTAAGACTACAAATTGGTTCAAATGACACACACACATACGCACACACACACATACGCACATATTCATATTCATTTTTAATCCAGATGATTTGTTTTCATTCGTTTTCTTTTATCTGAATGGATGAAAATATTAATATTTATAGTATGCAACTTATCATTTCGAAAACCATAAAGTACAAGTCCACTCCAAAAATAACTTACTTTCAATAGAAGCAGAAAAATAGGACAAACCAATAAACAAAAGTTTGAGCAAAATTCGGATAACTAAGAAGAAAGTTATGACTTTTTGAAAAAGTATGTCAAACTATGGACCAATGAAAATCACTACACAAATTGCCAATTTGGTTATCCTTTTGTGACGTCATATCCTCGCTATTTATCAATTGCTTTATATATTTTAATCCCATTGATTTTTCCTTTTTATCCCCAAAAACTTGATTGCCCTATACGTTTGCCCAGGTTATATTATTTGTATCATATTGCGTGCATGACATTTCACAAAATATTTTATGATTTTTGAAGAACTGATACTATTTTCTGAATAATGTATATTTATAATTATTGATTTTTTATATAAATAGTTTTTAAAATTCACATTTTTCAAGTTTATCAAAATTCAAAATGTTCATGATTTAACTGGAATTTTTTCCCTCTATATTAGTGCATCCACACAAAAACATATTACTATCAATCTAACTTGGATGCTGGTGTGAAGAAATAAGATTCTTAGGGGGGGGGGGAAATAGGAAATCTATATTATCAATATAAAGAAAATAATAAGTGGATGGTGAGGACATGACATCACAGACAGATGAGTGAGTTTCCAATTTGTTGTGTCCTTTTCATTGTTGCATAGTTTTCAATCCTTTTTCAAAAAGTCATAACTTTCTTATCCGATGTTGCTCAAACTTTTTTTTGATTGGTTTGTCCGATTTTTCTGCTTCTATTGAATGTAAGTTATTTTTCGAGTGGAATTATCCTTTAAACATCACAAAACGGGATACTTTCAAATCTCAATATTCGTTGTACATAAAACAACCCTTAATACCCCCTTCACATACACGGATTTTTCTTACGAGTCCTTACGGATCGCACAAATTCACGGATCTTTCACGCATCCTTTTTAAAGATTTGGCCACTTTTACGATCTATTTAAGAGTTGTTACGAATTATTACGAGCTATTTAAGGTTTATTATGGATTATTACGATTTATTACGATGTATTTACGGCAAAGTTTCAAGATTTGTTACGAGTTGTCGAGGATAATGACGAGCAACTAACATGTTGGTTACGACCTGTATACGTGTTGTAATAATTACGAGTTAATTATGAGTATTTACGAGTCCTTACGATTTTTAGCCAAAATATAACAACTGAAAACACTATACAAACGCGGAACTTACTTTGTAAACTATGTTCTTTATTGTGAAAGCAATTGCTATGAAATGGAATAAATTTGAATCAATCTATCGAATCAATCAATCAATGTGATCATTATTATTATTATACCATCTAGCTTGATAGCGATATTTGTGTAATGCTTGATAAAATAACCGATGAACGATCCACTTTGCTACAAATAATAGAGTATGACTTGGTGATAATTTTGAAGCTGTTAAGGTCCCTTAAGGTTAGGGTGAGAGGGCTCTAAATCAACTCGCATTAACAAAAAAAAACTTCATTTTGTACTATTTTTCTCAAGAGAAATGACGATGTTTCAAAAAACGGGCAATATATGGTGCATCAATTGTAATATCTACACCTGCACCACGTTGTATACATTTATACATGTACGACGTTTGATAGAGATATTTTTCGTATTGACATGAATGATAGTGCAGAATTATGCAAACATGACCTTTGACCATGTTGGTCGGTGCGTGGAGCATGAAAAGACAAAATTTGAATGACTTTCAGAAACAAAGACATTTGCACCATTAGTATATTTAGAATGAAGGAATGTTACCATGGTTACCCTTCGATTTCTTTGTCACTGTTGACTGTTGCTATTTCATATATCTCATCCCCTACTGTCGGTCTGTCTGTCTCTTTCTTTCTTTCTTTTCTTTCTTTGTGGACCTCTTGGAAGAACAGGGCCATTTTTTTTTTCAAATTAGTTTTATTTTAACAGGGTGGTCTCATTCAAGTTCATTTCTGAGCCTGCTCTCCCAGAGAGCCCTGTATTCACATAAAAACATGTACAATAATAACATGAATTCAAAACATACATACAAAGGTAAAATATACATGGTATATACAATAATTAAACATAGGTAACGAAAAACACGCATTAATAATAAATTATAAGGAAAAAAATACAACTATCAAATTGAGAAAACTAGATGAATGAAATGTAATAGGTCAAATTAACGTGAAAATATGTTTACAAGGGAAACTGAAAGGTTTTTGACATTCTTTTTAAAACTTTGCAGCGACTTACAATTTTAATATGATAGGGTAATCTATTGTATATTTTAGCTCCTGAAACCGCTAAGGTTTTCGTATTAAAATTTGTTTTACATTTTGGAATGAATAATGGACTGTTTAAAGCATAACGAGTAGAATATAATATCGGTCTTTTACTTATACATGGTGGAGATAGGTCGTTTATGATTTTAAAAATCAAGATGCATTTCTGATATTTAATTCTTTCCTCTAATGACCGCCATTTCAATTTACTCATTAAAACATTTTGGGGTGTAAAATATTCGGCACGAAGAACTAATCGTGCATATCTATTTTGTAATTTTTGCAACTTTGTTAGATTTTGTTTCGAAGTATTTCCCCATACTGAATTACAGTAGTTTAAATGCGGTAGGATAAGAGAATAGTATAATGTAATCAGATTCTTACGGGAAATATAATTGCGTATACGTCTAACGCAGGCAATCGTACCCGATACTTTCTTAACAACTTCTTTTAAATGTAACGACCATGTTAAACTTTTGTCTAGTGTTACACCTAGATATTTCATACTTTCGACTGAGTCGAGTACATTGTCACTGTAACGAATACAAATATTATTATTTTGAATTTTTCTTTTGGAACCAAATAGTATTGTTTTGGTTTTATTTGCATTTAAAAACAGTCCATTGTATTTTAACCATTTCAAGATACTGGTAAAATCTTTTTGGAGATTGTATTCACAAACTTTATAATCCTTTCCATGATGAAATACTGCCGTGTCATCTGCATATAAGGAAATCTTTGTCTTAGAATGGAGTTGCAGGTTACAAATATCATTCACATAGAGGCAGAAAATTAATGGCCCCAGTATTGATCCTTGTGGAATTCCTGATTTCACAGTTTGAAAATTACTCTTAGTCCCTTGCAAGAATACACATTGTTGCCTATTAGATATTAGCCTATTAGTATCACAGAATAAAGCAATCCAGTTCTCTACTTTCAACAAAATACATTCGTATGTGTTTACGTATGTATCGTATTATGTTTCTTATACAGAAAATGAAACCAATTAACCAAACCGACCCCCTTTCTCTAATATAAAAAGGAGCAGAGCGAGAGAGTGGGATAGGGAGAGAGATGGGGAGAGAGAGATAGAGATAGAGAAAGAGAGAGTGTGTGCGTGTGAGGGGGGGGGGGTTGAAGAAATTGAGAAGATACATTTTGCCATGGATGTTATTCCCTCTTCTTTTGCCCTATGTAGCCTACCATCGTACCCCATACCAAGAACAGACCTACTCCTCCTCCCTCCCCTTCTCTCTCCTTCTCTCAATATCTATCCCTATTCCTCTTTCTCTCGCTCTCCCCCTCTCACCCCCCCACCCCCTCTCACTATATCTTTCTGCCTCCTCTCTTTATCTTCTATCTTTAACACGATCACGTTACTCTTGATATTTCATTGGCCCTTGTACGTGACCTTTTGAAAGAAGCAAACTTTACAATGACATATTCCGTGTATGTATTAACCATGATTTCCATGGGACATACATTAGGGTATTTAAATTGCCTTTATTTGATTTTTTAGAAAGAAGTTGCGACCGTATTCTCTCTGTCTGTTTACCTACCTATCTATATATCTGTATCATCTCTCACTTTATCTAGCATCCGTCTATATGCATGTATCTCTCAGTGTAATATTTTGTTCTCTCTCTCTCTCTCTCTCGTCAATCTATTTCTTTCTATCATCTTTTTGTCTCTCTCTCTCTCTCGTCAATCTATTTTTTTCTATCATCTTTTTGTCTCTCTCTCCCTCTCTCTCTCTTACATGTTTCTCTTCTCTCTCACTTCTTACCTCTTACTATCATATATATTTTCCAATTACTCCCAATCTTTCTTTCTCTCGTCTCCTCGTCTCGTCTCATTCCTCTTGTTCCTTCTCTCATTTCTTTTCTCTCGTTTTCTTTACCAAACTAAAGTAAATTCCAAATGTCACTCCAATCTTTGAAACGCAAGCTTTAACAAAATATCTTTGATAAATACCCAAATCAGCTAAACAAATAGTAGAGAACTAATTTCTTTGTGAACATATGTTTGTGAAATATAAATGTATAATTTGTGCACCATGTTTATCATTATATATATTTTTTATATATATATTTCATTTAAGTTTTATCATATAAAAGTGAACACTACATTTAATTTGTATTATATGTTGGGTGCCAACGCTTTTAAAACTATTCAACTGAGTTCATGTTGGCTCTCTCCACAATAATATAATAAGTATTCGTTTTCCCATCTTGTTTCAATGTGCTTCTTTGTCTAAAATATTAAAAATTTATAGTGGTATGACGACTTTTCTTTCGTATTCGATTTGATTTTGATTTCTTGGTAAACAGAAATGGTAATGGTAAACAGAAAGACAAAACCTGTAAAATTTCTTATTTCAAATGCATTTCTCTTGTCTGCAAATGAATATATGGAAGATGTAAAACGAACTTCAAATCTCAATCCATAGTTATTTCAGTACTTATGTTTTATTGTTTTCTGCATTTCTACGACAATAAATCACACCGTGCGAGGTAAATACCAGTATAAATTAAGGAATTGGTTACAAAACAGGCTATATCCATTACAAAATAAGTTGTAGAGAAAAAACAATTATTCTAATTTCCATTCTCTCAATTGCAACATCGATTTGGAGATAAACTTAATCCTATTGTATACGACATATTTGTTAACGGACCAGTTCATAGTTAGCTTTTATAATAGTACATGACCCCCAAATAATCCCAGATCTGTTAAACATGGAGACGTCCCACTTCGTCCAATTTAGGATAATCTCTGCCAAAATCATGGATGTGCTTCACAAATACCCTTTGTATGCCCTCTTGAGAAGAATATTTCACCTGTGTATCAAAAATGTACCGTCGGCAAATATATAAATAATGATTACATAACTTTAATGAGCGCGAATCCAGTATCATGTCTCCATGGGTTTAGAATTCTGGTACAAATTTCCTTTATCTGGCCTGTATCTACGAGCTGGCATACTGAAGCCATCTTTAAAACATCCAGGTGTTTTTTTCTTCTAATCATCATTATTCTCTCAATTACCAGTACTCTTAAAGTCTCATAACATAAGAGAGCTCCTTGATCAACAGTGCATAGCGGGACGGAGTGTTTTCCACTGCAACATAGCCAACGTCTATGAAACAGGCGAGGGACACGTTTTCACGTAACGCAGGGTGGTTAATATTGGTGGCAAAGGTACCATCGGGAGGTAAATTGTATACAACATGACCCAGTTGGGGTGTTGGGCCATATTATTTCAGATTCAGATTCAGATTTATTTCCATTGGAAATGGCCAACATGGAGAAGGTTACTGCTCTCCTTCAGACTTGCGTTATGTTTGTAAAAGGATTTAACTCTCACTCTCTACACCCCGCTGATTGGTATTTCGTTTTGACGAAAAAGTTATCAATACAATCATTTTAGGATTGGACATATCGGGAGAATATGCTATTAAAATATCCAATGTCAAGATAAGAACTAAAAGAGGGGTGAATAGATTTCAACGAATGAAATGTAAATTGACATTTCATGTGATATGCTATACCTTTCGTAAGAAGAGACAGTATAATAAGTATTTTTGAATGATATGTAAACAAGGATTACATTAAAAGTTGGACGTGGTGATTTACGAAAGTGAATGACCTACAGGCTCCTGGTGCAGGCTTAACATTTGACTGGGTCACAAAGGTAGCAAATACTGTAGGCACCAACGTCGCTGAACGGGATCCCTCCAGCCGTGAGTTTCTCCCGCAGGATCGGCAGGAGCTGGAGAACATTCTCAGTAGATGCCCCCGGAAGTATTTCGACGCGGAGGACATAAACGAAAGGAGTTCTTCCGGGTCGACGTCTTTTATACAAAGCGATGTCGCCCCTCTTGATATCGGCCGGGAATGCATCACTTACTATATCAGCTCCAGTCTTAACCTTCCACTCCGCTTCGAAAGCGCTGTAACTCGCCTCATCTATGTCAGAGTCCTATCAGAATGGAATGATAAAAAGAGTTAAACTGAAACAAAAATGATCTCAAAACGACGGAACTGAAATAAGAACATCTCTACGCATGAAGGCCCCGAGAGGTGATTTGCGGTAGTGCTTCTAGTACAGTATGGCTTTAATGGTTTGACATCTGAGAATCACGACCCCCACCTTTATTGCCAAACCAATTTGTCCCCGAAGATGTGTGCTTTTCCATCTTATGCTTTATCAATGCTTGACAAATTATTTTTCAATGTTAATTCACTTTCTAGAAGCTCTCTGGAGAATATTCTTTCATTGAAATTAGAAATTAACCCACCTTATAATTGACAAGGAGATAGTAAGACTTTTCTTGATCCTTAGCTCGCGTGGTACACATGGGCTCAACAGATGTGGTCGCCACTTCTGCGTAACCTCCTGTAATTTTTAAACATGAAAATTACCATTTATAAAAGGAGGAGGGGGAGGCAAAACAAATCGAATACACACATTAGTGATTTCAGTAACAAAATAAATTGACGAATATTCTTTCCTTTGATAATTCTTCATGTTGTGAAATCTGATACGAGAAGAACTTTTCGTCAACACCAACGCTTCACTTTTCTTAATGCCTAAGTTGAATCAGACTTTTATTTTTCTCAATTTTCTCAATTAGTTTTATCAGTGCCAGACTCCCTAACTCTATGCAACTATATGGGCAAGTCCCATTTATGTGATATTCATTTTGATTTCCCATGTGAACTTCTACACAAACTGACACCAAGTTTGTCTTTTCACTCCACATTTGGTCTTATAAAAGCTATTTGAATTGTTTATCTTTAACAACAACTAAGAAAAAAAAAAAAAAAAATGTGTTTAGATCTAACAAATAGGTCGGCCTGGGATTCCTGAAGCCGCTACTGTCTGTTTAAAGCGGAGGAGAGAGAGAGAGAGAGAGAGAAAGAGGGGGAAAGAGAAGAGGGGAGTGAGGGAGGGAGAAAGAGAAAGACAGAGAGAGGGGAAAGAGTGAGAGAGAAGGGGAGAGTCAGATAGAGAGAGATAGAGAGAGGAGGAGGAGAGACAGACAGAGAGAGGGAGAGAGAGAGAGAGAGACATGCAGAAAGAGAGAGAGACAGAGAAAGAGTAAGAGAGAGAGAGAGAGAAGAAAAAAAGATCCATACCTGGGTAGCAAACTCGTAGTTCTCTTCCACCGAGGCCTTTCGTGCCGACTTCAATCCATTCAGGAGGGGGTGGTCCTTGTCGAAATGCATGAAAGTCTCCATTGTTGAATCCAACATAGTTCACGTACTTGTATGATCCTATAATGAAACATTCGGATATTTTTAGAGTACCGAAGTGTGATGTCATACTGACCAAGTTGTCAAGGTTGCTGGTTGAACAAAACTGTGTGTTTTAACCAGCAACCAATCTAAATTTGCCACCACAAGCAAGTTCCTCAACCCAGATGTAGCAAGTGGATACCTGGTAGAAAAATTTCCTTGAATGGTTTGTCAGTTCGGCTAAGGGCACAAAGGTTAAACATTAAATAGAATATATTGTGCATGACATTGTTAGTGTTGATTGTGATAATGCTGACGCCTTTCTAATGACAAGTTATTAAAGTACTTAATAGCACTAGCGTGTATAAGGGAGGGACAATGGGGGGGGGGGGGGGGAGGGCATTTTCCCCTTTGACTCTTTGCAGATTTCTGACCAAGAAAAATAATTGCATTAACTTTTTATATAAAAGTTAACATTTAATAATAAAGAATTGCTACGAGTCAAGAAACGCACAAGATGATTATATATATATATATATATATATATATATATATATATATATATATATATATATATTCTCAAAGGAATTGTTACCACCCCAGATAAATCAGCCCCCCCCCTCATACAACCATGGCGGTAAAAATATGATTTCCATACCACTATGGATCACATGAAATTAAGAGGATTTGCTCCTCCTAAGGTTAAGCTCTGGATAAGACCATGGTATTTCAAAGTGATGTTTACCCTGGTAACCTGATTCCATATTACACTATGAGTAGGTATGGTCGGGAGTCTATCATTTCAAATAAGTGACGAGTATGAGATAAAATGCGTCACAAATAATAATAATAATAATAACAATATTTATAAAGCGCAACATATCCATCTCTAGAGATGCTCAAGGCGCATACAAATAATTTAAATTAATATTTAACATACTTAAGATTAAAGAAATATTAAATGTTAACTTGCATTAGATCATACAACTTCATGGTGCCATGCAAGGTACATACAATGTGGCACAGTGCGATTGTTTTGCATGCATTGTATAAAAAGAACATTGAAATTTAACAATATGCATTGAGCATCAGGTGAGTTTTAAGCCCAGTTTTGAAAGTAGAGAGAGTGTTGGCCGTCTGAATAGAGAAAGGTAACTTATTCCACAAAGAAGGAGCTGCTGATGCAAATGCTCTATCCCCCCAATTTCTTTTGGTACGTATTTCTTTAAGTCTAATATTATGTGATGAACGTAAACCAGAACGACCTGCAGAGTGGGGTGATAGAAGGGATGAAATATATTCTGGAGCTAGATCATTTAGTGCACGATAGGTTAAGAGTAGAATTTTATATATCACACGCTGTTGAACAGGGAGCCAGTGCAGAGATTTCAAGATAGGAGTGATATGTGATGATATTCTGGTGTTAGTTACAAGGCGAGCAGCAGCATTCTGAACTTTTTGCAATCGGTTAATTTGGTTGGCAGGTAGTCGAAAGAGTAATGAATTGCAATTATCAAGGTGCGAAGTAACAAAAGCATGTACTAACTGTTGGGTGGATTGAGGTGAAAGATATTGCCTAATTGCACGGATATTACGTAGATTACAATTGGCCAGTTTAACACAATTTGAAATATGGGTTTCGAGTGACATGGCAGAATCAAATATTACACCAAGATTCCTAGCTTGATGTACAGGAGATACAGGGGCAGAACCAACTTGAACATGAGAAACCTTAATTTTACTGAGCTGTCTACTGTTGCCAAGCAAAATGAATTCTGTTTTTGCATCATTTAGTTTTAAGCGACTCTCAATCATCCAGTTCCTTACATCAGCTATACAGTTTTCAATTTTCTTCACATTTTCATCTATTTCTTTCTGGACAGGTTTGCAAATAAAATAAAGCTGTAAGTCATCTGCATACATATGATAATTGATACTGTGTTTTTGAACAATATGCTGTATGGGCAGAGTATAAACATTGAACAATTGCGGACCGAGAACAGATCCTTGGGGAACTGAAAAATCTAAACTAACTGAAGCAGAGGTAGCATCACGGATACAAACTTCTTGTGATCTACTAGAAAGATATGACATAAACCACTTTAATACTATACCATTGAGACCTATTTCCTTTAATCTCTTTAGCAAAATGCAATGATCAAAGACACGTATAGACAGAGAGACAGAGAGACAGAGAGGCAGAGAGACACAGAGAAAGAGAGAGAGACAGAGAGACACAGATAAACATAGACACAGACAGAGGCACAGAAAAACAGTCCATGTCATTACACACACAACGACTGGTAAGGGCTTGTTGGCTGGTTTGCGCCTGCTTACTAGTTTTGATCATTTTTTTTTCTTCTTCATATTTTGGTTACATATTTATGTTAATTGTTGGAGATTAAATAACAGGGCTTTTTCATTCTATTCTTTCTCATTCTTCTTTCCTATACATTTTGCCTTTTTCTAATATGTGTTCTTAAAACTTGGCATAAAGCAGTAGTTTAATAGTAGCTTAGTTGGCCTAGTAGTAGCTGAACCTTTTTTTTTTGTTGTTCCACTTCTACCACTTTAAAAATAGATCGTTATGGTGTTGCAATCTTGCAAGCATTATTAAGCTTGTACTGCCATAATCCTCATTACCAGGTCCCTCGGAGAGGACCTAAAGCCGTCGGCCGTCTGGTTGCTTACTAACAAGCATTCATGCTTTCTTAGCAGTCAGGTCAAGTAACCACCATATAACCTTTGTATGCTTCTGTATTATATATAATTGCAAACGTATAATGATCGTAATCTCCAAGTGTTTACTATCGTGATGGTCATGATCGTACCATGTAAACTGTTGAACCATGCAGAAATCAATTAATTAATAAAAACAATATGTAAATAAAAAGAACGTAAAGAACGTTTGTGTGAATAAATATAACATGATCTGGTACGTTTCAATCGTTAGTCCATGCATACGTTACATACATACATGTTGTTTATTACACTTCCCATTAACCCTATTTAGCCCGGGGGTGGGGGGCTTTAGAAGCCCCCCCCCCTCGACATTTTTCGCAATAATTTTTTAACCCGAGAAAATCTTGTACTGAAATTTTGTGACTTTTTTCTTTCAAGTCTTGCGCATCTTTTGAAAATCGGACCTACCATTACAAAGTCACGTGTCCTTTTGTCTTTGCATGTCAGCCTGAAAATCGCTCATTTTTGTGATTTGTGTACAAAACATATGGAAATCTTATTTTTCAAATAAAGAGATAAAACATTGGTTATTTGGTCTTGTTTATAGTTAAGGTGTTTATTTTGGGGTCAAAATAGTTGAATTATAGTTGGAAATGAAATAAAACAACAAAAACAATAAAATACATAAGTTAAAAAAACAAAGAAATACATAAGAAATTATCAAAACAACAGATAACATAAGGAATAAACCTGGTTATTCAATTTTTTGTGTTGTATTATTATTCCAAATGGTCTAACAAATATATGTAGTAAAAAAGAATGCTTAAATATGAATAATGTCTGATTTATGGGCAAAAATGTGAATTTTATGACCTTATTTGCATTAATTACCATAAATATGCAAATGAGTGAATTTTTCAAAAATTGAAATTACCATAGTATTCTATACACTTCACTTGACATGTATGCAAATTTTCGCGGCGATCGGTCATTACACGGCCGGGATCATAGGGGGGGGGGGGGGGCTATGCAGTTTCAAAATAGCCCGGGCTAAATAGGGTTAAGATGTGAGTTTGCACTAACTTACCACTCGATTGATCCAGGTTCTTGTGAATCTGACCAAGAACAAAACTCGGCTGTTTCCTGACCCATTCATAGATGAACTTCATGCCGTCTTCATGCGAGTCATGTTCGGGAGGTTTGGAGACCTTCTCAAAGAAGTTGAAAACGATGTGCAGCTCATCATTGCCCGCCATTTTTGACTGATTGTATCACACGCAAGCGCTAGATTAAATGGGTTCCAGTACGTACACGAACCCTTTTGCGAAAATTGAATTGTGAGAGCAGTTTCAGTTGTAATACACATATATATATTCATTCAGCTCAATGGGCCACTTCATGAGATATATATAGGCATTGCATACACAACTAGAGCGCTTTGTGTGATGAAGTGGAAATTGGTATGAATAAAGTCGGATAATGCAGGGATGCCCATGCATGGTCGCATACCAATTACAATCCCCCCATAATTTATGATTATTGAAAAATTATGGGACTTGAAAATCATTCACAAAGTCTCTCTCTCTCTCTTTCTCTCTCTATTTCTCCTCTGTCTCTCTCTCTCTCTCTGTCTCTTTCTCTCTCTCTCTTTCTCTCTCTCTTTCTCTCTCTATTTCTCTTTCTCTCTCTCTCTCCCTATTAATCTCTCTGTTTCGCCGCATCAACTATCTGGGCCAAGTCATTTCCTTCCATATAAGGTAATGGATCTGTATCATTATGGGGAGTTGGGGGATCACACCTTGAGGTGAACGGAACACGAGTTATCTGGAATTTCACACCTCCTCTCTCTGTCTCTCTCTCTCTGTCTCTGTCTCTCTCTATTTCTCCTCTCTCTCTCTCTCTCTTTCTCTCTCTATTTCTCCTCTCTCTCTCTCTTTCTCTTTCTCTCTCTATTAATCTCTCTGTTTCACCGCATCAACTATCTAGGCCAAGTCATTTCCTTCCATATAAGGTAATGGATCTGTATTATTATGGGAGAGTTGGGGGATCACACCTTGATGTGAACGGAACACGAGTTATCGGGAATTTCACACCTCCTCTCTCTCTCTCTCTCTCTCTCTTTCTCTGTCTCTCTCTCTCTCCCTCTCTCTCTCACTCTCTCTTTCTATCACTGTCTCACTTCCTCTCTCCACCGGTGATGATGAATTCCAATGAAAAACATATTTAAAGAGAAGGTTGAGTTCTGGGAAAAGGTGAAAAATAATTTGTGAGAGTAATCATTGTTATTATGCAAGTGTGAAAGAACATCAGAGAAAACGTGTTCCCTGAAAAGCATGGCTCTTCAAATGCCTTTATATTGTAAATATGGCATGTAACAGCATTGAAAATCGGGACGGATTTGTATGCCACATGTTCGT
This sequence comes from Strongylocentrotus purpuratus, assembly GCF_000002235.5. NCBI lineage: Eukaryota > Metazoa > Echinodermata > Echinoidea > Camarodonta > Strongylocentrotidae > Strongylocentrotus > Strongylocentrotus purpuratus. The sequence continues at coordinate 12,877,988 of NW_022145595.1, forward strand.
ATAGTCCCATATACATCTTTCTGTGAACAGTGCTTGTAACTTTACCAAGACTGGGCCAAATTTCTTATCATTTTGATGATTCCAGAACCTAGCAGTACACACCAATACTTACATGTATTATGCTAGATGATCAATCTTTTCTGATCGATTCCACATCGTTTCTTTCACAATGCAATCGCATGAACAGACCTAAACTTTAGAATACTATGAAATACTTCACCATACACTTTCGGAGCTAAGAATATGTACATGTGAAAATATCTTGCGATTACTTGACATTAATTCTACAATACGATAATACTAATTTACACTTTACGATGCTTACATCATATATCATGTAGACATTTGTGGCAATTTCCACCATGCTTAGCAATAACGTAATGAAATAATTATAGCAATGATATAAAAAGCATGTCATCGACAATTACTCGTTATAACATCCTCGATCATTATTTGCGACGTTTAGCGATGTTTAGCGACAATATTATTATTACCAACATTTGAGCGAATGTTTGCGAAAGTGTTTGCGAAAGGCGGTTGTCAACTATTAGCGACTGCAAGCAAATGTTAGCGACAGTTTTCACGAAGATTACCAACTATTTGTCAACCCTGTGTCCCTATCTGTGAATGTTTGAGACTTTTCGCTAACTCATGTTACTCAATGAGTCGATTTTATACAGGAACCCTATGGTAACGTAGTAGCTAGCATTGGCGAATCAAAGAGAACTCCAGCGACACCGTCTTACAACCATTTGCAAAGGCATACGCCTGCTTTTTAAACGCTTGCAAATGTTTGCGGGCAAAAAAAAATCGCAAAGAAATTTTGAACATTTTCAAAATTGCTTTGCGACAAGAACAACTGTTTGCGACAATGAAAACTGTTTGCGACGATGAAAACTGTTTGCGACAATGAAAACTGTTTGCGAACTTTCTTGCAACCCTGTACGAAACTTTTGCAACCTTTTACGAACCCTGGCGAAACCCAAATTCGGTAAGTTCGCAAGCACTCGCCATTCAGTGAGATACCCCCTTACTAAAATCATCATATGAATTGGACACTATGTCGTAAAGACATAAAAATCTGTTTTTCAATTAACCATATTCAATTGCCTCATAAAATTACTAAGATCGTGCCTCAATATCTGATTGGAACCATTTCTGCTGCAAAAGTGTCACAAATTGCGCGATGTTAGTGGGTTTCGTTCTATTTTTACTATTTTATCTATACCCAAGTGTATGATGTACGTGACCTTCGTCTTAATCTTGTTATGTATTTCTCTATAAGTCATTGTAACCGATATAGGTTGGATCATCAAAATCCTGTTAGTCATGTTTAATACACGCGTTAAATTTGACCTCTATTGAACGCCCCGCATGATATTGCCGTCGTTGTTGGCATGTGTCTTTGAAATGAAGAAGGGGCTCATTTACAAACACCACAAATTTGTATTCATTTGAGCAGGCTGGACTGGAACTCGCGATTTTAAGTTCTCGCGATATTCTGCCGATATTTTACAGACTGATTCAATCCCGGGATTCAATTAACGTCTTTTAAAGAAACAAATTGTGAAACAGTTTTGTTCAAGGTTAAAATCCTAAAGCTTAATTTGTATGGTTCAATGCTTTCTCCTGAATTGCACGACTTCATATTGATTTTCCATAATTCATAAAGGCCTACATCGCAGTCAACATGCCCATCTCGGTAATTATGTTATGTTCTTGTAAAAACTGTTTGTATCTCATTTTGTATTGATGATGGTTAGGAACAGTGGCGTATCCAGAACATGATATAGCCGATGTCGCAGCCCTACCCCTGCGGGCCCCCTCCGTAATGCCCGTAACAAACTCCATAGCTACCTGAACTTGGTGTATGGCATCGTCAATCTGTTTCTCCTGCCCCGATTTTATTGTACTACGACACGATTGATATCGAATATACTTACAGTAACTAGGTAAACGTTTCGAGGAATGGAGAGTGCGTATTTTAGGTGCAGAAATGTTATTGTACTCCAAATACTATTCAATCAAACTAGGGGGTAACTGTTCATTAAATATTGGATTGATGATTAATTTCATGTCATCGAAAGATACAATCTATTGTTAGATGCCCCGAATGAGGGGCTGTGTATTTTGAACTATAGTTGTTGGCATGTGTCTTTGAAAACAAGAAGGGGCTCATTTTCAAACACCGCAAATTTTAATCATTTGAGCAGGCTGGACAGCAACTCGTGATCTTCTCGTGATCTATTCTGCCGATATTTTACAGACTGATTCTATTCATATTACAGATGGCGCTTTATGACGTCTCCTGCGAGTTTTTTTTTAGCTGCAAAATTTTTCTATTTTTACTACTTATATCTCTTCTTCCTCATCATCATTTGACTGTTTTTGATATGTAATGCTTCTAAACATCATCAAGTGTGGCAGCAGTTCGGAATTAGTCCTAATAAGTCTCTATAAGTCATTGTAACCGATATAGGTTGGATCATCAAAATCCTGTTAGTCATGTTTAATACACGCGTTAAATTTGACCTCTATTGAACGCCCCGCATGATATTGCCGTCGTTGTTGGCATGTGTCTTTGAAATGAAGAAGGGGCTCATTTACAAACACCACAAATTTGTATTCATTTGAGCAGGCTGGACTGGAACTCGCGATTTTAAGTTCTCGCGATATTCTGCCGATATTTTACAGACTGATTCAATCCCGGGATTCAATTAACGTCTTTTAAAGAAACAAATTGTGAAACAGTTTTGTTCAAGGTTAAAATCCTAAAGCTTAATTTGTATGGTTCAATGCTTTCTCCTGAATTGCACGACTTTTCCTACTTATATCTCTTCTTCCTCATCATCATTTGACTGTTTTTGATATGTAGTGCTTCTAAACATCATCAAGTGTGGCAGCAGTTCGGAATTGGTCCTAATTTTGTCGGATTATAAGCTTGTAAATTACACTTCAATCGTTTGTTCTGTCCCACCTATTTTTTGTTGCTGTATTTTATTGACATTTGTATGTACCGTGACTGCCTGTGCTATTGCCTTGTCTTATTCTCGTACTGATGTAGGTGCTGTGCATATATAGTTTTGAATGTAGATTGTAGATATAGCAGAACAGATATATACAGTGCGTCCCAGAAAAAACGAAACCGAGAATTATCGATGTTTTATCATAACTTAATAATATAATGAATAAATGACACATATTTGGAAGCTTAGATCCTCCTCTTTCATTTGATGCAACTCATATGATTCATATCTCACTCATGAGTAATTAAAAGCAATTTGAAAAGTCATTTGGCGGGGGTTATCTGAATCTCAAGGAGAAAATCACATTTCCAAAGATTTCATTTTCTGCCCTTTCATATGACACCTCAATCAGGAAAAATGAGCCAGGAATAACAAAGTTCTGTTTGTTTGGAGTAATGCTTGCATTTCCATAACTTGATCAAACGAGTTCGTTTTCACTGGCTGCCTGCCGTAGCAACTAAAGGCCCCGTCACACAGAGGGGACGCATGGGGAACGCACGGCTAGCGCATTGGAAATTTGCAATTTTGGCCAGTGCGTTGTCGTGCGCCCAACTTTTGTAGAAGCTACAGCGAGCTGACACCAAATGCATAGCGTGTTGCTAGCGCGCTGAGCGCATACAGGGCGCATACAGTGCGCATACAGACCTACACAGAGCGCACATGAAAACAACTTCCACGAATGCACAGCGTGTTGATGTCGCGCTGGACGAATGGTCCACGCATGCACCGCGTTCTCAACAGAGGTGGTCACTCATAGACGACGCACGGCCCGCGCATTGGAAATCGGAAAAGGCCGTGTGCCTAACTTTTGTCATGATTTTGGAAAAGCTAGCGAGCTGACACAAAATGCACAGCGTGTAGCTAGCGCGCTGTGCGTATACAGGGCGTGTGCTCCGCGTATGTGTGGCGCTGGTCTAGCGCGCTTCACGCATGTCTGGCGTGCATCTGGCGTGTACATTCATGCGTCGAGCTCAGCGCACGTTTTTGAGCATGCTCAAAAAAAATCCCGACGCACTCACGAATGCATAGCGTGGGTCCAGCGCGCTCGACGAACGAGTAACGAATGATGACGCACGCCTAGCGAACGACAACGCACTGGCCAAAATTGCAAATTTTCCATGCGTCTCTCATGCGCCCCCTCTGTGTGACCGGGCCTTAACAGAGTTGACAAAAGACTTAACTCCGTTTCGTTGAAGATCAGCCATGCATCAGGTCTTTCGTCTTCTTTGTGCATGGCTGATCGTCAACGTATAATGAACTCCCAGAGTCAATCCGCTTAGCAAGTAACTTGAATATTTTCACCAGATTGATTTCTCAATTATACCCCTACCCTTTCTAGTTATAAACATGTATTTAAAAAAAAAAAAAAAAAAGGATTTTTATCTATTTTGATATTGTGTATTTGTTATTGTTTAATTTTGTGTTTTGATCCGGTTATTAATATGTATTTTAGTGTGCCATGTATGGACATGTTGAAAAACGGCTATGCTAAGCTGAAAGCATGTTTTTTTAATCATGGTATTTAAATAAATAAAAAAAGAAAAGAAAAAAAGAGTTGTACTCCAAATACTACTCAATCGAACTAGGGGGTATCTGTTTATCAAATAGTAAATTGATGATTAATTTCATGTTATAGAAAGATAAAATCTTTGGTTACATCCAATATATTGCAGCAAGACTAGAGATACAACATATTGTCATGATTATTAATCTATTATGATTAGTAATGTATTTATCATGATTATTAATGTATTTATTATGATTATAGTGAGGAAGACATTTTTGCAAACATAATATCAGCGATAAAGTGTTATTATGTGTCAATATGTAAAACAGATCTGAAAGAAAAGGAAACCAAATATGAAAAAGTTGTTCCTTTTTGCAAAGTGTTTCTGATTGTTTATTTCTTCTAAATTATTATTTTAAAATGAACTGCAGTTTGTAACTGATATGCATGTTCTTATCATATTTTGGATGGCCAAAAATATCATTTTAACATTCTGGATGTATATATCTCTTCTTGTGTACATATCTGAACGATATTATTTAATAAAGGAACCATGTGAAAGGGGGAAAATTGTCACGATTGACTGTAGGTATTTCAATGATACAGGCCCCATGACCATCTTTCAAAATGGCAAAGTTTTGTATATAAATTAAAGATACTATGTCCCTTTTGCAGCTAACATCAAATTTTGTAGAACTTTGCAGGAATTATAAATACGTCATGTATTCAAGTTCAAGCTCAAATGTATTTATCATGCACATACGAACATGTATGTCCTATCTGTGAAATTTAAACATAAGGGGTGTCCTAGTATTCGCATTATGCAAGGAGAAGCGTTTACCTTCTATACTTCACTGTCAGACACTATTGAGTAACTGACTGGCATCTTTTTTCTTTGGTAATAACATCTAGATTAGTATTCATTAAAATTGATTATTATTGGCTGATGACCTATGCTAGCAACCAAATAACATCAATTCATACAATCAACTGCCAATACCATTGATAGATTTATTCGGTGTTATTTTCTGTGTGTTGATACTAGATTCTAATCAGCCTTTGGATAGCCCAAATACTCCTATTGGAAAAGGGTGAGTTTTTATGCTTTTGCAATATGAAGATAATGTCGGGATTTTTTAGTGTTGGATTGGTTGATTAGTTGTACCCCAGCCGGCTCTTCTTTTCGTCTGCCTCTTTGTTATGTTTCAAATGTGGCAGAAGAGAAATTAGAATTTTGAGTAATTCAACAAGGGTTATTAATGCTCACTATTAAACATAAAAGCTATGCAATTAGTGGCGTTTGGATATTGGGAGGGTGGAGGCGTCAGCAGCCCGCCCACAAATTGCAGTTTACCTGAATATTAGGCGGACAGAAGCTGGAAAATTCCATTACCGACGATTTGTGCTTTTCGGGCAAACGGAAAGCATCTTTAGATGGATGAAAATGATATCAATTATTAAACCTACTAACTACTGGGAGGTTTCCTGAAAGGATAATAATTTTATTCTGGCTGCGACATTTGCACCCAAACATATTACATGTATATACATGTGTATATCCACAAGGAGCATTCAACGAACTACATATTAAAAAGACTTGTATAATTTAAATGGTTGCGGGCGCTCTTCTTTCAAAAGCATGTTACCTGTTTGATATTTGATTGTACGCGGTGATTACCACAGTGAGATAACTTGAGTCAGATCATATTTTACTTTTACCATGGCATCGAGAATTTATGGAGTTCATGTTTTCAACATAGCAGTAAGAAGTATAATGACTTTTGAACAAAACGAATCTTCTTAATACACAAAACAATTAAAGACTGTGATTATTATACTAGACATGTGTGTATGAACTTTAATATAAACTCATGATCATTTTTTTCCTGGTGTTTCTTTTGTAGGGATAAATGGTCACTGTCCTGATTCGAATCCTTGCCCTTCTTCTTTACACTTTGATGGTACGGCAGTCAAAGGTGTGGGCTTTGACAGAATATCGACTAAGACAGCAGAGGATCCTATGATAGTTATTTGCAAATCACCAGATGCGGGTAAACAGACATGACAGAATCACACTGGCAGTCGTAGTGGCAATATATAGTGTCTAGCCTCGCTCAGTACAACAAAAAGTATAAATCAATACCTATTACCCTAACAACTCCTTATTTAAAAGAGATATCTGCATAAGCGTCAATAATGAGTAGGTGCCGTGGTCTAGTTTATACGTCCTCCGACAGGTTCGAGGCTCGAGTACCCCCCCCCCCCCGCGGCGATAATGTGGCAAGACAGTAATCTACATAGCTCGATTGCTTTCAGTGCCTTTTGAATGTGTAATTCGCAATATGAGTTTAGCCAATACCGTTAATATTATCATTATCATTATTATTATTATTATTGTAATGATTACTTATATTTTATATTATGTTTCATTATCATTTTTGTTATCACCATCATCATCATCGTCATCATTTTCATTATTATCATTATTGCCATGTATTATTATGCAATTGTGCGATTTTGATTATCACAATTAAAACATAGGCCTATCATTCCCTAATATATGAAGGGGGAATAAAAAAAAAATCAGAAAACAGCCCCTTTCTTTTAGGTCCGGCAGCCTTTTTTCGGCCCAAGTAAAACAAAGAGCATACTATGTCGCAAATATGACATGGGCGGATAGATGGGTGTGTGTATGTGTGCGCTCGTGTGTGTGCGTGTGTGCTCTACATTGCAGCCTGGTTAACTTACTTATTTGGGATATTTCTTGAGTTGTCAATGTTAGCAGACATCCACCGAGTGAGTAGTGCGCGCGCGTGTGTGTGTGTGTGTGTGTGTGTGTGTGTGCGTGTGTGTGTGTGTGTTTGTGTGAGGAAGGGGGTACAGGGAGGAGCATGACTTTGTTTCTACCAGTAGAATAGCCTCTAGATTTGTTAAAGTTATTTTTAATATAGAGTGAATAACACCTTAGTTGACTTTATAAATTATGTTTACGTACTTCAAGTTTACTTTGTTGCTCATTTATATATATTGCAAATGAGTTTTTGTTTAATTATGTTTATGTATTTAAGGAAACAATATTGAAAACGTTTATTTACTGTATTCAATTGCATATGATGTTCTTGTTTGTATTACATTTGGAGGAAGAAAACAAAGTTACTAATAATAAAAAAAGGTGTGTGTGTGTGTGTGTTCGTCTCACTTTGTTTTCGAAAACATTTCAGTCAGTCCATTAATCAGTATACGTATGATGTATAGGCCCATCCAAAACTTTATGACAGTTCACACGCTTCTTTCTTATGCCTCACGTTTAGAATACTTTTGTTCACCTAACCCCTGTCGCAATGGAGGCACATGCACGGTTTCTCCTGGTTATACACCAGCCTACACATGTCAGTGTGATCTGGGATACGATGGCACAGATTGTGGTAAGTACTGGGATTAGTTAGTTCTGTTCAACGACATAAACAGCTTCAAACCAAGAAATTCAAGCAGCCATAGAATATAGCTTTTAAATACATTATTGATATATTGACTACACCCATTTGAAAGGTAATGGCATAATATGAACATTCATGTTCTCATTTCATTTCATTTGTTTGTTTGTGCTCCTCGCAGATGTTTCTGTACAAGTACTTATTGTCAACCCAGATAAGACCGGACTTTGGGTTGCAAATATGAGTGACTTTGTATTCTCGAGTCTCATAGAGCTCGGGGGCTCCGCCAGGATCGGAAGTATATTTTTTGATGACGGAGCTAACGCACTCTTTTGGGAAAATCTTGCGACACCTGGCTGGAGTATCATTCTGAGTCAGATGACTTTTGACATTGTGATGGTTAAGTTGGGAATGCCTGACAGAACAATCCTCTCCAAAACACGGGAAGGTAGGGTTTATTTACTAGAAGTATTATCTCCCAGTGACAAAGTTCACACTGACAAATACATATCGAGAGACTATTTTTTTAAACAGCACATAAATTAAGACGTGCCAATAGACCGACAGCGCACGATATCACTCTTCGAATGCCGACATTTTCAATCTGTAGTCCCCGATAAGTATTTACATCTTGAATGTGTTGATATCTTACTAATGTGTGTATCCTTCATACTCTATATGGACATTACTGAAGTCTTAATGCATATTTTAGAAAGTCAAACAAAAATTTAAGGTAAGAAAATATTGAATCATCTTAAATTCCAAAAATAATCCAAGAATGGCTTGGCTCATGGACCCGTACATCCCTATTCAAGGTATTTTCTGCATGCCGAAATTAATACCAATTTATAATTCAAAATCCTATGAGCATATTCAAAGTAAAATTGGTATCAATCAGTTTCTTTATTTCAATCCATGGTCAATAATATATTTATGACATCTACGAAGCTTTTTTGGTCGTCTCATGGACCGTGATTTGGTAAAATTATAAATAATGGGTTAAGCCGCCCGATTCAAGAGAAAAGGTGTTCGATAATTCAGTGTTATAAAAACTTATTGGTTATAACCTCAGTAGTATACTTGCCAACGTTGACCTCTAATTTTATGCTCTTTATACATGGTCATGATGTTTCAGCTTTAATTCCTTGTCTCACCATGGACGTGAAGAAGCAGGAGCTTTACTGGTTAAGTTATTCCGCTGGATATAGGCGGCAAACCGTAGGAGGAGAAGAAGCCTTGTACGGGACTGTTTCCGATTTAGGCAAGATACCTGGAAGCATGAATCCCAGGCAATGTGTCATTGATCAGCAGCGGAGGTAACCTTTCCCAATCAGAATGTATATAAACCCCTTTTAAAAATGTTTTGAAACTCGAGTATGATTATATCTGCTACAAGGCTGCATTTTTAAACGTTCTAGGTTTCGTTTTTTTAATATTTTTAGCTGACATATTCCCATCTTTTCACCGTTGATGTTTTTAAACCCAGTCTTGTGCATTTCAGTTTTCTTTTTTAATGGACTCTCGATCTGTGCCTCATTTAGTTATTGCACAGCCCAAGATCCCTCTTTAAATGTAATTGTAATGATTTATACTTATTGTTGTTATTGTTAATATTTCTTTTTGCAATATTTAGTGATAATAGTTTAATTATTTGATATTTGACTTATGTAACGTATGTATGTATTCATTACTGCTATTTTATTATGTACATTTGATTTAAATTATATTTTGTACCCAGGACAGTTGTCAGTGCTCGGACTGTTTTCTCTTGGTTTTTGATGGTTTGATTTCAATAAAATCCCATATATACATATATAGTTATGTGAACGGTCCAACGTATTTAAGTCGAACGAGTAAATTATGTATATTAACGATTATACAGGGCAAAAACGAAACCGAGCAGTGATTTTATTTTTTGGCCCTCGAAAATTAGAAAAATCGCACCCCCCCCTTGAGCGCCAGGTGGGGGGGGGGGATTTTTCTCCAAAAAAGTTAAAATTAACGTGTTAACTAACCCGTGAAAAGAGGGGTGTTTTTTTTTATTTGATTGATTTCCAATTCTGCGGAATGAAAGTATTAATTTTAAATCACGCAAAAAGTGACTTATATCAAATTTCAAGTGACGATCAAAAATTCAAATTGACCCCCAGAATTTCCTGGGGCTTTGTACGCGTGATTTACCACAAAATGGGGCCAACTGCCATGTACAACCGTTTGCTTATTATTAACGTGTTGCGGGCCTGTTTAGAGGAAGAGCAAAGAACCCAGGCAATAGATCTTTATTGTATCGAGACAAGTTACGCTAATGCCTGGATACATTTGGCCTGTGATTAGTCTACGGAGCCCGTTTCCTGCCCTTATCTTGTTTTCTGTGCGGCCTCCGTAGGGAGGCAGGAGGCGGCCGTGAGATTTTCGTACGGATTCACGGGCCCCGCGGGGTTCTGCGGCCTCTACAAAAGTTATACAAATTTGAAAAATCGTAAGACCGTAGTCCGTAGTCCAAATCAACGCACGGGCATCGCGCGGAGGACTCGCGCTGATCGTGCAGCGAACGCACGATTTTTCGGTGACCATAGAGGCAAAAACCGCTTAAAAACGGCACGGCGGCTGCTCGGTCACCGCGCCTCCTTCGAGCAATCTTTGCACGGAAGCTGCACGGGCTCCGTACGACTTCCGTGGGAGGCTGCGGAGACAACACGTATACTGCATTGGAATTGCACGATATCCGTACAATCTCCGAGCAGCCTCTGTACGGATTGACCCCGGGCTGCCCCCGAGGACCAATACAAGAAAATGGCACTATGCTCTTAGATAATGTAAAACAAATCGTAGCCCGTAGCCTGATACGATACCCCCCAAATCGCACGAAAAATCGTAGATTAATTTATCGCACGGCGCCCGGGGAGTTGGGTTGGTGAATATTGTTTAAAAAAAAAAAAAAAACTCTGGCGTCATGTGGAGTATATAGAAAAAGTTTGACACGCTACCATACGCTTTTTGATTTTACATGAAACTTGAATACATCGAAAAGAATAAATGTTCCTAATAATTTATTTTTTTCTCCACAGATATTTCTATGCTATCGGGCATATCACAGGCAACAGTAACCGGGCGATTACTCGATTTCATCTAGACAGTTGGCATTCCGAAGTAATTTCATCAGATGTAGTTTCTGCTTCAATTAATGGATTGACAATAGATGAAAAAGGTGAATAGTAACAAAGAAGGGGAGGGTTTGGTCTGAGGACACGCCTATTTACCTGTCAATTTAATCGTTTCCAATTATAGCATTTGGGAGCTAAGAATGAAAACTTTCCATTTCTACTATTAGTATTGAGCCAAGTAACAAAAATGAAGTGCTTCCCGTCCCCGCTCACCTCATTTTTGGCCGCCGCCTCCTTTTTTTAAAGATAAAGACAGTTATGGTCATGTGATTGCATTGTGAAATAAACGTTGTGGAATCGATCAGAAAAGGTTAATCATCTAGCATATAAGTATTTGTGTGTATACTGCAAGGTTCTGGAATCATCAAAATGATAAAAAATTTGGCCCAGTCTTCGTAAAGTTACAAGCACTGTACACAGAAACATGTATATTGGACTACGCACACGTGCGCGACACGTTTGTTATCTCTCACAGGCCAACAGATAAACTAATTTACCAAATATATTAATTAGTAGGCGGTTTCCCGGCAAAATTGTTATCATCATGTATTAGTCAAAACGTTTTCTTTCACATGATTGTTTATAAAAGCTTCCATTTCATTTTTTGAAATTGGGCCGTTTCCAATACTGGTCTTTACCTTTAAAATATTATTTACTATTTACTATTCAGAAGAAAGAAAAGCAAAGCAAAGCGAAGCAACAAAAAAATCCTGTAATATACATTTTGTTTAAATAGCTTCTAAAGTTATACAAGTCATTTCTTATGTCATACAATGAATCAGTATACTCACATTGCACAATATCTGTGAATAAAGTCAGTTCGGGGCGAGAAACACGTTATTTTTGTTATTTGGTCTTAACATGATTCGGCTAAGACGCTGCCCCGAAAAAAGTTTACCAAAATCAAGCCCATAAAATATGACCTCTTCACAGTATTTTGAACGTCATTACATGGTTCAATTATTAAGGTATAGTTCAAGGATCGTGCAAATCGTGCTACTTCATAATGGAATTCAATATGATATAAGTTTTCATACAAATAAACAGGTTACGATGATTAATTAACAGTTGACATCGTAATAATTTCCCAGTTAATTTTATTTGCTCTAAAATTCGTGTAAGTATGGACCCAGGCTGTAAATCTTCAGTGGGAATACAGGGGGGGGGGGGCGAATCTGCCGCCCCCTCTTTTTTTGGGGGGGGGGGGGGGAGAGAAAAAATAAAATTACTAGCCCTTAGAAACGGGTCGGCGACTTATTAAACTATTCGTAACGCATACTCCTCATTGGATCGGCCGCTGAAATTATGCAGTTCATTATGTTATATTTGTATTCAATTACACTGTTACAAGAATTCATGACAATTAAAATAAAAGTTATCTATTTTTGTTTGCAGATATCTAGTACACAGAATCAACAATTACATGACTATACTGTCACCCTATATTGAAAACTATTTCATTTTAAATGCTACCGCTATCAACGAAAATAATAGTTAGTGACTATAAAGAAAGTAATGATAAAATACATGTTGTTATTAATATATGAAAACTGATCTTCTTGCACTTTTGTGCATATTATTTGTGATGCATGTCATGTCTATATCTTTTTTTTTTAATTCAAGCCATGTCCATTTTAATTTGTTTCTGAAAAACAACATTTATATTACTAACAGCATGAGCGATCAATGATGAACATTGTGAACCAAATGATCTACAAATAGGTGGTCCATTTTACCAAAGCCTTTGTGTTTAGCCTTAAAAACATATGGATAGTAATTTTTGCGCTAGGAGCTCTTTGAAGGATAATGAGCATAAGTGTGGGTTTAAACGAATATTTTCTTCTTTTCTTACGCAGGAGAACAACTTTTTTGGACATCATCACTATACATCATTTACTCGTTTGACTTGAAGTCTGGCGTTGGACCGTTCACATTACTAGACCTACACAGTTTGGACATGTATCCTCATAGCATATTCTTCGTATCTGGTTGGCTTGTTTGGTATGACCGGAAGCAGGATCGGGTTTGTGCTGCACAAGCTAAAGTAGATGCTGAAATCAAATTATGTCGTTTTACCAGTGATGATGGTAAGCTCAATTATGTATCTAAGGCATATGTCAAATACATGGCACTGCGACGAATATAAGTTTTCTCTTTGCAGTTCCTTCAACGTTTCGGGAGAGTGCAAGGACTGCCGTTGATTTTACACCAAATGTTAAAAACCGTCAAAATGTCAGATGTAAACATAAAGTCTCGTTAAATCAAGACTGTGATCCGGTGATTATAAGGATACTGCATGTGCATTTATTGCACTTTTTGATATGTCTTGAATGAAGGGGTCAGTCGTTGAGTCGAACATGAACATGATAACAAGATCGGGGGGGGGGATGTTTCACAAAGACTTAGATCGACTTTAAGTTGGACTTAACTATGGCAGGCTATTCATGAAACTGTTAACCTTACGCTTTACACAAATCTACAAAATTTACATTTCTTGATAATTCATTATTGAAGTACAAAATGGTATATAAAGATCATAACGGTGAAAGCGACCAGTGGCATGAATGGCCTCCCAGAGTTAATTCCAACTTAAAGTTGATCTCGTGTGTTGATGTGGGTTGTTAACCCCTTCCCCTCTCCGGCACACACACACACTCACACACATAAGCCCTCGTGCACACATTCATACCAACACTCACAATTTTTGTCGTGAAACTTATCATTGTTATAGGTTTTTTGTATTGATAATTATAGTTTGAAACGTTTTATTTTGAAAACCTTAAAGGGATAGTTGAGTTCTGTTTTCAGACCGCAAATGCCTTCAAAGTGCATGGTTATTGCCCTAATTCTTATCTATGATATTTATAGTGCCCTCTTAGAACCTAAAATTGCTATGAAGATAATTTGAGACCCCAAAATGCGTGAAATTTAGCCAATACGATCATACCAATTCAGCTCCACTTTCCCCAAAACACGGTGACCGTTATTTAATTATTTAATTAAAAATAACCATACATGAGCCGGCGTATTGTGGGTAATATACGCAAAACGAAAATGCCAACAAAAAGGCCAAAAACTGCATTGGCTAAAATATGACGTAAAAGACGTTAATTCGTTTTTTTCAACGGTTTTTTTCAAATTTTTCAAAATATCTAATTTTTTTGGTGGTACACAACTATTAGAAATCGTTATATTTCAGGCGTATCTGAACCGATTTTGATCAAATAAAGATGATTTTGTCATTTAGATATTATGTTTTTTAAGATTTGACGCTCAGTTTTTCATTATCTCACAAAAAAATATTTTGTGTAGCGCCCTCTGCAACAGAAATCAACTATCCCTTTGAAAATCATAAAAAGGGATACTTTCAAATCTCAACATTCATTGTACATAAAACAACCATTTAAAAGATAATATGTCACCGTTGCAGCCAACATCAAATTCTGTTGAACTTTGCAGGAATTAAGAAAATGTCATGTATGTCCTATCTGTGAAATGTTAACGTTAGCATTGTCCTTATAATCAAATTGTGCAAGGAAACCCGTTTACTTGCTAGACTTCACTGTCAAACACTATTGAGTGACTGACTGGCTTTTGTTCTTCTTTGTTAATAACATACATAAAATGAGCTGCGAAGGGTACATGAGCATTTGTCTACATCAATAACCCACTTCTTGCAATGGCCAAAATTAAACTGATTGAATCTTTGCGTAGCACAAAACGTACGACCATTCGGTACAATGGTCTGAAAATCAGTCATTCGCTGTATTGGTATCACTTAAGTCGATTCGACAACTGATAGTTGTTATTTGCTCACTTAAAGACATTTTCAAGCCCCCCTCTTTTGGGGGAAGTTCTACATTATTATTATCTTTCAAATGCCGTTGGAATTTAACCGTTCCATTGTTTGGCCTGCGAAGGGGACATAGTACCTTTAAAGCCCCACTGCACTTTTTGTAGCTACTTGCGCCCTCTGTACAGCAAACGATGCCTAAGCGATACCCGTTGGTTCCCCATGATCCCCTTTTTCTTATGTTAATTGAGAGCTGATTGGCTGTAATAACTACCTGTCAGTGACCATACGGGGAGGTCTAATCCCCCCTCCCCCATCTCGGATTCAACACTCGAGATTGCCTTACATGAATGCACGCTAACGGTGTGGACACTCCTTAAAGACTGGAGATGCATTACAACAATAGTCGATGTGTGGTCAAATTAATGCAAAATAGAGGTTTACAAGAGTTTTATGGGGTATTAGGCGTTTTATACGACGAATACATCCAATAGAACGATATATCTTAGTAATTATATATGTTTATGTTCAGTCCACGTAAGTTGTAAATGAAGTATAACTCCTAGGTATTTCATTGTTTCAACACACTGTAAATTTTACCATTTAATTTAATTGAGAGACTATTGTTCTCCAACTTTCTTTTTGATCCAAAGGACATCACCATAGTTTTCTGTGGGTGTATATACATCTTATTTATATCAAACCATTTACATATTAAATCAGAGTCATTATTTAATGTTTTTTTGAACAGAAAAAATATTAGAATTATTAAAAATGACAGTATCGTCAGCATCAAGTGATATTTTGGAATTATTATGAAATTTTAAATTATAGATATCATTAATGTACAAACAAAAAATCAAGGGGCCCAGAATTGACCCTTGTGGCAACCCGGATGTAACAGTTAAATACTCGCTACAATGATTATCTATTGTAACACAATGTTGTCTACCAATTAAGTAAGATTTAAACCACTCATACACCTCGTTACTCATGCCATAAAAAAATTAGTTTATCAAGTATTAATTTATGTGGAATAACGTCAAACGCTTTCCTAAGATCGTAAAATATTGTTCCAGTAATCTGACCTGAGTTCATATTATCAAGAAGGTAATCAGAATTTATGTGAGACATGTGGTTGTGGAATGAAGTGGTCTAAATCCAGACTGACGATCTGATGATAGATTATTTTGGTTAAGGTAAGAATACAATTGTTTATGTACGGCTTTCTCTAGATTTTTTGACGAAGAGGGCAGTAATTTGCAATCTTGAAATCAAATGGAAATCGTGAAGTTTTTAATGATTGGTTAAATAATATAGTCAGTGGTTTTGCAATGATATCTGCAGATAATTTGAGTAACTTGGGATGTAGACCATCCATTCCTATAGCCTTTTTACAATCAATATTGCGTAGTTCATTTCTAACAAATTCTGATTTTATTTCTTGAAATTCGAAAGAAAAATTGGTTTGAGATAACGTTTGTAAAGAATTGAAATTATCATCTACAATGCTAGAACATGTACCAGTTTGTAGATTTGAACTCACATTATTAAAAGATTCATTCAATAAACTTGCCACCTTTACTTTGTTAGTTATTATTTCATCATCAATTGAGTTGTGTTGCTTTCCTCCTTTTGCCTTGAAGGCAAGAGTTTTTTCAAAACTTTCAAATGTTTGCTCAAATCATTTCCGCATTCTGAGAACTCATTTTGGTAATACGCTCTTTCAAGGTTTTTGTTTAGGTTATGTGCTTTGTTTCTATAAAACTTGAACTTTTCCCAGCAACAATAACACTATGTCTTTTTTTTATACCTTTTCTTATAGTAATCACGGTTACGTGCCAAAGTAATATATTCATCTGTAATCCAAGGCACCCCATTTCGTTTTCTTCTGACAGAAATAAAAAGGTGCATGTTTATCACTTCATATTGTGAACACAGATTTGATATTAGACCACATTTTATCAACTCTAACATTTTCTTCATTAAACTCAGCCCAATTTTGATTTCTCAAGTCCTCTTGAAATTCACTTTCGTTAAGATTCCGAAAAGATCTAAATTTACATATTTTTGAATGAAGCATTGGATTTTTGCCTTTTACGACTAAAATATTGAACAGTGATCGCTAAAACCAATGGGCAATTCACCGGACCTCAAGTTAGCAATAAAATTCGAGGTAAGTATTAAATCAATGAGTGTACTATTATGAGGTGTAACTCGTGTAGGCTCATTGATTAACTGCTTAAGCTGACAAATACGACAAATATCCTTAATATTTTTAGACAATGTATTATCATTTCTCATATTACAGTTGAAATCACCCACCACAACAATATTATTTGACGATGACAATACTTTCTCAATATTCCCTTCAAGGACGGTAAAAATATACATGGGCAGGAAGGTTTCCTGTATAAAATACCAACAAAAATCGAACTACTACTTGTTCTTTTGATTTCTAGCCACTTTAGTTCAAACTCCTTTGTTTCAAGATCTGTTCTTCTTTATTCTTCATTCGAATTAGAATCTTGTATTATATTCGCAAGTTGAGAATATCCAAGATAAGTTTCTACGGGAAAGATTTCTTCTTGTTCCCAATAGGGAAAATGTTTCAGAGTACATACAGTTCATTGCCAATTCTCAAAAGATTCATTCGTATCATCGTATTTGCATTTAGGAATTCCTTCACATACTATATTTTGAAGGATATTATTCAGGGGGAGGGGTACTCACAAGACAAACGGGGGTGTGCCGCTCTATTGGGTCTCTTTTTGACAAAGAATCCCTAAACATCGGTCCCATTTTTAACAAAAATACCATTAAAAACTGGTCTGTTTTTTCAAAATTTCCCCAATTTCCGAAATTGTCGGGTGTTTGCATGGCAAACACCCCCTGGCAAACATTCCCCCTTTGCATGGCAAACATCCCCCCTCCCTGAAAAAATTGAGAGGGGACGTGTCCCCCCCCCCGTCCCCGGGATCGCAGCCCCTGTCCCCTCTTACTTTCTCTCCTTCTCACTTTCTTTTCTTTCTTTTGCTCTTTCTTTCTTTCCATCTCTCTTTTCTTCTTTCTTTCTTTCTCTTTCTTTTTTTTCTATCTTTCTCTCTTTTTTTTTCTCTCTTTCTTTTTTTCTCTCTTTTTCTCTCTCTCTTTCTCTCTCTCTCTCTCTCTTTCCTTCTCTCTCTCTCTCTCTCGCTCTTTCTCCATACACTATCTTTCTAACATACGATATGGTCACAAACAGACACGAATGACATTCCAAAGTCCATAGGACGGTACTAGCTGCCCACCATCCCAAATAACAATGATTCTCAATTTTAGCTGTTTTATGTGTAGGAAGGATGCGAGTTTACCCTCGTCGTGCCCTAGAAGTTGATGTGAAATATTCCTGGCGTAGTCATTCCCTCAGTAATTATTGTGTTTATATGAAATAATTTCCAATTTATCAAAGAATCTAATTTCCAAGTAGCTTAAACCAGTAGGAGTAAATTGAATAGGAGGTTTGCACTGTTTTTTTCCTATTAAAATTATGAAAAAAAGTTGTTTTTATTTAAACTATTTCAGAAGTAAATAGTCTCAGATTTTTAAAGTTCATGAAAGATTATGGGAAGGCACATGCACTTCGAGATAAACATTAAAAAAAGGTAAAGACTGGTATAAGAACAAACAGACAAAGCAACTAATAAATATACATAATGAGGGAGTGACTTTACAAACTCACAACCAAGTCGCCAAATTGTAAAGTGATTTTGACAGTAGTTTTCCATGGTTTTTAATGTCATTAAAAAAATCATATGCATTAGCTTTTTTATCAATTGTTCCATATTTCTGAAACATTTTTGTTAGTTTGATGTTTTTGCTTTATTCACAGCAAATTATTCTTGGACTAAACCTTTTTTTTGGCCCGAGGGACCAAATATAACTCTCATACCATGGTCTGTATCTGCATTCCTTTGCTCAAAAATCTGTTCACAGAAAAACTACGTTGTGATTTATAGCTGTACAAGTTCATTTCGCTAAGTTACGTTACCGCATAACCGTTAAATGTATTGTGCTGCTATGAGCCATTAACCATATCATAGCGATGAAAATATCTATACTTTCAATCACACAGAACAGAGATATTCATAAACACATGTAATAATATATAAGTAAATTTATTATCTGTCTTCGGTTGAATGTTTACTTTTCTGTTGGCAGCGTGATTACAAATTATGAGCAAGGCAAGATCAATGTGTGAAACAATTATCATTATTTAAAACCGAGATATTCTAAGTAATTTTTTCCCAAAATCGATAACAAGATTGATAACTACAACACTGCACAATGATCAATTGAATACTGTCAATATTGGTCATTTAACCAAGTGCAGAGTTATGAAAATATATTTCAGAGAATATATATAAAAATATATTTGCCAGTTTTTCAAAAGCAGTCCTGTGGTAGTCCTGTGGTAGTACATGTATACTGCATATACATGTACTATGTACTATTAACTCCTTTTGCTACGATGTGTTCTACACCGCGGATTCCCAATTATCCGATCCTTCCTGTATATCTCCAGGAACCTGATGATAACCTGTACCGGTCGTGGCCTTCGAGGTGTCTTCAGGGATATCATCAAGGCCAGTCTGTGTTGCAGCTACGTCCGGAATGGCTTCGGCTATATCATGCTGATTGCCGCCTTCAAATCGTTTACCCTTGGTGATCAACGCCATTGCTATGGCCGACAACCAATAGAAAGAACCACTCACGTAAAACGGAACTGCATAAGAACCTGTGGCATCAGACAATTGTCCTGTAATTGTAAGAGAAAATGAGGCAAGAACTTAATCATACTATACTTCGCTAAGAGGATGCTTAACTATTTTTTAACTACACTCTTAATTGTTTTTGTTTTGGTTTGGGTGTATTCTTTACCAGTTTTTCCAGTAATGTTAAATATGGATCCACCCTTTACACTTAAGCATGCTAATTTTCCTTAAGAAACTGTGAAATTGGCAATCATGTTACCAATTGGAACACGACGTCATTAGTTAGTGCTGATGTCTGGTTGGTTCCGTTGGGATAAATCACTAAGTGGGCTGTAGGACACTTGCTCCTGCGACAAGCGCTCCGTGTCAAGTTCCTTATACAAACCAAATGCGTATCTTCAATCCTGGACCCAACCCTCTACCAAACCCTAACCCTGACCCTGAACCTGACCCTATACCTTTGATGAAATAAAGCCATGATCAATTATTGTCGCAGGAGTAAATATCGGACCATCTCACTTGGGGAGTGTTTCATAAAGAATAAGATCGAATTTAAGTTGGACTTATATATGGCAGGCTGTTTATGCCACTAGTTCCTCTAACCATAAACGTGTGTCTGAATAAGTAAAATGGCAATTAATTTTTATTTGTAATTTAACGACAGCTATGCGAGACTAGTTAACATTTAAAAACTGAATTCCATTCAAAAAAAGAAATGGATATTATGTTTTATTTCAATAAATAAACGACTGATATGCAAGACTAGCTAAACACCTATGTTTGACATTTTTTAAATATCTAAGCTAAGTATTTCATTGTGTTACTTTTTATTTGCTGATTTAATTCTTATAAAGGCCTGATCTGCAACAGTACGCAAAAAGTAGTTTCAATTTTGATTATTTCAATTTATAAAACGACATTTCTATTCCTTAACATTTGTAAACGACTGATGTGAAACACTAATCGACGCACCCCCCCCCTCTTTTCTCGAAAGGGTGTGCTAAGACGGTCCTCCGCTCTCAACGCACCCTTTCGAGAAAAGCGGGGGGCCTTTTATCGAATGGGTGCGTTGAACTCACCACACCGCGCCGCACCGCACCCTTTCGATGTAAGCCTGGGAGGATGATGTTCGGGAGCATTATCAAGGCCAAAGGGCAAGAACCAGTATAAATGTGAATTAAATGTAACTGTAGTTAGGTTGTGGCAAGTAAATACATTGTATATCACCTTCATGTTTTTTGTTAATAAACACCAGTCATATAAAAATCGTTGTTCGATAACTCCTTTCTCTCAGAGACCGTAATTGTATGTGTGCTCACTTGGCCCGGGCCTTGCGTGAGCCTTATTTTAGGCTTGACTCAGCCTATACCCTGGAGTCTATACATTCCCCATTTTCTTATAAAATAATTCCCCAAAGTTATAACAATACGATAAATGTGACAATGAATATAAACAAAAATAGTATCAAGTAATTTCGTTGACATCTGTAAAGGTAAAAAAGTGAGCATTTGAAAAGGAAGGATCAGATTGAAACAGAGAGAGAGAGAGAGAGAGCGAGAGAGAGAGAGAGAGAGAGAAAGAGCGAGAGAGAGAGAGAGAGAGAGAGAGAGGGGGGGGGGGAGAAAACTTTCCCGATAAATCTTATCCCGTCCATCTCAAGTTGTGCCATGCCTTATTTGAACGTGATTGTGGAGGGACAGAAACACCGGCGGAGAGAGGAAGTGAGACAGTGGCAGAGATAGATACAGAGAGAGAGAGAGAGAGAGAGAGAGAGAGAGGAGAGAGAGAATGAGAGAGGAAGTGAGAGAGAGACAGAGAGAGACAGAGAGAGACAGAGAGAGGAGGTGTGAAATTCCCGATAACTGTTCCGTTCACCTCAAGGTGTGATCCCCCAACTCCCCCATAATGATACAGATCCATTTCCTTATATGGAAGGAAATGACTTGGCCTAGATAGTTGATGCGGAGAAACAGAGAGATTAATAGAGAGAAAAAGAGAAAGAGAAAGAGAGAGAGAGAGAGAGAAAGAGAGAGGAGAGAGGAGAGAAATATAGAGAGAAAGAGAGAGAGAGGAGAAATAGAGAGAGAAAGAGAGAGAGAGAGAGAGAAAGAGAAAGAGAGAGAGAGAGAGAGAGAGAGAGGAGAAATAGAGAGAGAGAAAGAGAGAGACAGAGACAGAGACAGAGAGAGACAGAGAGAGGAGGTGTGAAATTCAAGATAACTCGTGTTCCGTTCACCTCAAGGTGTGATCCCCCAACTCCCCCATAATGATAGAGATCCATTACCTTATATGGAAGGAAATGACTTGGCCCAGATAGTTGATGCGGCGAAACAGAGAGATTAATAGGGAGAGAGAGAGAGGAATAGAGAGAGAGAAAGAGAAAGAGAGAGAGGAGAAATAGAGAGAGAAAGAGAGAGAGGGAGAGAGAGAAAGAGAAAGAGAAAGAGAGAGAGAGAGAGAGAGAGAGGAGAAATATATATATATATATATAGAGAGAGAGAGAGAGAGAGAGAGAAAGAGAGAGAGACTTTTTGAAGAAAAAATTGAAGTCCCATAATTTTTCAATAATCATAAATTATGGGGGGGATTGTAATTGGTATGCGACCATGCATGGGCATCCCTGCATTATCCGACTTTATTCATACAAATTTCCACTTCATCACACAAAGCGCTCTAGTTGTGTATGCAATGCCTATATATATCTCATGAAGTGGCCCATTGAGCTGAATGAATATATATATGTGTATTACAACTGAAACTGCTCTCACAATTCAATTTATCGGAAAAGGGTTCGTGTACGTAATGGAACCCATTTAATCTTGCGTTTACGTGCGATACAATCAGTCCAAAATGGCGGGCAATGATGAGCTGCACATCGTTTTTAACTTCTTTGAGAAGGTATCCAAACCTCCCGAACAAGACTCGTATGAAGATGGCATGAAGTTCATCTATGAATGGGTCAGGAAACAGCCGAGTTTTGTTCTTGGTCAGATTCACAAGAACCTGGATCAATCGAATGGTAAGTTAGTGCAAACTCCCATCTCACTGGGAAGTGTAATATACTACATGTATGTATGTAACGTATGCATGGACTAACTATTTAAACGTTCCAGATCATGTTATATTCATTCACACAAACGTTCTTTACGTTCTTTTTATTTACATATTGTTTTTATTGATTAATTTATTTCTGCATGGTTCAACAGTTTACATAGTACGATTATGACCATCACGGTAGTAAACACTTGGAGACGATCATTATACGTTTGCAATTATATACAATACAGAAGCATACAGAGGTTATATGGTGGTTATTTTACCTGACTGGTAAGCTAAGAAAGCATGAATGCTTGTTAGTAAGCAACCAGACGGCCGACGGCTTTAGGTCCTCTCCGAGGGACTTTGTAATAAGGATTATGGCAGTACAAGCTTAATAATGCTTGAGAGATTGCAACCACATAGCGATCTATTTTTAAAGTGGTAGAAGTAGAACAACAAAAAAGGTTCAGCTACTACTAGGCCAACTTAGCTACTATTAAACTATTGCTTTATGCCAAGTTTTAAGAACACATATTAGAAAAAGGCAAAAATGTATAGGAAAGAAGAATGAGAAAGAATAGAATGAAATAGCCCTGCTATTTAATCTCCAACAATTCACATAAATATGTCACAAAAATATGAAGAAGAAAAAAAAGTGATCAAGACTAGTAAGCAGGCGCAAACCAGCCAACAAGCCCTTGCCAGTCGTTGTGTGTGTAATGACATGGACCGATCACGTAGTAGTTCCATGCAGGGAGGTGTCCTTGGTCCATGGTAATACACTGAGAGACAACAATAGGATCTGTACTACTGTTAGCCGCCTCCACGACAGCCAGAGACTATATAGGCTCTGCTCGATGCGCCATAAATGGTGGTAGAGCACTAGAGCGTCCAATTAGAGTCTGTGCTTGCAAACTAATCGAGACTACGGTTGAAGCAAATACCTGTCTGGTCATTGTCTGCCGAACGGAAGTGGGTCCAAGGTACAACCATGAACCTAACACAAATGGTACAACACTGTCCCTGATTACCCCACGGATATACCAGTGACAAATGCTTTACCATGCGCGCGTTTAATATCGAGGGTGTGGCTCAATCATACGTCAGTTACGCCAAACCGACCATACCACTCAGGGTACTGTCTTCTCTTGAGTCAGTCTCTGTGTTTCTGTGCCTCTGACCTCTGTCTGTGTCTATGTTTCTCTGTGTCTTTCTGCCTCTCTGTCTCTGTGTCTCTCTGCCTCTCTGTCTCTGTGTCTCTAAGTCTATACATGACGCATTTTATCTCATACTCGTCACTTTGGATATTTGAAATGATAGACTCCCGACCATACCCACTCATAGTGTAATATGGAATCAGGTTATCAGGGTAAACATGACCCCCCCCGTTGTCCCTCCCTTATACACGCTAGTGCTTTTGAGTACTTTAATAACTTGTCATTAGAAAGGCGTCAGCATTATCACAATCAACACTAACAATGTCATGCACAATATATTCTACTTAATTTTTAACCTTTGTGCCCTTAGCCGAACTGACAAACCATTCAAGGAATAATTTTCTACCAGGTATCCACTTGCTACACACCGGTTGAGGAACTTGCTTGGGGTGGCAAATTTAGATTGGTTGCTGGTTAAATCACACAGGTTTTTTTTAACCAGCAACCTTGACAAATTGGTCAGTATGACGTCACACTTCGGTACTCTAAAAATATCCGAATGTTTGATTATAGGATCATACAAGTACGTGAACTATGTTGGATTCAACAATGGAGACTTTCATGCATTTCGACAAGGACCACCCCCTCCTGAATGGATTGAAGTCGGGACGAAAGGCCTCGGTGGAAGAGAACTACGAGTTTGCTACCCAGGTATGGATCTTTTTTTTTTCTTCTCTCTCTCTCTCTCTCTTACTCTTTCTCTGTCTCTCTTTGTCTGCATGTCTCTCTCTGTCTCTCTCTCTGTCTCTCTCTCCCTCTCTCTCTCTCTCTCTGACTCTCCCTTTCTCTCTCACTCCTTACCCTCTCTCTGTCTTTCTCTTTCTCCCTCCCTCACTCCCCCTCTTCACACTCCCCCTCCTCCTCCTCTCTCTCCTCTTTAAACAGACAGTAGCGGATCCAGGAATCCCGACCTCTTTTTTGTTTATCTATTTGTTAGAATTAAACAAAAATTGTTGTTTTTGTTTCTTAGTTGTTGTTAAAGATGAATATAAACAATTCAAATAGCTTTGATAAGACCAAATGTGGAGTGAAAAGACAAACTTGGTGTCAATTTGTGTAGAAGTACACATGGGAAAATAAAATGAATGATCACATAAATGGGACTTGCCCATATAGTTGCATAGAGTTAGGGAGTCTGGCACTGATAGAACTGAGGAATTATTAGTGTGTAGATGAATTGTGAATGAATATTGTAAAGGCGTGTTCACCGATCATACAAAATAACTCTCTTTTTAATTTAACTACGAGGAAACAAGGTTGCACTGGTAACAAAATACATGATAAAAAGTATTCCCTTTTCGTTATGTTTATCGAAGAATATATTATGATAGACTAACACTTGCAAGTGAAGCCAGTCAGGCGAATATGATTCAGAATGAGAATCACATGAATGAGGATCGTGGATATTGCACGGAGTTTAAACGATCATGAACGAGATGGACATGAATAAATTGAATGCGACGAATGAATAGAGCTTACGACAATGGTAGAAATGACGTCGAAAGTCCATGAAGATGATGAGAGATGAAACGAAGAAAGGGGCTCACGCCAAATCAATTTCCGGGAAGTTAGGGCTGGTTACTGGTGATAACTGCAGTGTCCAGGGCCATTACGCCATTAAGCTGACACTTGTTGACACATATAGGGTGGCAGTGCCTGGCATAATGTCAGAGGGCAATGTCCTCCCAAATTGGGTTTGCAAAGTAACAATGAAATTGGGAAATGAAGAAAGATGAAATGAGGAAAATACTACAGAACTAATGTGCGCATGCCCTCCTCGAAAAATAAAAGTATGATTCATCTCAGACATTAAGAAAAGTGAAACGTTGGTGTTGACGAAAAGTTCTTCTCGTATCAGATTTCACAACATGAAGAATTATCAAAGGAATAGAATACTCGTCAATTTATTTTGTTATTGAAATCACTAATGTGTGTATTCGTTTTGTTTTGCCTCCCCCTCCTCCTTTTATGAATGGTAATTTTCATGTTTAAACATTACAGGAGGTTACGCAGAAGTGGCGACCACATCTGTTGAGCCCATGTGTACCACGCGAGCTAAGGATCAAGAAAAGTCTTTCTATCTCCTTGTCAATTATAAGGTGGGTTAATTTCTAATTTCAATGAAAGAATATTCTCAAGAGAGCTTCTAGAAAGTGAATTAACATTGAAAAATAATTTTTCAAGCATTGAAAAAGCATAAGATGGAAAAGCACACATCTTAGGGGACAAATTGGTTTGGCAATTAAGGTGGGGGTCGTGATTCTCAGATGTCAAACCATTAAAACCATACTGTACTAGAAGCACTACCGCAAATCACCTCTCGGGGCCTTCATGCGTAGAGATGTTCTTATTTCAGTTCCTTCGATTTGAGATCCTTTTTGTTTCAGTTTAACCCTTTTTATCATTCCATTCTGATAGGACTCTGACATAGATGAGGCAAGTTACAGCGCTTTCGAAGCGGAGTGGAAGGCTAAGACTGGAGCTGATATAGTAAGTGATGCATTCCCGACCGATATCAAGAGGGGCGACATGGCTTTGTATAAAAGACGTCAACCCGGAAAAACTCCTTTCGTTTACGTCCTCCGCGTCGAAATACTTCCGGGGGCATCTGCTGAGAATGTTATCCAGCTCCTGCCGATCCTGCGGGAGAAACTGACGGCTGGAGGGATCCCGTTCAGCGACGTTGGTGCCTACAGTATTTGCTACCTTTGTGACCCAGTCAAATGTTAAGCCTGCACCAGGAGCCTTTAGGTCATTCACTTTCGTAAATCACCACGTCCAACTTTTAATGTAATCCTTGTTTACATATCATTGAAAAATACTTATTATACTGTCTCTTCTTACGAAAGGTATAGCATATCACATGAAATGTCAACTTACATTTCATTGGTTGAAATCTATTCACCCCTCTTTTAGTTCTTATCTTGACGTTGGATATTTTAATAGCATATTCTCCCGATACGTCCAATTCTAAAATGATTGTATTGATAACTTTTTCGTTAAAAAGAAATACCAATCAGCGGAGTGTAGAGAGTGAGAGTTAAATCCTTTTACAAACATAACGCAAGTCTTAAGGAGAGCAGTAACCTTCTCCATGTTGGCCATTTCCAATGGAAATAAATCTGAATCTGAATCTAAAATAATATGGCCCAATACCCAAACTAGGTCATGTTGCATACAATATACCCCCTGATGGTACCTTTGCCACCAATATTAACCACTCTGCGTTACGTGAAAACGTGTCCTTCCTCTGTTTCATAGACGTTGGCTATGTTGAGTGGAAAACACTCCGTCCCGCTATCATTACACTGTTGATCAAGGAGTTCTCTTGTGTTGTGAGACTTTTAGAGTACTGGTAATTGAGAGAATAATAATAATTAGAAAGAAAAAAACACCTGGATGTTTTAAAGATGGCTTCAATTTGCCAGTTCGTAGATACAGGCCAGATAAAGGAAATTTGTACCAGAAATCTAAACCCATGGAGACATAATATTGGATTCGCGCTCATTAAAGTTATGTAATCATTATTCATATATTTACCGACGGTACATTTTTGATACACAGGTGAAATGTCCTTCTCAAGAGGGCATACAAAGGGTATTTGTGAAGCACATCCATGACTTTGGCAGTGATTATCCTAAATTGGACGAAGTGGGACGTCTCCATGTTTAACAAATATGGGATTATTTGGGGGTCATGTACTATTATAAAAGCTAACTATGAACTGGTCCGTTAACAAATATGTCGTATACAATAGGATTAAGTTTATCTCCAAATCGATGTTGCAATTGAGAGAATGGAAATTATAATAATTGTTTTTTCTCTACAATTTTTTTTTGTAATGGATATAGCCTGTTTTGTAACCTGGTATTTTACCTCGCACGGTGTGATTTATTGTCGTAAAAATGCAGAAAACAATAAAACATAAGTACTGAAATAACCATGGATTGAGATTTAAAGTTCGTTTTACATCTTCCATATATTCATATGCAGACAAGAGAAATGCATTTGAAATAAGAAATTTACAGGTTTTGTCTTTCTGTTTACCATTATAATTACAACATGTTAAGCTTTTGTAATGTTAACATGCTTTGATATTTGAAAAAGCAAATAATGAAACGCACACTTTGGTAGATTTCCTCATAAACAAGGCATATTGTTTAATGATATAAAAAACAAGTTCAGTTAAGTTAAATTTACTTTCCACAACAAAAAAGGTAAATAATTGTACAAATTAACAACATTAAAAACAACAATTATGGGGTGAGCAACTGCAAGAAATCAAAATCAAATCGAATACGAAAGAAAACTCGTCATACCACTATAAATTTTTAATATTTTAGACAAAGAAGCACATTATAACAAGATGGGAAAACGAATACTTATTATATTATTGTGGAGAGAGACAACATGAACACAGTTGAATAGTCTTAAATGCGTTGGCACCCAACATATAATACAAATTAAATGTAGTGTTCACTTTTATATGATAAAACTTAAATGAAAAATGTATAAAAAAAAAAAAAATATAATGATAAACATGGTGCACAAATTATACATTTATATTTCACAAACATATGTACACAAAGAAATTAGTTCTCTACTATTTGTTTAGCTGATTTGGGTATTTATCAAACATATTTTGTTAAAGCTTGCGTTTCAAAGATTGGAGTGACATTGAGAATATAGTTTATTTTGGTAAAGAAAACGAGAGAAAAGAAATGAGAGAAGGAACGAGAGGAATGAGACGAGACAAGGAGACGAGAGAAAGAAAGATTGGGAGTAATTGGAAAATATATATGATAGTAAGAGGTAAGAAGTGAGAGAGAAGAGAAACATGTAAGAGAGAGAGAGAGGGAGAGAGAGACAAAATATTACATTGAGAGATACATGCATATAGACGGATGCTAGATAAAGTGAGAGATGATACAGATATATAAATAGGTAGGTGAATAGACAGACATAATACGATCGCAACTTCTTTCTAAAAAATCAAATAAAGGCAATTTCAATACCCTAATGTATGTCCCATAGAAATCATGATTAATACATACACGGAATATGTCATTGTAAAGTTTGCTCCTTTCAAAAGATCACGTACAAGGGCCAATGAAATATCAAGAGTAACGTGATCGTGTTATAGATAGAAGATAAAGAGAGGGGGCAGAGAAAAACAGTGAGAGGGGGTTGGGGAGCGAGGGAGGGAGAGCGGGAGATAGAGGAATAGGGGTAGATATTGAGAGAAGGAGATAGAGAGGGAGGAGGGGTTGAAAATGGTTATCACGAGTAGCGTAGCGTAGGCCTGTTCTTGGTATGGGGCACGATGGTAGGCTACATAGGGCAAAAGAAGAGGGAATTAAATCCATGGCAAAATATATCTTCTCAATTTGTTCAACCCCTCCCCCACACGCACAC